>NC_052957.1:1066737-1366737 GCF_013358895.1 Oreochromis aureus | reverse complement strand
AGTGAGTGAGTGAGTGTGTGGTCCTGCCTGTTGCACGATGATGGCTGTGTCGTCGTCATCTGCAGCAGTGAGGTAAGACGTGCTCGGGGGTCTGCTGTGAAGCCATATGGCAGATCAGCCTCTCCGGCACGACTCCAGCCTAACAAAGAGACACCCCTGTGGTTTCTACAAGGTCCATTCATGGTCCGAGGGTTTGATCACAACTCTCTTTAGTCTGTATGTAACTCGGATTTATCAATGCAGCACTCTAGTTTTCTCTAGTTATATAAGAGCACGTAGAACTGCTTTTATGATGTCATCCTGTGAATTAACAAAACACAATCTGGGAAGAAGTCACGATGCCTCTATCCAACTAATCACAAATGACCGCTCCTCTGTCAAACACACCCAACAGGCTCCACAGGTTTGGAGTAAATCATGTCTGTAAGAATGCCACGACCGGGTCAGCCTGACCGAGGCGGTGGCGTTGGAACGCTCCAAAGAGCCTAATCCTGATCTCAACCCCACGGAGAACCTGGGGAGTCGTTTGAGTGACAGAGTGTGACAGCTTAGTCCCACAGGATGACATCCAGAGGTTGTGCCATGAGGAGGCGCATGACTGCCATAACCCCTGCAGATGAGGAGCACACTAACTACTGGTTGTGTCTTTGTGTAACCTGCAGTTATGTCGCATTAACAACCTGTGCCGCGTATGTTTCTCAGCATGGTCGGTCGGTCAGCACAGTCAGATATTCATTAAAAGGTAAAGAGAAGCATTATGACCACTGAGTGTAAGTTTTAGGTAACAGTAACTTTATTCTTAGAATCTTTTCAAAGTTACAAAGTGTTTCCCAGTTTGAATAAAAGCCGCACACTGATGATAAGTGCACTCGCTCCAACATACCGTCGCCCATTCATCCCAACACACAATAAAAGCAGAGCGTTATATGTTAGTGAGAGGATTCTGAAGAGGATTGTGAATTTCACTGGGAGCCGCTGAGGGATGCAAGAATGGGTGTGATACATGAGCACCGGCTGGCTTTGATCTGCACCAATGGGAGACGAGCTATGGACAACTGAGAGACGTATGTGAAAGTGAGTGATTAAAGTTCGATCTAAATAATAACTAACTAGCCTGACTTAGTTAAATCATGAATGTACTGTGATTAACACTGTTAGTACTACTGTTATACCTGCTGAACCATTAATAGGATCTGTGTGACCGAGTGAAGCAGGCTGAAAGGTCCCAAACATCACGCCACGATCATGGCGAGCGCCGTCATCCACACGTGCACAAAACAGGGCGTGGCCAGCCGACCAACATTACTCCAAAAGCGCGTCGACGACTCGTCCAGGAGGTCATAAAGATAACTTTGATCCTAAATAACTGAAATCATCATTTAGAAACTGTATGTTGTATTTACTCAAGTTAATTTGCACTAATATTAAAATGTATTTGTCAAAAAAGAAACAAAGAAATCAGGTAAATGTTTTACACACGTAAAGTCAAACTTTCCAGATTAGATCTGAAATCATTTGATTGAGTTTATTTCTCTTTGCCACTTATTAGAAAACCCATTAATGACTTTGGCACAGATGTCCCAGGTGACTCAGTCATCAGTCAGTCACAAAGCCAACCCAAACAGACTGACGTCCACTCACAGTCCACACCTGTGGCTGATCCAGAATCAGTAGTTACCCTTACAGCCGGGAGTCTGGGGAGTGGGAGGACACAGCAGCCCACAGAGGAGCAGGAAGGACGTGAGCTCAGAAACACTTCACAGCAAGTGAAAACTGTGGCTGTGAGTCATCGTCACTCTTTCATCAATTCTGACAATTTCATCATAAACGTGCGGTCAGGTTACCTGGTGATTCTGAGCGGTGTGACTGTGAGTGTGCGCGCTCGTCTGCCTCTCTGTGACAGACGGGCGACCCGTGGCGGTGGACCCGCCTCTCAGCCAGCTGAGAGGAAACATGATGATGGTATCACGTATGGAGATGACGATGGCACGACTGACCGAAAGACCGCAATTTATATAAAAACAGTGTGATGACAGAAACGGCCCGAGTCCGAGAACAGCAGGAAACAGATATTTAATCTCTCATTATTACACGTATGATTCATCTCCCGAGCACAGACTTTATGCTTTGACTTGATTTGTGAAGGAAATTAATGATCACACCTTTCCTAACAGGCTGAAACAAATAGAATAGATCTCTGGGTTCATGTGCGCACACAGAGATGCCTGAGTCACACATTAATGAATAATTGTTTCCTGAGAGGCTTTAAAGTTGAATTTTGCCAGGAGACACAAACGAGGCTTTTGTTTGGTGGCATAGAAACAAGTCCCAGTGTTAGCCAACTGTTGACTCAGTATAGAGATGTACACTCGTGGGACTTCTCCCACTGGGCTGAGAGGTGGGAGGGAAAAAGCCGGAGCGGCACCACGAAGAGAAACAACGACACACAGAGAATATTCCTGGAAAGAAGCAACTTTTCCTGACTTTCCAGGAACAATTCAGGTCCTTTCACTGTTTCACCCTCTGAGGTTTTCACCATCTGTCCTCAGAGACATACTTTATCTTTTCTTTTTAACCCTGTGGCACTAAATATATTTAACACATGAGCTTTTCAGACCACTTTGTTTTTTTGTCTGAAGGTTTAATAAGTAATAATCTTTTAAAAACTGACAAATTTCCTGGCAATCATTTCACGGTTGAGGTTGAACGGGGAGCTGAACTTAGTTCTTCTGCTCACAGATGATGTTTCAGCTGGAAACAGCTGAATGTCTTCAAAGTAGCTGATCACATTTTGCAGCACAGACACGTCCGAGTATCAGAGGTTCGAAAGATGGATTTTAGCTCAGGCAAAGATGACTGTGTTTGTCGACAGTGTACATGAACCACTGTGCACAGTGTTAGAAAAACTACATGCCATCAGACACACAAAGATGAACAATGATGAATATGTGGACCTGCAGAAATGTCACAGTTTGGCTTTTTTCAAGCGCAGTAACATCAGAGGCACCAGAACAGCTAAAGGTGAACAAAGGCAGAGCGTCTGAATGTGATCGCAGGCGATCGAGCCGGGCACACAGGATGGATCGGAGGCAGCGACGGGCAGGCGTCAGATAACAGCCTGTGGCTCCAGTAATAATGTTTCAAACAGACACTCAAACCTGTACTTAATATTCTGCATACTGGAGGGTTGATAAGGCTGAGGCAGGTGATGGATCACGTGGAGAAGAACCTCAGTGTGGACAGTTCGTGGAGGATGGCGTGGTCTGCAAAGTTCTACTGTCATTACGCTGCAGGCAGGCTGAGGCTGAACAAAGGTGTGTCACATGTCACCGAAACATGATTGCAGAGTTTACTGTAACATGTCTGAAGGTGCAGTTACAACGAGGCCGCTGAAGGCCTTTTAATGAACGCCAAATTAATGGAGTAGAGAAAATCACTCTAAAGCTTATTAGTCAAGAGAGAGGCTGAGTGATACTCCCAGTTCTTGGAGAAGAAAAGCGCGATCAAAGGTCAATAATCCACTTAAAGCAGCTCTCAGGAGCCCTTGACTCTCAGCACAGGAACAGTGATCCATTGTGACAAACCGAAGCGTGATTCATTACCAACACGCACAGATGAGGCGAGCACATCGAGGACATCATGAGAAATGTTTGTTGAGCATTTTGCGATTATTTACAGTAGAGCCGTCTAATCATTACAGGTGAAATCACAATAATCAGTTCAGCCCAGGCTGGAGCAGAAACACCACTGCAGCGCATCCTTCCTTCACTGTAAACACGTGCACTCTGACCTCATTCATTTAAAAGGCAGATAACATGTGCTGAGAAAACTCAAAGAAAACTACAATGCAATGCTTCCTGGGAAAAGGCTGAATTCCAACCCTGTTGCTCTACAAGTTTATGCCTCGCAGTCGGCCTGAGTGGAACATTCGGCGGCCCTCAGACCGTACATTTGACATCCTTGCTATAAGGTCAGCCCACACGTTCACAAACAAATTCAGTTTGAACTGAAGTGTAGAACGGGTGAATTAATATTTCACGATGTTAAGAGCAGGTGTAGAAAGGCTCGAGCTGCGTGTCAGGCCGAGGTGAACACGCCTCCTCAGACGCGTCACTGTCCTCGGTTGGTACGGACGAGTGGAGAGACTATCATCAGTAAATAAGGTGAAAAATGGTTCTTTGAGAATGGACGTGAAATACTTGAGTAAAAGGTTAACCACCGCTGAGGAGCACGAATTCTTTATGTGACCAGAGCTCAGCTTGGCCAGCTGTGGTCAGCCACTCGACCCCAGCCTGGCTTTGACACACACCTCCACACAGCTGCTGCTTCTCCTGAGTGCAGCACTTAACTTCACATCCTTATGTTGCCTCATTCGTCTGTATGAACATGCTGAGCTGCAAACGCCGTCTGTTGGTCTGCAGTTTGGTGCAGAGGGAACTCCTACTGACCTCAACGCTTCACTTGACCACCAGCAGTGCATTTGGACATTAATTGGAGCAGTTATTTGGAAACCTTATCCATTTAATCTCAGTAATCACAGCCAGGTGGTGCAGGCGTAGCACAGCATGAAGATCATGGGTGCATTTCCAGACTGTGTGGAGACCCTGTGTGGTGTTTTTTCCCTGCAGCCCTCCAAAAGACAAGAAATCATCCACAGCTCGTCCGTAGGTGTGACACAGCCATGAATCGGTTCTTGTCTTTGCTGCCCGGCCGTGCCCCACCTCCTCCTCTTGCTCCACATTAGCTGGGATAGACTCCAGCTCTTTAGCTGCTATCACAGCTGCTGGTGGCATCCAGAGACTGATGGCATGGAGAAATTTGAGCTTGCAGAAACTCATCATTCCAGCGATCATTAGATTTCTCTCCTGTAGATTAAATATTCTCAGCTTTTGAAAAGCTCAGATTGTGCGATCAAAGGAAACCGAAGACAGAACGAGGGTTGATCATTCGGTCGTTAATCCTCAGCTTTTATTGGATAAGAGTGACGAAGACACCTGCAATCAATCAATCCTTATGTAATCTTCTCGGGCAAACCTCTGAAGCATCACTCATTATAAAGTGCCGTTGTTCGTCTCCACTCACACCCACTCACAGAAGCCGGGGGGGTGCATTGCTTTACACCACCCTCTCCCAAATCCTGTCCCAGTGAAATGCTGCTTTCTCTCAGGATGTCACACTTTTTTTAAACAGCCAAATGAGGTCAGATCCATACATGAATATGAACATGTGCATTTTCCTGCAGGAAAATAACACCAAGGATGCCATCAGGGGAGAAATCTTCTTAAACCCTGTTAAATCCCATTAAAGCACAATAATCTAACAGCACCTCTCACTACGCCATAGTCTACCTGATCTTCAGGGCCTCCTGATTTTTTGCAGCTCTGTGGATTCCCCACCGAGTTCTCTTCACTCTCCCTGTAACCCACACTCAGACTTGCCTTGGCAGATCAATGGAGCAGCATGAGGTTAGGTTTTTAATTGAGCTGTCCTGAAGGGTGGGGGTGGTTTTAATGAGGCCAGGGCCTGTTTTCATCCTGACCTTTGAGGCTGTGCTCTGCAGGTGTCCATCCTCTAACTTAAAAGGAATGTATGGGCTTGTAGGGTTACCCCAGAGGTGTCAGACCTCACAAGCGTGTCTGCAGCTTGACATTTTCACCTGAATTAAAATCTCAGCGAGGTTTTTTAACCTGTTACACTGTAGACAGTGTTTCTGATACCTGTGTTATCATTTAGCAAGGAGGATGGTTTGTGCTCACACAACCCAAGCCAAAAATACGATTGTGTGATGCACAATATTAATGAAAGACACAAGAACATGGCTGCTTTGTTCATGTAATCATATTTCTGTCACCACCAGCTTAAAGAGCAGCACAAACAGGCCCTAAGCACCAGCTCCACAGAGCCAGGAGCCCAGCACAGGACACTGGCTGTGCAAAGGTGTGCTGGGGACTATGCAGCATTCAGCAGCAGGATGAGCCTGGGTACACAGCCAAGCAGCTGGGACAGTGTACAGGAACATCTGTGCCACGTATGGACTAAAAGACCCGATGGGAGTGAAAACAAGCCTCAGATGTTAGCCAGTCTAAAGTTTCTTTAATGTGAAATTAAAGCAGATTTCACCAAATAACTTAATAACCCATCTGAGGCATCAGGTACAAGTGTCATTACAAACCACTGCTGCAAACAAGTGAAGTAAAAGTCAGCAGCATCATAAGAAAACTCTAAGTCAGCTCGTCCCTACAAAAACCATGATGACATCATCAGCCTGGTCATCAGTGCCAAGTGCAGCCAGTCTGTTTCAGCAGCTCTGCTCCCAGCAGCCAGTCAGCCCACCGTCTGAGAGCCAACAGACCCAACACACACACACACACACACACACACACACACACACACACACACACACACACACACACACACACACACACACACACACACACACACACACACACACACACACACACACACACACACACACACACACACACACACACACACACACACACACACACACACACACACACACACACACACACACACACACACACACAGAGTTGGGTATGCTTTCTCTAGTCCCTCACCCTAACCTAACTGTAACCCTGTCACTAAAACCACATTCTGAGTCTCTAAAATGCCTTCAAACTTATGGGGACCAGGATTTTGGTGCTGTTGGACACACACACAGAATGTGTCTTCAACATGTGCACGAGTCCCTGGATGCATGTGGAACCTCCTTGTTGATGAAGCTGAGCGTGTGCACCATGCAGTATCCACATGCTCCCATGCTTTTATGCTGACATCACGCCATCGTTAGCCACGCCCTGAAGACAGATGACACACTGTGAGCTCGTTCGCTGCTTCTCTGACTGAAGTCAGACTGGAACAAGCTTCCATCAGTTTTCTTTGGCTGATGTGGGCTTTGTGCAGCTGGAGGTTCACAGTTGCAGATTTAAGAATGTTTTCAGTGTCAGCAGCTTTCCAGAGAGCTGGCTGCCCGTCAGCTGAGCCTGCTCACACCCTGGTGTCGATGGGAGTGATGTTCAAGTGTCTAAATGCTGCTTTTTATATTCTCTACAATTTTATGGCTGATTTTGCAGACCCCATGTTGAGAACCACCAGCATAAAGCACTGACTCACTGACTGCTTAATCCTCTCAAAGCCCAGCACTGATGCAGACTTGATGTGATAACGATGTACTCGTCAAATAAGTCCACAGATCGGGTAGGATGATATTTAGTCCAGAACACGTGTGAAAATTATTTTCTACCTGATGACACGAATCTCTCCTTCGGTCCATCTCACCTCACCTTTGGTTTGAAACAGCTCAGATGGGTCTGCGTGTTTTCTTTTGTTGTACCAGTACGTGACTGTGCCATGCTGCAGCAGCACCACGGAAAATATCAGACCAGAGGTAAATGAACGAGCCATATACAGTAAAATGAGCAGAGTAATCTATTACTCGTGTTTGTGCTTCCTCAGCACAGTGACACTATCACCATTTTCACAGAAAGACATCCTCTCTGCACATGCTCCACATGCCCATCAGGCCAACATCAGTGTCAGAGTTCACAGTGAGGGGATTCTGCAGGTGATCCTCTTCCACTGTCCTTAGCGGGGGGTGGGGGGGTGGGGCCTATCCCTATTAATCACACGTGTTTGGACTGAAAGTCGGAGAGAACCTGCGCAAACATGCAAACAGCGGAGGTGAACGCAGGCAACAGTGCTAACCACAATGCTGCCTAGGGTATCTTTATTCAGACTGCAGCCTACACCCTGCTGTACTCGCTGTTTATTCGGCAGGTAACGCATCAATAAATAATGTGACCTGGATATGAGCCGACAGCAGGAAAGATTTGACCACGGCGGCGTCTCCTGAAGCTTAGTGTTGTTTACCTGCTCGACACGATTGCTGTGACAACGTCCTGAAGAAATTGTCTAACAGCCGTGCTTTGTTTGTAAAATATCACTGTCATTATGTAAGAAATGATACCAGAAAGAAAGTGTGGGTATGCAGTTTGTTCCCATATAAAGATGCGGAATCTCTGCAAATTATTCTGGGCTACTGGGACTCAGTGCTGCCCCCTGTGATGAAGACAAAGGGGTTTATATTCTGAACAGCTCTGAAACGTTTGCACAGAAATCTGGACTAAAATGTAAAACCTACAAACTCTTGTGTGGCATTCATGGCGCACTCTGGATGTCATCCTGTGGGACATTCACTGCGTTTGCATTGATGAAGGATTATGGGTATGCAGACATCTTTTTAAACACTTCACTGTTTTTGTCTATGACTTCTGTCCTCTCCACAGTACTGTGAAGTTCAGCATACGCAGGTCTTCTTTGCATTAGCTGGTTTAACAAAACCTAAAAGCCCAGTCAGAGAAAAGCAGCTGGTGACACAACTATTAAAGAAAAAACAAAAGAAGAAAAAACAGTCAGGAAACTCAGTGATGTCTTTGTGCTCGGCCTGTGCCGGCTGCACAGGTTACACGTGTAAAACACTCAGGACCCTGTAAGTACAGGAATCTGTGGGAATGGTTCCCTTCCACATGTTTTCAACATGTTACCATGGCGATCAAAAACCACCACCACTGCAATGCAAACTCTGATTTTAGACTAAATTTACATTTCTAACCTGGCACACAGAGCACGATTGCTGGGTCAGATGTTTTAATTTTCATGAGAGCGGCTGTCTTGCTACATCACCGTGGAAAGTGATGCTGAACGAACAGGAGCAGCTTATGTTCAGAGTCTTGGTTTAAAATCAGCTGGAAGTGCCACATTCTTTAAAATTTACATTATATTTTAGATGAAAACCAGATCACATGATGCAAGAACAGGTTTTACATGGGTAAACTTACTGAATCATACCTTATTAAAACCACTGAAGCCCAGGTAAAGTGACAGGCATGTCCTCGTCACTGAATGTGCACGTTTACACTTGGCAATGAAGAAGCTTTATTCTTACCTGCTGCTGAGTCTCTGCTACTCTGCTGAAAGTGCAGAATAAATCAAATAAAACGTTTCCTCTCCTCTGTCGACAAAGCAACTCCCACTTCTCGTTTTTAGCCTCTGCAACACTAACAACCTGGAACATGTAAATATTACGTTTAAGATTTCAGCACTGCCCCTGGTGACACTACACAGGAACAACATGTCAGAGATGGTCAAAAAGTATGTTTATAAAAACTCTCCTTCCTTCACCACAGTATCTTTTTATTACAGACTGCTCCAAAGAACAAATGTTTCACTGTTAGGCACATGCTCCGTCTGGCTGAGATCAGTTTTTAAACGTCCCGTCTGTTAACTTGTAAAGCCAGCTGCTTCGTCCTCACAGGTTCTTCAGTCCTCCATTGGTGTGTGCAGCTCCAGCACTCACACCTCTACCAGTTTTCCAAGCTCACTGCACACCTGCTGCATATGCTTGTTTGTAGAAATCTATTTTTCCCGTCCACGACACGAAACTGAGCTCTGAAAGTTACTGAGTAAAACACCTGATACATTTAAACGGGACATAAAAGAAAAACGGGCAACAAGATTTAAACTAAAGACAAAACAGTTGGCACTGAGCAGCTAGGCAGCTCCTTCTAGGGTGGTGCATTTAAAAAATACTTGGGACAGAATACTACACGGGGGGGTCGCTTGTGCAACACTGTCAGAGTACGTCCTCATTAATGGAACGCAGGACGCTGAAGCCGGCTGAATACTTGTTGAGCAGCATGTTTACAACGAGCTGTGCCCACTGACACAGCAGCGACACAGCAGAGTGAACCCGCGCTGTGACTGACTGTGTGGTTCAGAAGAACATGTCCTGGTACAGGTTCTGGCCCATCTCGATGTAGGCCTCCTTCTCCTGTGCAGACATCTGCTCCACCAGCTCTGGCCTCTGGCTCACCTCTCTGTACGAGAAGGGCCGGCCTCCCACCATCACTGTCGGCTCATCGCCCACTTCCTCAAATTCATCGTCGTCCTCATCATCCTCCTCTTCGGCCCGATGCTGCGTGGCGGCGGCAGGAGGAGGACCCGGGGGCGAGTCATCGTCCGACTCGCTGGTGTCGCTGTCTGAGTCACTGGCGTTGGCGGAGGCAGAGGTGAGAGCCCTCGCAGCGGCGCTTGCTCCACCTGCACCGGCGCCTGCAACACTCCTCTTCTCGTGGATTAGCAGCGCGCGCATCACTTCCTCGTTTTCATCTACCTGACCGGTGCCAGGACCGGGTGCTCCATCCTGGGCTCCAGGTACGTCACCACCTGTGAAAGCCACATTATTGAGATTAGATCACATTCTCATTTTTAGCTTAACTCACAACTTCAACACCTCTGCTGTTCAACCCTGCTAATTATTCTGCATCCGTGTCATGTGGTAACCATGGGACTGAAGGGGAGATTTATCATGTGATCACATGATGCAACTTCTGACCAATCCAGGACATCTCACTGGGCCGTAGGCTGGATGAGATAACACCTGCACAGTTTCATGTCTTTGGAAGTTTACTGTTTCTTGGCAGACATTCAGTGCTGCCATGTTTCATCACAGCATGACTTCACAGAGCAAAAAGAGGCGTGGCCTGGGACAAACAGCTGCAACACATAAACATGAGATCTCCAAGAACGACTGATAACGACATTAATCTGTTTTAAAAGAAATATGTTGGCTTCGGAGTGAGTGAGTAAGTTCTTAGAAACATGTTTCATGGGTCTTTATCAATACCTGTTCCAGGCTAGGTATGTGCTCTGTGATTGGATTCATCCTTGTTCCAACACACCTGAATCAAATGAATGTCTTGTTATCAGGCCTTTGCCAAACTTGATGACATGCTGAAGAGGTCATCAAACCATTTGATTCAGCTGTGTTGGAGTAGGGATGCATCTAAAAGCTGCAGGACAGTAGCTCTCGAGGACTAGGATTGGGCACCCCTGGTCTAGACAGATGTGAAACTAGATGAACAGAAACACTGGCTGAGGATCAGTGGAGTCTATAAGAGACGCGGGAAATCATGAGTGGCAATTTCTTCTTCTACTTCCTCCCAACTTGCTGAAAGAAGCTCAGACGAGCCTCTGAAATTAGCGGCGCGCACTTCCAGCGTGTGCAGTCAGCTGCACTGACACAACTCCCGTCTGTGCCACACATCCAGCGTGATAACTTCAAAGTGGGTGGACATTAAACTGCAGTTGCTATGCCAACCACCACCTGGCTATTACGTCATCTTAGCGTTTCAACCGGCACAATGCTAAAAGCCTGGCAGTTCCACAGAGGGCAGTTGCCCCCAGGGAAGCCCTGAGAGCTCTCTAACGAACGATAGCACACCATTTCAGTTTCGGCGTGCGAGCTCGAGCCCAGCTTGACTTTTTGTAGATGTAACAGGTGCCACATCCCCACTGATGTCAAAGCAGGCAGAGCGGGTGACGTCAGCCAGTGAGCGGAGGCTGAAAGAGCTGCTCCATCTTTAGAGCGTGCACCCACAGGTGCACAGCCTCCAACACCAGTGTTCAGTTTCTCACCTTCACCAGCTGAAGCTCTGCACGCTTGGCTGACTGAAAATCATCAGTACAGACAAGGTGGTCCACATCTACTGCACATCCCCACCAGCAAGCACAGAAGACTCAGGAACTACAGACGTTCCCTCTCAGCAGCTGAGGACAAAGAAGCTCCACATCTTCTGTTTTTTGATGCATCGTATCAGAATTTGGGTTTATCTTTACACGTTCAAATTAATAAGTTGCATTTATGAACTGGAATGAGGCCCTTTATTCTTTCAGTAAACCAGTTCATGAAACACACGACGTGTCATCTTTAGTCGTTTACAGCTTGATGCATGCTCAGGATTTAAGCACAGGGTCAACTCTGCAGGCAGATAAACCATGAAACACTCAGAGACAGACGGAGACACACCTGTGACAAAAACACGTCTAATTTGCAATTTCCATAAGAATGGATTCTATTATGAGTGATCCTGCCTCAGCCACTCACTAATCAAGCCCTGATTATTCCAATTAAGCAATTATGGCTCAGTGGTACTCTGGCCAGGTCTGATTGCTGCATGCCCTTGGGTAAAGATCCAATGTCATTAGAAGAAAACTTGTTGAAGGGCTGCTCTGACAGATGGAGGTAACCTGGCTGACCTGTAATAACCTGTTTCAGCTACAGACTGAGCACCGACTGAAATGACAAGCACAAAAACGGCGCTCTCTGCAGTCCATGCAGTATCCAAGCTACCCGCTCCTGAAAAACCAAACCCACCGAGGACGAGAAACATCATTCATGATTAACGATCACATAAACAGCCGTAGAGTCTGGGAGGAAATTCACGCTGAATTAAACTTAAACTAATTCACAGAGTCGGAGATTGCAGTGCTTTAGAGTACTATTAAATTCATTCATCTTCAATAACAAGCTGCATATTCTGGAGACATTTTTCATCCCACTCTGTGAGTCCATTTTCAAATGTTATTGTATTTGGTGAAGACGTTTAAATTTGATCTTTTTAACAAACTCTACACGAGAGACAAAGACGAGAACGATTCGGTGCATGCGGCGCCCTGTAGGCGGGTCTGTAATAATTGTTTTTCACCTGCAGGTACATTTCGCTCTCTGATATGACATATCAGAGAGTGTCAGTGGGATCATATCAGCTGATTTACATTTATAACAGCCAATCAATGACAGAAACACCCTTCATCCATGTGATGCATGCTGCAGTTTGTCCACCAGAGGGCACTCCGCAACCACCCTACTGAAAACACACACCACAGTCAGTCTAAACCAGGGGTGTCCAACTCCAGGCCTCAAGGGCCGGTGTCCTGCAGGTTTTAGATCTCACTCTGGGTCAACACACCTGAATCACATGATTAGTTCATTGCCAGGCCTCTGGAGAACTTCAAGACATATTAAGGAGGTTATTTAGCCTTTAAATCGGCTGTGTTGGATCAAGGACTAGAGATGGACCGATCCAATATTACGTATCGGTATCGGTCCGATACTGACCTAAATTACTGGATCGGATATCAGCGAGAAATAAAAAATGTAATCCGATCCATTAAATATCAAAAAAGCACCTCACAAAACTTGCGACACGGCGTAACTCAGCTCATAACCGTAGCACGTCGGAGCAGTGTGCCTCATGTGATAGAGCAGCTGTGTGTATTTGTAGCCTCGCTACCAAACCAGCATTTCATCTCCGAGGAAGTTATCCCAGAGAGAAGTAAAGCAAGTGTGTAAGTTCATCTCTGAATGTTTGTAAAGCGTTCCCACGTTAAGCTTAACAACCGATATATGGAGCGACTGCCTCTCTCTCTCCCTCTCCTGCTGCTACTTCAATCATGAAACTGATCAATGATCAGCTGATCGGCTTTTCTGTTGCGAGTCCGTCTCTCTTCTTTGTTTTTGGCCCACTTTGCACCAGAAAGAGGAAACCAGCGGCTGAACAACAGCAGCACGTTTAAGCTTGATAAGCTGTTGTTAGAATGTATTTAATATTACTTTCTACACCAGGATCCTTTTCACGTAGCTGACGGCTGGTAACTGTGCAGGGGCGGATCTAGCAAAGTTTAGCCAGGGGCCGATAGGGCATGAACAGGAAAAGGGGCACAAAGACATACTTTTCTTTCTTATTCTCATTTAAAATGTCGAGCTTTTAATAAATAATTATCTGAATCTTACACCCAAAGTTTTAATCTGATGTAAAATGTATAGAAATCCATTACTGTATATAGTAACTTAAGTCTAATATACCCTAGTAAGCTATAGTACTTTTTCCTTTGGGAAGGTACCATCTGTGCAGTCTGCAATTCTGTTGAAGAAAGATGTTGAATCTATTTAATTATTCTTGAAAAATAATTTATTTCTGTGCATTTTTTTTCACACTGCATCAAATTAAAGTTGATTACATCGATTAAGCATCATGAGGTGGAGGGTGGGGGGTGGTTCCCTATTTTCTTTTGCTGGGAGTTTGCAACCCTATTAGTTAGGTTGCTTAATATTTCTGCTAAGTACTCTTTAAAATACCAGAATAGGGAGGATGGAGCAGGTTTAAGTTTATTAGATTGATCAGTGTTGCTGAACTATAAAATATTTTGGGTGCAGTGTATTTTTTGCATACAGGTATAACAGAATAGCTTTAGTGTTGTTGTTTATTTAAACTTGAGTATGAACTTATACAAAATGCAGCAAGATATTAAAAAACAGTTTTATTGATTAAAAAACACACTATATCGGATTCATATCGGTATCGGCAGATATCCAAATTTATGATATCGGTATCAGACATAAAAAAGTGGTATCGTGCCATCTCTAGTCTAAACAGTATCTGTTTATGTTTAGTGTGTCTGAATATAATGACTGAGCTACAAATGAAACAACCATCAGAGAAATGTTACAGACTCGTTGTTGATCAGCCTCAGCTGTAGCTGAGAGCGGCTGCAGTGACAGCGCTGTACTTACGGTTCTTGAGGACGTCCGGCTCGTTGTAAGCGCCCTGTACGGTGCTCTGAGTCAGCCACACCGGCCTCTCCTTTGGTGCCTTGCTATCGCCGGCCTGTTTCTGCTGCTCCTCCTGGTCCATGTTGATGACCACGTTCTGGGTGTACAGATCAGCATAAGTCGACCCTTTGTTCGACCAGGCTTCACGGTGCGGGCCGCTCGCTGCGTTGGCTCCCGATGCTGCAGCACGTTCTCGGCTGGAGGAAAGAGATGCGAATAATATTTACAGCTAAGTTAATATGATTAAGTCTGAAAAATGTATCCAGTTCACTAGTTTCGGGTTCCTCCTGTGGCTACAGACAACAGAGAGCCACAGTGTTAACCGCTAACCGCGGTGAGCTGTTAGGACGAGTGCGACGCTGCGAGGCTCGGCAGACTGACCTCTGTTTGAGAGCGGGAATCTCAGCAGGCTCAGGCTCCAGCAGCTCATGGGACAAGTTCACGTCCTCAGTTTCACGGAGCAGCACGTAGATGGGCTCGATCTGCTCGTTGAAGCGCGCCACGAGCGTCCTGGCGTCAGGACAGACGGACTCATCCTCTTCTACCTCCGTCTGGCAGAAGGTACAGCGAAATGTACCTGCAGGTGAAAAACAATTATTACAGACCTGCCTACAGGGCGCTGCATGGACCGAAGCCTGTAATACAAGCCAGCAGTCAAGTTTAGGCTTCATCTACTTTACATACCAGCTGATATATCACAGGAAGTGAACCTGCTGGTTGCCATTGGTGCCATTTGTGCTCTGATTTTGGTGATTTATAACCGATTGGGGTCAGGCTTCGTATTCATGGAGTCTGGGCGTGGTTGTGTCGACACAACAGGAGTAAGAGCGCCGACAGAGACTCTTAGATTAAACAGTAAATACCTGCGAGGGCTTGGGGAAACTGTATGCTGTGCACACCCCACTTGCTTCCTACCATTAAGAGAAGGGCAAGCTTCGACCATCTGCTTCTCTGGCTGATTTCAGTTTCAGTAATGGGAGCCGTTCCAGCAGGAGCACAGAGCTCACGCCTACTTTATGTTTATGTGTATGAGAGGACAAAACCTCACAGACTCTGAAAACTACTATTACAACAAAAGCACCTCCAGATTAATGCAAATGAAGGGAACAGTTACAGCTGAGGCTGGTCAACAACTTAAAGGCAACAGCGTTTCATTAATGTACAAAATGTTATTTGTGCATTTAAGATTAAAGTGGTAAATAGCTCATTAAGATCTTATTTATCCTCGATCTGTGCTACAAGCTGAGATTACTGGAAAAAACTATCATTACGAAGTAAATCATGTAAATATGATTAATACGTTTATTCATAATGGTCTGGCACTGGTCTCTGGCTCAGTACTGGAACAACTGGGTTTAGCTCAACCTGAAATATTCTGCTTTTTCTGTACAGAGGTGGAAAACATGTTGGCTGAAGGTGAGGAACGAGCACGTCAGGTGGAATGAGTGGAAAAAAAGATCATGTGTTACGACATTCACGCGGCGCGCTGTGAAAATCGAGAGCTGCAGGGCTTCGGCTCTCCTTTGTGGGTCAGAATGAGCTGGAAGACCAGCAGTGTCGTGTCCGATCCTCGTGAGGTTACGCTGAGTGTTGCTGGCCCGACAAAACCAGCCCATTAAACTACCAGCAGAGCTGCAGGTACCTGAAGGCTGAACCCTGACCGAGGCAAAGCAGCTGAGACAGGAGAGGAACCGTGAAGCATGTCATCACAAACATACTGATGGCTTATTTATCCAGAGTGACGACACCGCACATCTGTTCTCTCCCATTTGTATCTTTTCTTAGAGCTCGATCATTTAAACACACCCACATTTTAACATTGTGATTCTACAGTGAATCAAGCTGACAACCAACAACATCAACTATTTACAACATGTACACATCCCAGTAAACCACATGTAAGCACTAGACAGTATTATTCACTGAAAACAAATAAGAAACCATCTTTAATGATTTGTTGACAACTCCCATGTGACTCCTAGAAGCAGAGCTGGATGGCTGGCACTCAGCCCTGACCCTGGCAGGCAGTCAGCGTGGTGCCTCACTCTGTCGCAGTTTAAAGCTGATGCAGTTTATGAATAAAAACAGCTCACAAACAAATAAAAACCTTTGCAGAGAGAGCGCACAGAGCACAGCAGTTTTCTGGACAATGTTTCTAATGCAAATCAGGATTTTTAATGCACATGTTGGACCTGCGGCAGACTGGCAACCTGTCCGGGGTGTACCCCGCCTCTCGCCCTATGACAGCTGGGATAGGCTCCACCCCCCTGCGACTCTGACAAGGATAAGGAAACGAGAATGGATGGATGGATTTTAGCAAACACACATACATCCCATTTCAGTGATCACCAGTTCTGGGGATGTTGCTTCAATTTCTCTAAAACCAAATTCAAAGAGATGCCATTTTCCCAAAATGCATTGCATCCTGTGTAATACAGTAATGTGCACTGCTCAGAAAGGAAGGAGCACTTTAAAACATCAGATCTCAGCAGGGAAATAAAATCCTGCTGGATATCTGCACCGAGCTCGAACAGCAAAATGAGAGTGGCTCCACTGTGACTGCAGGGAGACAGCAAATGTTCGGGTAAGGGCGCGTATTGATGTGCCCTCCTGTGCAACCTCCTGCACATCACCAAGGTATCTACCAGCAGTGACAAGGAGACTAGCCAAATGCAAAACAGTCAGAAGAGAAGAGGAAGGAAACATGTGAGTGTCCTCCACCTGCCAAACCATTCCTGCTCTGGGGGCTGTGTCCTTGTTTTTAGTTTCATTAACACCAAAGCAGCTGAACCTGATTAACAACATTGCTGATATTGAACTAATCAGATCAATATCCCATAAGTTTCACTGACTTGATGTTAAAAGCTGATTAGTTCAGCGTAAGTTGAATTTTTTTAATCAGTTTAAAATTCTAAAGTTTCATATATTCACAAAATGGGTGACGTGAGTATGAATTCAGTTTTTTGTATTAAGGATTAATTAACTTTATGCATGTGCTCTTACCTCTGAGTAGAACTAATACATATTGAGTCTTTAAATTACCTTATAGCTATAAAACTCCTGCAGAGTTGTGTATAATTACACAGAAATGGAAATTTCACAGGTGTAATGTGCATTTATTCAATGGAGAGCACACGTGACCCAAACAAGGTAACCATACACAGGTGAGTTCAATCAGCCAAAGTGAGTCAGTGGGCGTTTCTCAATATGCGTACTTGTGCGTACTTGCGTTCTCGTGTACTCGTGATACGTCATCAGTCGGAGACCAAGTACTGTTCCAATTCGAAGTACGCATCAAGCCGAGAACGCGAAAAAGTCCCGGATGTGTTCTCGATCCGCCCGTTTTATCGAGCATGCATCGGTGTGGACTTGGGACAGCTAAATATCCCAGAATGCATTTCGTCCAAAACTCAACAGCGGACTCCCGGCACATCGTTTTCAACCCCCGCTCGCGGTCTTCTCACTACTGAGGTTAAAGAAACCCCAGCAGCTGTCTATAGCATTGAGTGTCCACTAGAATAGAAATAAAAGCGTTCTAACATCTCACCTGCTTGTTTTTATTAAGGTATGTACACGTATGTACATGTACACTATTTTTATTAATAGAGGTTTCACTACTGAGGTTAAAAATGATATATAAGTCACTTAGATCACTTCTAAATGTTAATGTTTGGTTCATTTCAGTGTTTTATTTGTTCCTGAGTAAACCGGTTTGGCTGTGATTACAGTTAAGCTTCATAACATGTTACTCACAGTTAAATTAAGAGGGGACGGCAGTAAAACCTCCGGACCTGTGACATCATCACGTACGCAGGTGTTCCAATTGTACATATCGTGAGTCCGTGCTCGCGTTCTCGGCGGGTACGTACTCACCGAGAACGTGAGTACGTACTCGCGTACTTGGGCATTGATAAACGGCCAGTGTCTACTCTCATGCTAAGCCAAGTTCATGTGTCCAAAGCACTACACTGAGTACAGACGCTCTGACCGCCTGTTACTCACATGTCAAACGCACAAACACAGCTTAGTGGGCGCCTCCCTGTGAGCTGCACTTTGGAGAAACTGAAGGAAGGTGTGAGTCAGTGTGACACGGACGGAGATGGGGACAGACGAGGACAACCAAAGTGTTTTAATATTGGCTGTTAAGATGATGTTATACAGTAGATGAACCAGTATGAGCATGTGACTTTAATTGGTTAATACAGCCAGCCGAGACAGCATCACTACAGACTGTAAATCTGTCGTTACTGCTGCTCATTCAGATCTAAAATTAAAAGGTAGTATGACAAACCAGACTGAATTATCCCCCAGTACCATCCAGTCTAAAAAAAAGACATTAAAGACAACTATAGCTCGTGTCATCATGGCCACTGTAAGTTAGTGATTACCAACTACTTAAATTTGATGTAAAACTGAAAATTCTGGGTTTTTAAGTCCACAAACTGTTTCATGGTCACCTACGTTTGGTCTGTTTCATTCAGAGCACATCATTATACAGCATATGTAAGTATGTCTAAGGCTTATGACTCATCCTTATTTAAATAACAGACATTTAAAGTGAACTTTAACATGGCAGAATGTTAGTGTACAACTTGTAGCTTATACAAGGCCACGTACACGTCATTAGCTTCATTGACAGAGTCAGTTCGTGTCCATGTAGCGTTGGTAATTTAGAAGTAACTCGGCATTAAATGGACAATGAACAAAAATCATGCTTCTATCACTATAAAGTACACGATCCTCTGTTTGTTCACACTATAGTTTCATTACGAGGAATTGTGCGATCCACCTGTCATTAGATCTATCCTGGTACGTGCTGTTACTGCCATCTAGAGGTAAACGGAGGAGCACACAACATAATGGAAGTGCAAACAAAAAACAACACATCAGGTCACAAAAAGTGATCCTTGCATCAATGAAATACTGACGTCTTCATTTAACTTTGACACACTCATTTCAATAAATCCAATGTGAATCACTGCCAGATGTGAGCGCCTACCTCGCCTTTCCAAACCTACATATTATATTTCCAAATACATTACAATTAAACTGAGGACCAGATTTCCCAATTTAGGATAATCACAGAGGGGCTAAGTGGGCAAACACGTCCACAGGGGGAGAAAGTTCTGTATCTACTGATTTTTTTAAAAAAAGATGAAGAGTGTCCTCCTCCCTCCCACTGACACTGCACGTCGAGTTCAGTTACATCATGCTTGGTTTTAAAATCAAAATACTGAGGAGCAGAAATATTTGGGGCCTTGCTCCAAACCAACCCACATGGAAAAGAAATAGAAAAAAACTTATAAAAAGACGCATCAGATGTAGCCTACTTCATATAGTGAATCATATAAGGCTTATATGATTTACTCATGAAAGTGGCCACTTTCTCATTAGATTCATATATTGTTTTAGTAAGTATCCAAAACATACAAGTTTCATTTATATAATTTTTCAAGGGATCTTATATCTGTTTTCACTCTTGTATGCTTTTCATACAAGTTTCACACAAGACAGATACAAACTTTATAATATCAGGGCTCGCAAAATCGCTAGCCCGACGTCCCGGGGCTAGCGATTTTGCCAGTCGGGCTACCAGAATCTATCCCTGCCCTGCCCGTCGGGCTATCATAGGAAGGAAAAATATATGACAATGCTTTTGCATTCTTTCGGAAATGTAGCTGGGTAATTATGTCATTGGCGTCGGTGAGCCACTGTCAATATGTGACTAGGGCTGCTCAATTAATCGAATTTTAATCTAAATTACGATCTGGGCTTTCAACGATCATTAAACATGACTGAGCCGATTATTAGCACATCCCTCGTGCTTTACTCTCGCGCTGCTCCGTGTGGCAAATCGAGCGCACCTCTCTGCGTTTCAAACGCGCCACAACAATTAAGAGGAGCTAACAGAGGGAAGCTCGGGAAGATAAGCAGAAGTTATTTGGAGAGGAGAGTGACTGCCATTGGCTGAAAAGAGAGGTACAAAAAAAACCTTCAGTGGTGTGGAAACATTATGGGTTCACTAAACATAGATGTTTACATTTTATTTTTTATATTGCAAACATTTGCACTGTAATCAGTATTTGCACACTATTTTATACTGTTTTTGACAATCTTTAAAGCCATTATTCAATACATTGTTATTGTTAAATGAATATTGTCAAATAATCGAGATCTCAATTTCAGAGAAAATAATCGTGATTATCATTTTTGCCATAATCGAGCAGCCCTATATGTGACATATTGAAATTGCATTTGAATTTGCGCTTGTTTTTTGCTTTCACTTTGCAATCGTGCGAACTGTGTATAGAGAGCGGCAGCACTGATTGGTGAGTGACGATAATTTGCGCACCAATTCCTCTGACATCGTCTAATCAATCGTTAGTTTACTATGCGAACATGACAAGTGAAATCTCCTGCAGGAAGCTTAAACATGTGAGAGGTTGATCGCGCAGAGAATCGCTGAGCGTTATGTGAGTGTGTGTGTAAAAGAAGCAGGATATATATTTTAGTTCTGCTGAGCCAAATAAGACCGGTCAGGGTGAAGAAGTGACAGCCAAAGGAAAGCCGACCACAAAACGGAAAAGTTATGACAAATCAGACTATAAGGCAAAAAGAAAGTGCAGCTTTATGGTTTCATGGACAAAAGAATTTCTGTGGCTGCAATATGACAAGCTAAATAACCAGGGGTGCACATAAGTGGTCCACAGGTGCGCATTCGCTGTCAAAATAAAAAAACGCAGCACTAGATAAGAAGTTGCACGCGCGTGTTTGCGTACATAATTTTCTGGAGGAGGACAGACATTTGTTTAGAACTCTTAAAGATGTCGAAGAAGCTCCTTTAAGCAATTACTTTGGTGTTCCTCCACCTCCAAAGAAATGTCAGATGGAGAACCACAAAAGAAACGCGTATTCTCGGAAAAGTGGTTGCAGGAGGTGAGCTGGCTTCAAACAAATGATGAACGCACAGAGATGTGGTGCAGAATATGCCGTGAAAATCCCACTCTAGCGGACAAAAACAGTGCCTTTTATATGGACGTAAACGTGCATTGCAACTTCTTATCTGGTGCGTGTCTTTTATTTTGACAGCGAATGCGGACCACTTATGTGCACCCGTGTAAATAACATAATGTTCTGCCGGGTGTGTTGTTGGTTTCCCTCGATTTCTGAGTGGACAAGTGCCTTTGTTACTGGGACCAGTAATTTTAAGAAAGGCCCCCATTAGAACCCATGAGAAATGCAAGAAATGCATTATCGCTCAGTCTGCAATATCTTTCCCAGAACAAACACCAATTGCAAATAACATACTAATAATCAACCTGAAAAATCTGTTTAGAACAGCGTACTATGTTGCAAAGAGTGAACTACCACTGGCAAAATTTAGCAGTCTTTGGAAACTTCAAAAAGCAAATGGCCTAGATCTTGGTTCCACTTGCTTCTTATCTGTGACTTCAGTGGAAATTTCAAATTCAGGATCTGACACAGACTGATTCCTGTTGTACAGTTCTTACAAGTTCATAGAAATTTCTGTTCAATTAGAACCAAGTATTTGAATTGATGATTGTAATTTTTATACAATGTTGTAATTTGTGTTTCAACAATTTTTTGATTAATGTTTTGTTTCCGTTACAATATTATACTTTAATGTATAACATTGTAACAGAAACAAAACAGGAAACAAAACATAAAAAAATTGCTCCCTTTTTTATTCGGGCTACTTAAATTTATTTCAGGCTACCAAAAACTGAAGAGTCCCTGCCCGAAGGGCTACCAGGGATTTTGAAATTTTGCGAGCCCTGAATATATATATATATACACACACACACACACACACACACATATATACATATATACATATATACATATACACACACACACACACATACACACACATATATATATATCTTTTCCATATGGGAAAGGGTTCAAGACTCGGTGAAGATCTACGGGAAAGAGGCACCACGCTCTGAGCCGTCCGACTGCACCTAATACTCCGAAAATGACAGGTTTCTCTGTGCACACAGCATGCTATTTAAATATATATGAACTCTCCCCACCCTCAGTAAAGAAGCTTCTAATTAATTATTCATCCCATGAAAGCTGGACTAAATTCCCGTAAAACTGCCAGAATGCTTTCAAATATCCAAGCGTGTTGAATATTACAGCATACCAGCACTGGTCTGCACATTTACCTGTCATAGGGTCAAAGAGTTGGTTGGCCTCGAGGTCGGTGAAGGTGGAGAAGCAGCAGGGACACCGGAAGGAAGCACGGTTGGTGGAGTCTCGCTCATCTGTCTCAATGCGACGTCGCATGTGATCCAGTTTATACTTGACCACATTGACCAGTACCCTAAAAAGACGTTAGAAAGAAATAAGACTACTGAGTCTAAAGTGTTCATCATCCGCACACACACACAAACACACACAAAGCAGAGACTTAAACCTGTAATTAATGAAGTAGTAGTTGTGTCTCGTTGTCTTGCCATCGGGCGCCGTCTCCACTCTCATGCGGCACTTCACAAACTTGTCTGCTTTTAGGGTATTGAGTACTGAGCGCAGCTGTTTGCGGTCATACTTGAGCAGCTCCAGCATGTCCTCCTCACGCACACATGGGTTACGGATCAGCACATCCAGCGCCAAAGCATGCTCCACACCATAAAAACCCCTCACGACCTGCTTGGCCAGCCGCTTCAGAGCTGCGGGGACCTCGGTCAGTACCTCTGGTTCAATCATCTTAGGGTCTGGAGAGAAAGGGCTGCAGGGCAGAGTGCGACACCAGGGGAGAACATCAGGAAGGCAGGGATGAGGAGCAGGGCCAGAAGAGTTATTCAAGTATAAAACTTTAAATTTAAGAGGGAAGTGTAAGCTAGACCACATTAACCCAGTGGGAGAAAAATCCCCGTTATAGATATGTCAAATCATCAATCACAGTTTAGCATAGCTTAGCTTAAGTTAGTGGATCCAAACAAAGACTAAAACTGAGATAATGCACCAGGTTGGCCGGGGTTATTGTACATTTTAATCTAATATAGTACAATAGAAACGCGGCGTGTTAATCGTTTTACCAGTCATCTTATTATTCCACACTTTATCTTTAATAAAAGCTCGATAAAGTTACTTTTATTTAAATTAAGCGCTAACACTGAGTTCGCCGGTAGAAACCCGGTAGGCGTTAACGCGACTCTTACCGGTTATTGTTCATGTTCCAACAGTCATTTCAGAGTCTCATACACTGACGTTAACTCACAAAAACACCGCTAAAACTCAATGAACACAAACGCACCTCACAGTCTTTTAGCTGCTGGGTTAGCCAACATGCTTCACTTCTTATTTTGAGACGACGACCCCGGAAATGAAAAATAAACCCGGGCCAACTGGAATGTTGGCCCGGCTGCACTAAACTGCACTAAGCTGCACTAAACTACACTAACTAGCCAATAGAAGCAAAGAAGCTTGAGTGACGGGCATATTGGCGAATAGCCTGGCTTTGTTTTCATGGGGCGTGGTTTTAAGAACACTGTTTACTTCCTGATCGCGTCTGTCAAAAAATGGCCTCTCTTGACAGGGTAAAAGTGTTGGTTTTGGGAGATTCCGGTGAGTTATGAACTATTTTCACTAGCAAAACCTTTACTACTGTCATCTGCTCTTATTTATAAGGACATTTGCTTATTAAAACTCTTAATCTTTAAGTAGGAGACTGACGCTGTGGTCAGTTTGCTGCTGTGGCAGTTAAAGCTATGGATAAACATCACGTAACACACCTGTCATGTCTAACCTCACGGGTAATTTTCACAATAAAGGTACATCGGCGAGTGATGCTTAATTTTAATACCCGTCATTTTTACATGACTTTGCGGCAGGCGGATGTAAGTGTTTGGGTATGAAACGATTCCACATCAAGAGGTTAAATTTCACAGAAACACGTTTTGCCGAATCAGAGAGCGACACCCTACAGATCATTACAGATACTTACTGATGTTGTTCCGGAGATGTGCTCTGATGGAAGCCGAGTCTGTCGTAAACTGACCCGATGTTTCAGTGGAGTTCAGTTGTCTTCCAGTCAGCAGCAGCTGTAGAGTCTATTCATAATTTAAATGCATTAATATCTATCAGCTACACAAAAATGTTTAACCCTGCAGTCACTGCTGTACTTTGCATCAGCTTCTTTTATCCAGTATCATTTTGTGCTCTTTGCAGGGGTTGGCAAGTCTTCCTTGGTCCATCTGCTATGTCAGAATCAAGTTTTGGGAAATCCATCGTGGACTGTTGGCTGCTCTGTAGATGTGCGGGTAAGCAGGTC
Organism: Oreochromis aureus; assembly: GCF_013358895.1. Classification (NCBI taxonomy): domain Eukaryota; kingdom Metazoa; phylum Chordata; class Actinopteri; order Cichliformes; family Cichlidae; genus Oreochromis; species Oreochromis aureus. The sequence goes on along the minus strand of NC_052957.1, from coordinate 1,341,964 downwards.
CAGCATCTTCTACTTTACATAGTCCTAATTTTGGTAAGACTTCCTGCTGGCCCTTTATATTACTCTCTTATAAAACACAACAGAACACACTAACGAGAGGGAGACAGGTGTAACAGTTAAGCTGAAAGGAACAGCTGGGTGGGTTTAAATACCAGGGGGTCAGGGGTGTCAGGGGTGATCTGTGACAGAAGGATAGCAGCAAGAGTGAGAGGGCAGTTAATGAGGCCTGCTATGATGTATAGTTTGGCAACTGACAAAAAGATAGGAGGCAGAGCTGAAGGTGTTCGGTGGGAGTGAGCGGGATGGACAGGTTTAGAAATGAGTCCATCAGAGGGACGAGGCTGGGATGGTTTAGGCATGTGGAGAGAGGTAAGAGTGAGATGGAGCCAGATGAGCTGCTGCGGCACCCCCCAAAGGGAGCAGTTGAAAGAAGAAGAAGAATCAATGTCGAAATACTTATTCTACTCCAGGTTCAAGACTATAAGGAGGGAACCCCAGAGGAGAAAACCTTCTACATTGAACTCTGGGATGTTGGAGGATCCGTTGGCAGCGCCAGCAGCGTCAAAAGCACCAGAGCAGTCTTCTACAACTCGGTTAACGGTAAACAGTTATAGACAGATCTGAAAGCATTGATTTCATCAGTGACGTGTTATTGAGACATGCTCTGTCATGTTTGGGTTCTTTTAGGAATTATATTGGTCCACGATCTGACCAATAAGAAGTCCTCTCAGAATCTGTACCGCTGGTCACTGGAAGCTTTGAATAAGGATTCCTCTCCAACTGGAGTCATCGTCTCAAACGGGTGAGCAGATCTGTGTGTTTGACATCGTCCGTCTTCATTCAGAATAATAAACAGAAAACATGGCTAATGTGGAAGCTTTGATTTTTGACTGCAGTGACTATGACAGAGAGCAGTTTGCAGAGAATCCGGTGCCTTTGCTGTTGATCGGAACCAAGTTTGACCAAATTCCAGAAAACAAGCGCAGTGAAGTTCTCACTCGGACGGCTTTCTTGTCTGAAGACTTCAATGCAGAAGAAATCAATCTTGTAAGTCGCCTTTTTCTGCTCTACGAGCTCTCAGCTCCTTTAAAACACATAAATCAGTTTAATTCATTGGTTTATCTCTCACATAAAGCACAATGTCTTCCTCATGTTTAACACTCATAGAAAAGGAAACTAGACTAATGATGAAAATAAAGCGGCGATTCTCACACTCCCACACCACGTATGTTTTTCAGTCAGTAATATACAGAAAAATTCTAGTTCACAACAATAAAAACAACACACATGTATCATAAACATCACAGCATCAGTAAGCTCCTGTTTGTCCTGTGTCTGGTCCTCCTGCTGGGGTCAGTTTCACTGCGAGAGCTGAACACTTTTGGTTTGTGGCTGAAGTGTTGTGTTGTTTTCCCAGGACTGCACCAACCCCAGATACCTGGCTGCAGGCACCTCAAACGCTGTGAAGCTCAGCAGGTTCTTTGACAAGGTGAGAGCTGTGACCTGTGTCACTGCGGTCTGTCAGGCAGGTCGTGACTCACACGCGTGTGTGCGCCTCCGTCTTTGTGCTGTAGTTACACGTGTGGATTTATCGAGGGCACAGAAGCTGACAAATAGAGACAAACATCATTTGGCTTTCACATGTATTTTGAACCATAGAACTGGAGGATAAATGTCTCACATTAATGGGAGTCCTTTCTCTTGACATGTACGTGTGTTCTGACACATATTAAACCTTTCAACAGGTAATAGAGAAAAGATATTTCACCAGAGATCCCAGTCAGGTCAGTTTGTTTTCTCTTTATTTCTGTCCAGTCACAGAGTCGTAACAGTTTTGGTAAAAGGTTGAAGGTGAACTGTTTCCCACTTTCTCTGCAGATGACTGGCTTCACAGACAGAAAACGGTTCAACTTCAAAAGTTTGCACTATGACTGAGACCTGTGATCAGACCCGCCCACTCAGACACGCGCTGGAAGTGAATCTAGAAAAGTTTGTAAAAGCTGGAAATGACATTTGAAGAAGATGCTGAGGACAGAGAATGAAGAGGCATGCTTTGAGCTTTTTATTACGCCATCATAAATGAGACCACACATTTTTAAAACATATGCTTTACTGCTCCTCTGACTCAGGCATCATTCCTGTGCTCCTCCATTGTTTGCTTGATCCACGGGATGAAGGAACTGACTTTAGTGAAGACATGCGGGTACCTTGGATCATTACAGTCGTTTAATGAGGTATAAGCTGTTATACCTTGAGGCTTTGTGTTGCAGATAAGTGGTCCACCAGAGTCTCCCTACAAAGAAAGACTGATTGAGCGATCTGTGTAAAGGTTGCACATTTTTGTCATGAATAAAAAACTAAACCTGTATTTGAGTTATTAGCTGCTGGGCTGCTTTTGTTATTTGATTACCTGGCAAACACCTCCGTCCCGTCTGGTAAACTTGGTGCATATCATGTGACCAGAGTTAAAGTGTTTTTGCCAAATGTGTTTGCACTCAGTGCTGAACTGCATGTTCTCTGTGGCTTCTTTTAGGACATTTGAATGAGATCCATTAGCTTTGGTTAGTCCCCAGCCGGCCACAGCACATTTAATGTTGGCGGGTATTTCCCCGTTCTTCTTAGGCAGTCCCATGGTCCTCACGTACTTATTCAGCGTGGCGTTCTTTTTCAACTGTCAAAGAGAATCAGTCAAAGTTGCTCCTGCATCAGTTCAACACATGAACCCAGTGCACAGAGAATCAGGTCACTTTAAACATTTCCTTTGACGTGAAGTTTGACAGTTTTACCTTCAGTAACATGATGTCATATTCGTATTGTCCAGTGAATCCTGGATGAGGGTAGTACTTGGCTACTTGGATGCGTTGCTGAGTTCTCTCTTTCTTGCTGATGTCGTGTGCTCCGAGCACCACGCTGCAAGAACCCCGGGTCTCATCTCTGAACAACAAGAAACACAATGTTCAAAAAAACGTCTGCAGTCACACTGATACTGACATAGAAGTAAAACTGAATAGATGTTAAAGGACAGATATGTTTGAAGATGATGTGAATCATAATATCAACACAAATGAAGGTCCATACAGTCTTATCAGTGTGTTACAGCGCTCCAACACCATTAGAAAAATGACTCACAGGAAAACTGTGTGGTCGCCCATCATGCTGTGCTTCCACTCATGTATATGTAACTTTATGGTATGTTATCAGTATAACAGTTTAGCTGTGATACAGTTTTATCATAGTGACTGCTGATAGAACAGGAATCAGCAGCTAAAATAACATCCTTTGACTTTTTTAATAACGTTACGTGCTTGTCCTGTCTGGATTCTCATGACCATATAAAAGCGTACTTGCAGTGAGCTGCAGTCAGAACAAAGTCCTCTGAATAAGGATCCTCCACATGAATGTTCTCCTCCATACTGGACTGACACCATGTATGGTCTGGAGTGGGGCTTTGCCTCCCTGCCACCGACTATGCTGCTCTCAGCAGCCCCTTACAGGAGAAACGAAGGTCAAATCAAAACAGCGATCACAGAAAATTGATTCAAATTCTTCATTTTGACCTTTAAACAAGTGGATCAGTCTTCTTACCTGTGAGGGAGATTTGCAGAAAGACGTAAAGGATGCAGCAGATCATGGTGGGACAGAAGCTCCAGGCTTGCAGTGACCCCCCCCACTCTACACGCCTCTTTTTATAACCAGCCTCCCACAACAGAAACTTTGTGGTAATAAGTTTCTGCACGGATATCACACCTTTGTCTGCACTGCTGCATGTAACAGGTGGTGCTGCATCACACACCTCCAATAATTTACCAGCAGAACATTATTTCTGTTTTCAAGATGAATTAGAGTCTGGATCATTCATTTATTATTATTAATTCATATTTTCAGTTATATATATATATAAATATATTTAAACACAATTCAATAAAAGGAGCAGATGGTACAATCCCTGATGATGCATTGCTTCAAATAGAGAAGGTCTTGAGGGATGGCTGCTGTGAGGAAACTTTAGCAGCAGGACGCATCGTTGTGCGCCTCAACTTCACAGGCTGTTTCGGTCTTTTATCAGAAGCTGTTCTGCCATTTGTTAGTTTCTTTTTACATTCCTTGGTTAGGTTTAGGGATTAGGAAGGAATCTAGTCTAGATTATCATATTAAAATTTTAGGACACATCGTCAGTAGTGGACCTTGGATTCATCGGGTGTTTCGGCCATTATCACTAGACACCCTCATTCAAAGAGGCCCTGCCAGGGTTGATCAGGCCCCGGAGTGTGTCACTGGTTTATGTTATAATAATTTCTCTTCTACTTTCTTCTGTTTAGTTTTCTACAATTTATTTTATCAATTCACCACAAAAGTTGTACTTATCCCTTTCATATTTAAAGAGCCTCACTTCTTCAAAGGGATAGAAAAGGTGATAGCGAGAAGTAAGACAAAAGAGGCAAGATAGGAGCGAGGAGAGCCGGAAGGGGGGGGCCTGATCTGGCATCCCACACCTCCCAGCCGGATCCGGCTGTACGCTCTACCTCCCCGCTGCCTCCCAGAAAAGGGAGAAGGAGCAGAGGGGAGAAGAGCGAAAATTCTAGTGTTAGGTTTTCTACAATTTTGACGCCCCGTGCTGAGGCAGGCCCACCACAGGTCGATCAGTCCTGGGCATGAAAGGTTGAGCGTTGATGGACTTTCTCAGCTAGACACCTGAGGACCTGGTTGTGTCTCCATGTGTATCTGCCCTGAGTAAGGCTAGTCCTACAACCAACCAAGATATGCTTGAGTGTGGCTGGGACTGTACACAGGGGGCAGGATGGGTCCTTTCCAAACCACAGCTGCAGATTTATGGGGGAAGGCATCGAATGTCGTTCGGATGATGAAACTTTGTAACCCAGATTTCACTCCATGAGAGTTTCCTCTTTTCCACACTCTCCCAATTCATCCAGCGACACTGCTTGGCCAGCGCTACGGCTCTAGCACGTCTGGCTGTTTCCTCCTGTCGTCGCACTTCCTCCACCACCATTTTTCGACGTTCGGTTGCCACCGAGGTGTTTCTGCTCCAAGACCAAATCCTCCTCTGCCCTGTTGGACGTGACCCACCACGTCACGATGACGAAGAGCAGATTTGATCTGTAGCACAGATGTGGCCGGGGTCCACTTCCTCCACGTTGCTAGGGTGGGAGCAGTGCCTCTCACTATAGGGTCCCGGGAGTCCGTGAGTGACTCCTCAACCCTCACTTTTGCACATGTAATCTCCTCTACCAGACTAGGGATAGGCAATCACAGTATCCCGTCGCTGTAGAGTCCAACGTGCTGGGAAGCCACTTTCTCACGTAGGAGCTCACCAGCCTCTCTAGTCGATTGGGATGATTGAGCGAGACCTCGTACATCGCCAGTGGCCACAGTAGTCTGGGAGTGCAGTGTTGTTAATCCACCTGAGGTCATTAGCCATGTTCTGCCATAAGTGTTCAAGTTGCCAGGTATCATTGATTCATATTTTCAATTATATATAAATATATTTAAACACAATGTATTTTATACTGTTTGTGTTTTTGTGCCTCTCTGTGGTTTAATCAGACACTGAACAATGGTCCTGAGGGTGTGTCTCATTGGCTGACTGTTGACTACATGTGCTTTAAAGGAAGCCGTCTGGGTTGGCGGTAAATAACCGAATGGAAAGTGTGTGTTAAGGCCAAATTAACCACAGTGCACACAAAGGTGATCACACCTCTCACTGTGAACTTTACACACACATTTGTGCCACTCTATTCTCTCCAGAGCTCGCTTGTTTTTTCTAAAGAAAAATGTCAGTGATGTGAGATGCACATGATTATACAGAACATAATGAGGGCTGATGCTGGATGCCAGAAATATATATATAGTGAACTATGTTTATAAATGTGACCAAAACAGATGTGACCAAAAATGGTTGGTCACATGTGTTTAAACTCTAAATATGACTTTGAGCATCATCTTAGAGCTTTGAGAAGAACAAGATGAAAACATGAGAACACACAATAAAATGTTATAATGCAGGAATGATAGAATATTACATACTATATGGAAATTTAGCTGAATTTATTTTAATATTTAATATTACAGTATACTATAAATGTACTATATATATATACACATATATACACACACATATATATATATATGTATATGTATGTGTGTGTGTGTGTGTGTGTGTGTGTATATATATATATACACACACACACACACACACATATATATATATACATATATGTAATAGTCATTTCTTTAGTAAACTATATTGTTTTCAATAATTTAGCATTAAAATACCTGAAAATTATATATTTCCACAAAAAAGCCATAAAATTGTGACAAGTATTTGTGGTTTCCGTGAAGTTGGAGGCGTTTTCTGCAAATAGTTATTAGTTCGATTCTAAGGAAAAGTTCAGTGAGGCAGGTGGACATGCATGCTCCAGGCTAAACATGAGCCGCCATCAGCTGCTGTGTGGCTCGTGTGGAAGGGCAGTGGGCTAACTTTTTGAGAGTTGGTTGCATGCCGCCCCCCCCCCCCAGCATGTTTGCACTGAGTAGGAGATGCTCTGTATCTCATTGTACAACTGTATAGTGACAATAAAGGCATTCTAACATGACACCCACACACAGACACACAGACAGACAGACAGACCCTTTACCCATCAGTGGGAGGAAGAGGATGAGCACTTTCAGTAGCGACACTGCTCCTCTTCCTCCGGGCGGTCGCTGCTCTGAGCTGCTGTGGATGTCTCGGTGGGTTGAGTGGAGCTCAGGCTGCTCATTTTTGTCCATGTGGCGCCATCCACAGGCCAAACCTCAACACTGCACCTGATCCAAATGCACAAGTTTTGCATTTGGCTGGGGTCAGTGTCACTGCGGGTACCTGGACCCTACAGAGGGTGGTCCAACTCCTCCAGGATGACACATCAACACGTGTCATTTCCAGGTTTACGGCGTCTCTCAGCACAATCTCAGGATCAAGGAGGAGATTGCAGAGCCCGGCAACACGACCTCCAGCAGGCGACTGGTGTGAATGTCTGTTGGAATGACTGCAGACAGTCCTCACTGGAATCACAGTGTCCCTCAGTTTGTTAGTCCACCTTCTTCCATCCTTCCCTCTTCATCACATCTTTGTTTTTGGTTAGGGTTTGTTTTTAAAAAAATCTATTTTCCATTTTGTTTGTGTCACAGTTTTGTTTTCATTTAGTTTTGTATTGGTGTGTCCGAGCCTGGAAGCGCCTTACCTTCTTTCATTTATCCAACCACACTGTTAGTTTCTCATTTGTGTGTTATTGTCTGTTTGCTTTCACATGTTTCAGTTCCCAGTTTTGAATTGTTCCGAATCCGAGGTGTGATCCCAGGTTTTCCTGTTCTTTTCCTCTGACCATCTTCAGCGCTGACAAACTCAAAGGCTTTAACACGTTTAATGGTCGGCAGAGATGGGCAGTAACGCGTTTTTTTTCGAGTAACGATTAATGTAATGGATTACTGTTGCAAAAACAGTAATTACATTACCGTTACTTTCACGTAGGAACGCTGCGTTACTGCGTTACTAAAACCGTGATTTTTTGCGAGAATGTCTCATGACAGTGACGTAAGCGGGTGCGACGTTCGTGACAACAGCTGTGTGCAGATCATAATATATCGAGTGCGGAGAGAGTATGAGCGTGCAGCGTTTAAAGCGTGGAAGTACTGACCTTACTTTGAGTTTGATTCCATAAAAAGTGACAAAAACATTAGTGTCCGTTGTTCACTGCGTGGGAAGAAAACTTCTTTATAAACCCCTAAACTTCCAAGCAAGCAGCGAGTGCGCTACGACGTAATGTGAAATTCACAGAGAAACTCGCGGATTCTTCCACTGACCGCTGCAGCACACCTGCACCAGGGTAAACCTCCGCCTACCCCAGTCCTGCTTTACAGGTGAAAATAGAGCAACTAGTCTTTGATTTTATGTATTTTCTGCTGTGTTTTACTTGCATCTATTTGAAAGAGTGAGTGTAAACACAAAAACATTTTATTTTATGTGCTGGAATGTGCAGAAAATAGGTTTAAATGTTAAACAAATTTCTTCCAGTCAGAGAATGTTGCATATAATTTAATTTTTGCTTGATGCATAAAGTTAAAAGATTAAAACTAATAAAACAAGTTTTAAAAAGAGACTTTTCCATTTGATTACATTTTGTATGATGGATTATGCAGAAAAAGTAGAATTGGGCTGAAAGTTCTATCGCTTTATCACCTATTCAGGTTGTAAATTGTGTTTTTAAAAAGTAACTAAGTAACTAAGTAATTAATTACTTTTGAAAATAAGTAATCAGTAAAGTAACAGGATTACTTTTTGGGGGAAGTAATCAGTAATTAGTTACTGATTACTTTTTTCAAGTAACTTGACCAACACTGATGGTCTGCTGGTAAAAACTGCAAGAAAAAGAAAAATCTTCAAAGCTGAAAGTCTGGAAAAGTAAGAATATACACTAAATGAGAGCAGACTGCTGCTCACCACAGTGACTGAAGAAAAACTGATGTTGTATATATAAAAGCTCAAAGTGGAGCAGGGTCCTAGAATCGAACCACCAACTCTCAAAAGGCTAGCCCACTGCCCTTCCACATGAGCCACACAGCAGCTGATGGCGGCTCATGTTTAGCCTGTACATTGATGCAATAAGAGGTAAAACCACACTGCCCACTCTGAGCTGGAGTTCAACTCTCACCCTCTGGCTGAACTGGCAATGCCGCCCCTCCCTGACCTTTTTAACCGAGGTTAGCAAAAATGTTTCCATTCGAACTGACCGGAGTTGGAGAGGAGTGGCTATGGAGAAGCCAAACAGCACAAGGAGGTGCAGAAAAGGTGGTGCAGCTGGTGCAGGGCGGAGGCGAAGGAGGAGGAGGAGGCAGAGTTAGCGGTTCAGGGAGGTTGGCCTGTACGTAAGCTTGCACACAGTCAGAGTCAACAATGAAAATATTTTGGGAAGTGTGTAATAATAATAATAATATGTTTGATTTCATTGCCTTGCTACATATTTGTTCTTGAGGATTATCAGAGAGCCATTCGACATTAGCTCGACCAGCACCTACAATGTATGAGCTGTTGTGTAGCTGTGTTCTTTATATCAGTCATGAATCCTGTTCTAGTACAGCTGGTGTGTCTCTCCCTCTGTGGGTCTGCCCCATTGTGCCTTTCATTTAGTCATCAGGCATTCTTCACATCTGTAGGTTTACTATACCTTTCTCTCCCCTTCAGGTTATTTGAATTGAAGGTTTGGAGTTTACATGTGTTTCTTCTCTTTCACTGCCAGTTTACTAAACAGCTCTTATTTTATTTCTTGAAGAGCATCAGATGGATCTGGCATGTCTGATCCCAAATCTGCTTTCTGTGTCCCTCACCAAGGTCCATGCAGCCTTTAGACTTAATAAATATAATTACCTGCTGTTTTTGGAGCGATTGTAATCCTGCACTTTATCCATCCAGCTTGAACAGTGCAATCCTCAGTGCACATTTATCATACAGCAGACGTGAACTGAAAATAAAAGGACAGTCCCATGTTTCCTTTCAATCAGTGCATATGAACACTTAATGCTTCTTTGATAATCTGTGGGAAGATCAATGCTGTCATTGATTCAGCCTCCAGGGCCCCGCCCCACAGGACACGCCCCACCGGGCGCCAGCTCAGCCAGCCTCAGAACCAGGCCCGGTCGTGCACACACACATAAACGACACAAAGACGCACATGCACGCTCCCAATCTGAAGTGTGTTGAGCAGAGCAAAGGGAAAAAGCGCCGTGACAAGAAAAATGTTGAAGTTATTTTATTTTAAAAAACAATTTTAAAAAAGAGATTCTGAGAGGCCAAAAATGTTTCAAGCTTTATTTTTCAGTCACTAACAAGCGAACCGAGTTTAATTCACCTCAGTTCAGCTGTGAAACAAAACTACAGTTCATATTAAAGCACACAGAAATGATTTGTTTGTTTTACCAACACAACATTTGCTCAGTTTCACTTCTCTCGGTCATTCAGGAAACTTCTTCTTTTTTCTTTCTTCAAACATGCAGACGTTTCACATTAACCACGTTAAAACTCTAATGCCTGAAAAAAACACTCTTGGTGCACATTCCTTTATTTTTTCATTGTTTCCTTGATCCAGGGGATGAAGAAACTGACTTTAGTGAACACGTGGGGGTACCTGAGATCACTACAGTCCTCTGATGAGGTGTAAGCTGTTATACCTTGAAGCTTCTTCTTGCAGATAAGTGGTCCACCGGAGTCTCCCTACAAAACAGGCAACAGAAAAACTTCACTCAGTCAGTAACTCTTATTATTCATCACTAAACGTTCAGTAGTTAGTCTGCTTCAGATGTGACATACCCGGCAGACTCCTCCACTCTTTTTGGTAAAGTTGGTGCAAATCATGTGATCAGAATTAAAATATTGTTGCCAAATGTTTTCACAGTTAGAAGTGGACTCTATGTTCTCTGTGGCTTCCTTTAACACATTAGAGGGACAATCATGAGCTGTCGTCCATCCCCAGCCTGCCACAGCACATTCCATGTTAGCTGATGTTTTCCCATTTCCTTCAGGCAGGCCGATGGTCTTCACGTTCTTACTGAGTCTGGCTTTCTTTTTTAACTGTGAACAGAGTGTGTTTGAGAGAGCAGTTACTTCCTGATTTTAGGTTAAAATAATAACTCCCATCCTCACTGCATGATGCAGACGTGACAAATACACAGCCAACAGTGCTTCACAGTGAGACTGATGTGCTTACTTAAATATTCATTTTGTTATGAAGCTTTAAACACTCTTAGTTTTACCTTCAGTAACATGATGTCATATTCGTATTGTTTAGTGAATCCTGGATGAGGGTAGTACTTGGCTACTTGGATGCGTTGCTGAGTTCTCTCTTTCTTGCTGATGTCGTGTGCTCCGAGCACCACGCTGCAAGAACCCCGGGTCTCATTTCTGAACAACAAGAAACACAATGTTCAAAAAGGGAAAGAAGTAAAACTGAATAGATGTTAAAGGACAGATATGTTTGAAGATGATGTGAATCATAATATCAACACAAATGAAGGTCCATACAGTCTTATCAGTGTGTTACAGCGCTCCAACACCATTAGAAAAATGACTCACAGGAAAACTGTGTGGTCGCCCATCATGCTGTGCTTCCACTCATGTATATGTAACTTTATGGTATGTTATCAGTATAACAGTTTAGCTGTGATACAGTTTTATCATAGTGACTGCTGATAGAACAGGAATCAGCAGCTAAAATAACATCCTTTGACTTTTTTAATAACGTTACGTGCTTGTCCTGTCTGGATTCTCATGACCATATAAAAAGCGTACTTGCAGTGAGCTGCAGTCAGAACAAAGTCCCTCTGAATAAGGATCCCTCCACATGAATGTTCTCCTCCATACTGGACTGACACCATGTATGGTCTGGAGTGGGGCTTTGCCTCCCTGCCACCGACTATGCTGCTCTCAGCAGCCCCTTACAGGAGAACGAAGGTCAAATCAAAACAGCGATCACAGAAAATTGATTCAAATTCTTCATTTTGACCTTTAAACAAGTGGATCAGTCTTCTTACCTGTGAGGGAGATTTGCAGAAAGACGTAAAGGATGCAGCAGATCATGGTGGGACAGAAGCTCCAGGCTTGCAGTGACCCCCCCCACTCTACACGCCTCTTTTTATAACCAGCCTCCCACAACAGAAACTTTGTGGTAATAAGTTTCTGCACGGATATCACACCTTTGTCTGCACTGCTGCATGTAACAGGTGGTGCTGCATCACACACCTCCAATAATTTACCAGCAAAACATTATTTCTGTTTTCAAGATAATATAAAGCGCCTGGAAGAAACTGCTGTTGTAAGTTTGTTATTATGTAAATGCGACTGAACTGAATGAAGTTCTACCTGATGCCCTCTGACAGACACATTTTTTATACTCGTGCTACTTGTATCCACGGCTACAGGGGTGGCGCTAAATAACCGGATGGAAAATGTGTATTTAGGTCAAATTAACCACAGTGCACACAAAGGTGATCACATCTCTCACCATGAACCTTACACACTGCAAAGCTTGTTGGCTTCTACAAAAATAAAATGTTACAGTTATGAGAAGCTAATGTAAACTTTATGTATATTTTTTAAATTAAAAAATAAAGAATTTTACTGAGCTTGGTGACCTAAGAGGTGATTGCTTGATGTGTTTGCAGGTCTATTTCCTATTTTCTTTCCAGGCTTGTTTAACATGTAAGTGATCAATAATTTGGCCTCATGTTTGTGCGGCTTTGGCAACATTTTAACATTTTGCTCTTCTGTGCAACGAGGACCAAGATGAGCACTGTCAGAGCTACAAACCAGGTGAGCTCCAAGGAAAAGTAGTAGTCATCAGCAAACCTGATTGATCAGCATAAGTTATAACTGGAGTGTTTTTTTTCGAATGTTTGCTCGACATTAATGAGTGAGACTGGGCGGTAGCTGGGTAGGGGTGCAGGATCTTTGCCTGGTTTAAGAATCAGGCTGTCATGGTTCTGGGTCATGTGACCCTGCATGTTGACTTTATGGTGTTTCTGATGTCTTTGTGTTGTAATGGTTTAGTTTTTTTTATGTAGTTTTTAGTTTAGTTGTGTTTTTTCCTTCTAGGTTCATTATACTCCCAGCCCAGGTTTGCCTGTGTCATTCTGTTTCCTGTCCTGTGTCGCATCCTTGAGTCTCGTCTCCCTTTCCTGTTTACACTGCCCCTCCTCGTGTTTCCTCCCGTCTGTATTGTGCTTTCATGTTTGATCCCTTCCACCCTCCCTAATCACCCTTGTGTCCTTATATTGTCTCAGTTTTCCTCTGTCCTCACTCAGGTCTCGTGTTTGGGCTTCCCTCTGTTCTGTGTGTTAGTTTTACGTAGTGATGTTTTGTGAAGCTTTTATTGGAAAATGGTGCATTACTCAAAGCTTTCCAACACAGTCCTCTTTGCTGACCTCTGCTGGACAAAAATATGAAGAGCAGTTTGAATCTACAGCTTATAATGAACTGCTTTGTTATGATTGGCTGCTCTGCAGAGCTTCTGTCTGATGTTGGGCTGATGTGACGCTTTGATCGGTTGTTTTGGGTGAAAACATGACGTTCTGTCTGTTTTGATGTAAATAATCTAGATGAATAAACCTTCCTTGTTTAAACATGTCCCGTGGTCTGGTCTCCTTTTTGTTTGTGACTTCTTGATGTTTTTTATTAATAAAAATAAAAAACACACTCTGTATAACAATGTACAACACAGTCTTATGATAGGCTGTGAGTAATGCTTCTGCTGTGAAGTCCTTGCCTCCATGTGATTATATAATAAACCAGAGGACAGGTATGTTTATATATAATATGTAACTTCTGTAACTGTAACTATATGTACTGTGTATTTGTTATGTACATGTTAGAGCTGGGAGCAGAACTCAGATGAACTGGTTTTTATTTACAGGCAGACGTCCTCACATCCTGGCTCCATGTCTCTGTCACACAAAATCATATTTATACTGTGTACACTGGACCTATACTCACATATATACTGTGTAATCATATATACTCGTATACACTATATATATACACACACACACACATATATATATATATATATATATATATATATATATATATATATATATATATATATATATATATATACATGTACCTGCACTGGAGTGTTTATATAATGGAATCACTGTGATCAGCATTTAACCTCCATGTTTAAAATCACAAGACCCAAATATTTAAGTCAAACATGATCCACAATTATATTAATGAAGTTTGTGACACTAGTGATCAGTACTGTCTGAAATGTAGTGATTAGGATCAATAAGTAACCTTTGATTGTGTTATGGCCAACAGTGACAAGTCCAAACACAGGGTTAAATAAACGTGGCCCTGCTGAGATGCACCTGGGAGCCTGTCTGCCCGTCTCCGCTGCCCAGAGTTGGGATAAACCCTTCCTTAACAGATATAGTAGCTACCCCTGGCAGCAAAGCCGACAAAGTTGTCAGGAGGATTAATTGTTTGGTTGGTTCACTTTGGTTCGCTGTGCTTGCTCGTGTCTCTCGCTGTATTATACTGTTTTTTCATATAACGCTGTAAACTGTGTTTAACACGGGCCTGGTGGTGGACACAAAGTCATGTTTCCAGAATATTTATCACTCATACTGCACACATCTTATTTAGGTTAATAATACACACAGATGTGTGAATGTGTGTGTGTGTGATTATGTCAGATTATATTTTAGATATAAAAAATTGAAAGTTCAAACTGTTTGAAATGAGCTCAGCAGCTGCAGCAGGAATATTTTTAGCATTTTTCAGTAGAACCCGTCTTTACTTTTATGTGTTTTATTTAAAAAGACACATTAAGACGAACACTGCACCACATCATGTAGATGTGCCAGATTCACACACACAGGCTCATTTTCATCTAAATAACACTTTGATTTATTTTAAATAACACTTCTAAAGACACAACAGCACGTGGACATTATATAACATAGACATTCAGTTAAACAGGCACCCAGCATGACACCATGTTTGATGGTCCAGTAACTGCTGTGTTTCACACTGTGGTGCGTTTAATACTCCAGTGTGAGCAGATATAGCTTCAAGTTTTGTTTTAAGCACCAGTTTAGTGCCACCCAGCAGGACCCATGAAACCCAGAATCAGAGGGTGCGCACTGTCAATATCACGCAAAGGTAAGGTGCAACATACAACACGCTGAAGTGTCTCCATGGCACACTGTTTCACCCCTCCACCACCGAAACGCTGCATCGCTCTACCTCAGGTGGCTGAAACACACAGATGATTGCAGCTGTAAGCACATCAGCTGTTTCCTTCAGTCATGTTACACATGCACCATGGGAAAACCACACATCTGTGTGTGTCTGCATTTTACATCCTCTACATGCTCTAACCTCTTTTACATGTTAGATACTAAAAAGTCAGTAAATAGTTCATGCTCACCTTCGCTCACTGCACGGCTGTTAGAAGAACCACAGCAGCTGCTATCAGATATACAGTTAGGGCTGCAGGTGAGCTCCTCGCTGCTGCACCTGCTGAAGACCGAGACACACCAACAGTCAGCCTCATACCAAAGCATCCTAGGGCAAGTTTCTGAGTTCCCCCAACGATCAGCCAGAATTACAGGACTGAGTAAATGCTTCTCTGACTCAGAGGGACGCTCAGTGTAAGGTGAACTCTGACTCAGATTGAACTTTGACTTGAAACTTCTGCAGAAACATGTTTCATGGTTGTGTCGCCTGCGTCAGTCTGAAATAAGACATGAATGATCGATACAGATACAAAAAGAATATAATCAAATGGCAAAAAGCGACACTGCTTCTGCAAAGCTTGACTGACTACTGAGGGACTCTTTCATGGTTTTGTAATTAAAATTTGAGTGTTTTAGCTGTTTTTAGTTTTGTAAGAATGGAACACAGAGCAGGTTATGTAGGGAGGCCTGCAGGGACACAGGAGGACCCGCATGCATGATAAACCAGCACAGATGTTTCTCTGCAGACGTCCGAGGATTTATTTCATTCCTCTGAGCTGAACAGCTGCTCGAGAGCTCTGAAACTTCCACAATTACTCAGCGTCTTCAGGTCTGACTGCCTGATGACTGACAGGTGGACATCACTGTAGCTTTTGCACCCAGTGATTGTTGGTTTGCTGCAAATGAGCTCCTCATGTCCTAACTAAAATAGTGATGGTCTAAGATTGGAGGAAAATAAAGTAAAACTTTCTTTTTTTTTAAATAAAAAAGTTACTCAGCATATTTCCTGTCAGCTCTCATAATTCATACACTCATCGGCGCTAGCATAATAACCATAAATTATTGTAAATATAAATCAGTAGTAGTAATAACAGTAATAACATGATGATACGCTCAGGCATTTTTGGTTCCATCACCTGAGATTTTAAGGTCAAAGTAACACATCTTAAAAATATGTCTCACATATATTTTAAAAACACTTCATTATACGTGACGTATATTCAGTAACCGACTCTTTGACTTTTAGTTGGTGTCACTTTCATCTTATTTGAGCTCTCCCCTTCGCGCTGTTGTAGTTTACCTTCTCTTGGCCTACTGGACGATGTGGGGCGTACCTGTGTTGAAGTTGTGGGTGACCGTCACAGTCCTGTTCAGGGTCGGGTTGTGGCTGAGACAGATCACGGCCTCGAGACGACCTGCAGGGATGTCCAGAGTGCTGCGGGAGCTGTACAGGTGATCGTGGACGTTCTGCTTCGTTTCAGTGTTGACGTTCCTGGACTCCACTGACTGATGGGAGCTGTTATGGAGGAGGACCCACTGTATGTCAGGGGCAGGAAATCCTCCTTGCAGACTGCACACTGCAGACATAGCCTCTGTATTAACATCCAGCCTGGGCTCCTGGTAAGGCACTGAGGACAGAGGAGAACAAAGATCACCTCCACTTATCACGAAACAGACATTTTGGACGAGAATGCTTATTTGATTTTGTAGTGGGCATTAAACGGGAAAATTAAAAGCATTCCTGTATCTGTGCACTAAATATGAAGCTACATCCAGTTAGCATACATGCTGGAAACAGCTGTCCTGGGGTTGCTAACAACATGAGCGTGCTAGCCATGACAGCATGTTAGCTAAGCTGAGCTAAGCTAGTTAGTGTTATTTTTGTTTGTTTTTGTATTTTGCAGTGATTTGTTTGTAATCTGTTGGATTACAAAGCAAACAAAGAGTTTTTCCTATTTTAAGACATTTTTAATCTCATATTGGGAAATGCTTTTGTCACATCAGGTAAAATAATAATTATAATAAAATTTAATGCAAATATGTCAACAACTTTTGATCCTCTGAGAACAGGACACTGTAAAACCAGAATATCAATGATGGTGACTCTCAACACCTCATCAGCCTTTCATGGCTGAGGGGGTAAAGACATGAAATAAAACTGTTAGTGTTGTTACTGTACTATTGTTGAGTCTTTACATACATACATATAAAGGCCTTGTTGTTGTGATTTGGTTCTGTATAAATAAAATAAAATTGAATCACTGACAGCAAAACCTCAAAAAGGAAACTCCACGTTCTGCATAAATCATAATCACTGCAGATTTTGTCTAAATATAATCTGTGCTGACTGTAGCTGCTTTTGTTTGACCTCTGATGATGTCATCTGTTGCTAGGCAGCTCTGTGAATTAAAAGTTATTCAGCATGCTCAGGTCTGACCATCCCACAGTCTGCAGTTCGTGCAGCCCAGTGTTTGCTGCAGCATGAGCTCATCATGGCCAGCTTCTAAAAGCTAAACTGTTAATGATTAAATATAATCTGTGCTGATGATGTCACGTGTTACTAGCCAGCCCGGTGTGTGCCGGTCTAAGGTGCCTTTCCTATTCTTGTGAGGAAAACAGAAACCTTTCTCACCGCCTACATGTAAAGTCATTTCACAGATTTGTGTGTGTTCCAGGTGGTATCGCCTCGTCCCGCTGTCGTCCAGCACTGCTGCAAATGATGAGTACGTTCTTCCATTATCATCAAGAGTCAGGTTTTTGAGCACGATGGTGATATTCCCTCTGACTATGTCCTGAGGGAAGTCTGTGACTCTGTGTTGATAGAGCTCATTTACATGCTCCGCCACCTTTCTTCCGTTATTATAGGAGTACAAAACCACATTTCTATCGTCTTGCCAATAAAATCGAAGACTCCTCCAGTCCGTGATAGCTCTATCCTGTATGCTGCATTCGAGGACTGCCGAATCAGAGATGGTAGTGTTAACATCACGCACGAGAGTCGCATCGCCCGCTGAGATTAAAAAGAAGAAAGAAAACTGTTAAAGATGAATGATTTCTCAAATGCTGCGACACTCCAACACCAAACACTCACATCTGTAGACTAAGTTTAGCTCCAGATAGGCCAAATGCTAAAGACGCTAGATAGCTTCGGTGTATTACCACCAACACACACACACACACTCATTTGAACTGGAGTAGCTTACCAACCACGAGACTGGAAAATAATCCAAACACAGAAATCACTTTGGGGAGCATTTTATCGGAGACCAGCGAGCAAAATCGATGTTAGTGAACACCAACACGACAAACGAGGCTAAAGTCATGTGCAGATCAAGAAATACTTTCTGTTCTGACTCTGGCATTCCCCCGTGGCATCAGCGCTGACTCATCGTTTCAAAATAAATCACAACAAAGCTCTAAAGATACCGATTTAAAGCCCTGCTACAGACACCAGCTAATATCTGCACTATCGGTGCCCTGTGACCGCGTGCAGCCCATGTGCTTTAGCTGTTTTTGCAGAGGAAGTGGGACATGCAAAATAGCTGCTGAATAAGAAATGACGTCTGATTGGAGGACATGGAGACTTCCCACTGTCTGAGCCCTTCCTACCCATCAAAGGGTCATCGAGTACCAGATTCAGAGAGTACTTTATGCTCTGCACTTTAAACAGCTTCCTCTCTCTCTGCTGAGGACGTTTAGCTGACTTCCTTGATTTTAAAAACCATCTGCTGCTAGTTACAGATGTGAAATCAGTTTGATACAACAGGAAAGCAGGACCATGACTCACATATGTTTGCAGGTCCAATGAGGATACCTGAAGGTTTCCTAAAGAAGGCTCCCCAAAAGTTGATTCTGTTCATTTGGACGTAGCGTTTTGTGGGAGAAACGTTTCGTCACTCCTCCAGGTGACTTCTTCAGTCTCAGCTGACTGCAGGTTTCCCCAATCTTATAAACAGTGGTTGTTGATTGATGGTCATGAGAATTTGCATAATTAAGATTAAGGAAGTGACCTCACAGCCCATTGTTCCTTCAGTGGGCTGGTTTCAGTCATTATGCAAATGTCCTGTTTATAAGATTGGAAACCTGCAGCTGAGACTGAAGAAGTCACCTGGATGAGTGACGAAACGTTTCTCCCACAAAACGCTACGTCCAGATGAACAGAATCAACTTTTGGAGATTTACTTTCCATGGATGTTTGAGCATGCATGAAGATAAAGAAGGCTCCGTTTGCTGCCTAGCAGTTACTGTAAACCCAACTATGGCCAAAAGGAGGAGACTCGTTACAGCTTCCTGCTGCTGTGGATTAATTCTGAAGTGGGTTGTTTCTCTCTTACCTTTGGCTCCTCTGATCAGGTTGGCTGCTCTGTCTTCAGTAACCTCGCTGGTCCCACACAGACGGTTTGAGTTGTATCGTTAGGTTTCATTTTTCTTCATTAGTCTTGAAAGCGATCAACAATCCTATGAGTCGTATATGTGCTGTCTTCTATCACTGACTGTACACCTACCACCTACCAATTTATTAGGTACACCTTGCTGCCAGCAGGTTGGAGCCACTTTTTTTCTTCAGAACTTCATTTTTCGTGTCAGAGATTCAACGATGTGCTGAAAACATTCCTCCAAGATTCTTGTCCATGATGACGACATCACTACAGTGTCTGCAGAATACTGCTGACACAAGGATGCAGGATGGATCCATGCTTTCATGTTATTTATACCAAATTCTCACCCAACAATCTGACTGTTGTGGAGTTCTTTCTTTGCTGAGAGGAGACAGTCTAGCAGTTCACACTATTTTATTATCAGGCAGATTTGGCTTGCACAGCTTCTCTGTGTCAGGCAGTCTGCACACGGAGAAGGGCAGTACATAATTTAAAGAATATATTAGACTCATAAAAACAGGAAATAACCGTGATTGGCTACTGATGGGGAGATGTCGTGGTTTAGACTCCCTGATTTGTTCTCCTTGGGGTCCTTCTGCACGGTAACGGTCATTAACCTCCCGTCAGGGATCTTGTCCTGTGTGAGAAAACCTCTCCTACCTTACAGTTGTTGCCAGGGATGTTTTATTTTCATGCTGATGTCAGCTTTAACCGACACAATGAGGTCTCTACGTCTTGTTGACCAGAGCACCCCGTTATCATCCACCCAAGGCCAAGCAGCCTGTCCTATCTCAAACTGTGTTCTGTAAGCATGTAGTATTTTAACTTGTACACTCCACTCTGGCTGTGCCTCTTGGTTAGCCCTTCACACTGTGGGGTTAATGCTGGTATCAACTCTATTATGAGCATACATTGCAATTAATGTTAAAAAGAAAAAAACACATTTCTTACACATCAGACCAGGAAACATTTTTTCTGTCTTCTGTGGTCCAGTTTTGGTGAGTCTGTGGGAACTGTAGCCTCAGTTTCCTGTTGTAGCACCTGAGGGGCACCAGGTGCGGTTTTCTGCTGCTGCAGCCCATCTCCTTTGAGGTTTGATGTGTCGTGCATTCAGAGGTGCTCTTCTGCATACCTTTGCTGTAAGAAGGTATGCAGAAGTTACTGCTTCCTTCCTATCAACTCAAGTCTGTCTGCCCCTTCATCTGTGACATATACAAGGCATTTCTCCCAGATAATTGCTGCTTACTGGATATTTTCTCTTTTTCAGAGCTTCTCTGTGAACCTAGAGACAGACGTGCGGGAAAATCCCAACAGATCAAGAGATTCTGTTCCAGACAGTATTTCTAACAACCATGCCACTTTCAGACTGCATGGATCAGAGAGATGCATGATGGGTCAGCTGGTTATTCTGGACCAAGCAGAATAACTGTATGATACCAGTCTTACACCACCGTATGATCCGGACGTTGGCATGAGGTGGAGCCAGTGTGGTGGGGCGTGGTCTAAGGTGTAAGCATCACAGCAGATGCCTTTGTGTCAAAGTAACTGAGGATAAAGCAGTGCTGTCCTTCGCTCTCTTGTCTGATGAACTGGATGCACCTTTGGGACAATGGTGGACTGGTGCCATTTACCTCCAGTCAGTACGTCTCCAGCAGCTCAGATAGCTTTCACAGGACCCTGTTCTTCTGTGGCCTAACAGAGGTGAAGATTGCTGTGGCTGTGGAGTGTGTCGTAAGTGGCCCTGATGAGGAAGTCCAGCCTTGCCTTGTTGATGGTGGCTCACCGCATTAATTTCCATTTACTTCAGAGATGATGAGATCTCCTTCTTGGTGGCTTTGGGCCATATTTATAGTTTCCCCCCATCTTTAGCCAGCTCTGCCAGGTTGAGTGAAACCCACCATCTCTTGGTGTTTCAGCCTCTCTGCGGTCTATTGCTTGGGCTGCATTCCACCTCCATCCTGTACGGACCTGTACGCTGGCATTTTGAATGCCTCGGTCTGCTGACGTGGTGGCTTCAGGACTAATGTCATGGTGATGTCACACAGCTTCAGTGGCTATATGAGGCGATGATATGAGATAAACTGGTAAGACCAAACCTTGACTTTCCCTGACAAGAAGCACAGATCGATCACACCAGCAGCTCCTCCAGCCTTCTCCTTGGACTCAGCTCTCCTCCATGATTTTCTCAGGTGACGTTGTTCCTTTACCAACTGTAGGTGTTCTCTTTCTCGCCATCTGACCTGTATGGAACTCTTCTATCTCATTTCAACTGCAAACTTGGGGTCATTAGCACTGACTGTGATAACTCCTTGTCTGACCTGCTGTTTCAATGCAAGCTCACTGGTACTGGATGCTGCCACACATCTTCACTCACTATGTGTTAACAGACCTCTCTGCACTAAATCACACTTCTTATTAATCTCGGTCTCTCTTCCACAGCATGTTTTTATCCTGTCTTCCATCTCTTCCATCTCTCACCTTGAGGTAGACACTAGAGCAGGGCGATATGGCCAAAAATATTTATCACGATATATATTTGAAAATTTGCGATAATGATATAACTGACGATATAATTGATGCGAGACAAAAGACAAAATACAAAGTACAACTCCAAAAAAACCCAAAAAAGTCCATCCATGTATTTTCACTTAAAGAAGCAGCTGTTTTTAATGTGCATTAAAGCTATATAAAAATTTAACAGTGCAAATGCAAATCCCTTGCTGAAAATTTAACCAAATGACATATCCTGAGCATAACCATGTATAATATCCACTAAAGTTAAAAAGAGGTGCTTTGCAACATTAAACTGCAGTGTGCCAAATAAAAAAGTCAAATATGTATTTTTTGGACCATAAGGTGCACGGGATTATAAGGCATATTAAGCAAAACAAAGCAGTCAGATAAATCAAACTTTATTCATCTCATTCTTCTTGCTTCCTCCACTTCTGTACCATTGATTCATTAATGCTGTATTCTATCACAGCTGCTCTATTCCCATGTTGTTGCAGTATATTAATGACTAACCTCGTATTGTGGATGGATTATCTCAGTTGTTCTCCTGACTGAAGTTTGGTCCGTTTACAGCATCCTGCCATGCGATTGCATTTGTCCCTAACCATCGGGAACCCTCACGTTAACTTTTATCGAGTGGAAAAAAGTTAGCGTTCATCCTCCAGCTTTACTGTAGCTGTGTCCCAAAACGTCGGCTGCATCCTTCTCGGTCTTCGAAGGACCCGGCCCACGTAGACCGCAAAGGCCGGGTCCTCTGAAGACCGAGAAGATCTGTGAAATGGGACGGTCTAGCCTTCAGATTTGCGTCACCGCTGTGTCGGTGGAGTTTAATAAACTCGGCCGTCTGCTCCTTGCTATCTAAAATATAACAGGACACTGGCGTAAATTCTCGACCGTCTCACACTTCTGTTTAATCAGTTTTCTGTTTGACATTTATTCAGCTGTGTGAAAATCCCGGAGGAACCCACCCGATGGATTAATAAAGTTTTATTTAATCTAATAACTTTGATCTCAGCCAAACCGATTTACTCCGGAACAAATAAAACACAGAAAAAAGCCAAACAATTACATTTTGAAGTTATCCGAGTGACTACTCATGTTTAACCTGAGTAGCGAAAGAGCGGGGGTCTGAAAACGATGAAGCCGCGATTCCGCTGCTCTCGCCGGCTCGAGTGACCACTGAACCCCCCGGCTTGCTATCGAGCGGGTGGGTAACAGACGTCTCCGAAAACGTCGGCACACTTTTGCAAATATGTGATGTCTTGATAAACCAAGCAGATATTTGAAGTTTACACAGCTACTTTCTCGCCTGAAAATATGTTAAAAGTTTATTTTGTGACCCAGAAAGATTAATAAGACTAATTTTAAAACTTAGTAGCGGCTGCCATTGTTGGCAGCTGAAATTTGGCTGGGCCGCACTATGAATTCTGGGATATGGTGGGCCACGAAGGACACACCTGACCCACCCTTCAAATTCGGGGAAATGAAGGACGCATTTGTTGGCCGCATTTGAAGGAGTCGATGAAATGGGACAGCCTTCGCCGCCTGGCTGTGACGTAATCGGCCTTCAAATGCGACCTCCGGAGGATGCAGCCGACGTTTTGGGACACAGCTCCTGTTTATATTATGCTAACATAGCTGTGTCGCTAGCGATCACGTAGCACATCATTATATAGCAGCTAGCCCAACTTCAGTAACCCTACAAACGTCACTGCTGTTTAGTTTTCTGTCTTCATTTATGTTGGAAGTGATAGCAGAGCTGTACGTTTGAATGTTTCAGAAATCCCTCAGTCAGAACATGCTATATCATGTTTAGGTGGAAGCTAGCAAGCTAACTTCCTGCTAACTTCTTACTCCGCTAAATGTAATAAATCCTGTTTTCATGGATGCCTGGATGTTAAACTTAATTGTTACACCTGGTAAAGCAGCAACGCTGATCATTTTAATAAAGATGAAAGAATTTAGACAGTTTGTAACTCTCAGTGATGCCGCAGTGTTCGTTTGACTTTGGGACCTGAAGAGGACGGAGTTTAGGACCTGGATTACTCCCAGATTTACAGCACCTTAGACGCCTGCTTGCATGTTCTACAAAAAAAATGTGCTTTGGTGGGTATCTGAAGGACAAACACCAAACCAGTTCCACATCACTGAAGTCGCACCATTTTTACAAAGCAATTCTGGTTCATCCGTTTCACTCAACAATCCGCTTTCCCCATTCTCATTCTCCGTTGCCGCCATGCTTTTTCGGCCATGTGCGTATGAAAACAAAGGCACTGCGCATGCACGTTTTACCCATATTCTATCGCGACATTTTATTTTCTTATCGTTGCCTAAAATTATACCGATATTACCGTGAACGGTATAATATGGCCCAGCCCTAATAGACCCTACAATAACACACATTCCCATGAAGTACCTTTTTTTTTAAATTATATTAATATAGCACAAAGTTCAGTTAGCTCTGCAAAAAAATAGCTGGTAGAAACATCCTTCAAAGAGCTACAAGTTACTTTCTTACTCTGAGTACATTTCATAGCATGTACTTTTAAACTTTTACTTAAAGAATTTAAATCTATATTTTTACCAGAGTATTTTTAACACAATTATTTGTACTTATGACTGAAACTAAGCTGACCATTCAGAGTCTGAGAGTTTAAACCAGCTATGCCACAGTTGTACCATCAGATCAAGTCTTTGTGCTCTTCGGCTTCTTGAATTCGTCAGATATGTTTCAGTTCACATTTGAACTTTCACACAGTCACAAACCACATTCCTGTTTTTTTTTTTTTGCTTTTTTTCTGTGTTCCAGAACAAATATCCACAGTTTCAGGTTCATTTCCTGTCTGATCAGATAGTGGCAACAAAGAAGGAGGTCTGACGGCTATCTGTCGAAACATGTGGCACTCAGACTTCTGCTCTTTGGTTTTCACTCCTCTGGAAGAAAAAGTTTCACCAAGAGTTTCATCCAAGATAAAATGATTTATTCGCATCCTGTAGCTGCCAAGTGTCACACGGACGACCTGTGATGGGAAAAAGAAATCTGTGAGTCGAAGCAAACTGCACTCAAACGGTAACGTGAACATAACCATCGATAACATGTGACCAGAAGCCACAGCGAGAGTCAGAGTGACGTCTGAAAGAGGAAACGGCACCACAGTCTGCTACCTGCTATCAGAGCTGCTATCACTGTTTATGAGAACATTACTGGAGCTTGTAGTTGGAGTGACTTACAGCTAAATGGTGCTTTATCAGGATGCGGTGCCCGAGTATCCACTGATGGACTGATCATGCTGCAGACATCGATCGAGTCTCACCAAAGCTTTTTGTTCTCCCTGCGGAGGGCGATGGAGTTTCTGCTCCTGATCTTTCTCTGTAAGTGTGATCATCGCTTCTCTCATTTTGGTTTGTGCCAGTGTATTTTAATAAACCTTTTAAAGTTATTATTATTTTCCAAATAACAGTTGCAAAGAGCTTTGAAGAGAAAGAATATAAGTCATCATTGTTTAAAATGGCCTTTTTTAAATTAACATTTTGTGTTATAGTTCGTTATCTATAATTCAGTGTAGATAGCATACAGACAGCATTAAAGTGTTGTAGTACTTTGGGCGGGGCCCTTTAATTTGGTGGCTTGTTGTACCAACCTGTAGTACTGAAATATAAATTTGTGGTTACGCCTCACTGAAACAGTGAGTCAGACTATTCACAAACACCTGACGTGAAATACAAACTCACACACAACAACACTCAAACACCAAAAAATCTCAGAATCTCAGACAGCAGAATACTCTCACACTGTTGTACTACAACCACAAAGCAGCAAAGGATGAGAGGCTACAGCGACAGCGACCAAACTCCCACAGAGGAAGTCAACATCTGGGCTGGTCTGTGCTCCACCCAGGAAAAAAACTCCCAGGGATAACCTCCTGGTCCTGTACTCCAGCGAGCACACTCAGTCCATTCACTCAATGACGCTTTTAAACTCATTTCAGCTTTTCATGACTTACAACATCAGCACACGTTACCATAGTAACACACAGCTACAGGTGCTACCTGTGCTAACACTGCTAGCCACTAACATGCTGTTATTAGTAATACAATAATACACTGACTCTGACAGAAACAGTTTGAAACAAATACATTTTAAATAATTAATCTCAAAGTATTTATCACCTTCAAACCGAACTCTGAATTCACCAACAGGAACGTATTCTTCAGTATTCTTTTTTTTTTTTTTGTCTGTCCCATTTGGTTCTTTAGCCGTCAGAATTGTTGTCTGAAGACCAACAAGGATACCAAATGGATTTATTTTGCCAAATGGATCATCATGGCCTTGCCGTATTGGTCCATTTGATCAACATTTGTTGTTATCATTTATTTTATTTTATTTTATTTTCAGTTGTTACAGACGGGACAGACATGACTGAGGGATAGGAAAGGGAGAAAGAAAGATGAAGGAAAAGAAAAACAGAAGGGAAGAGGGACAGTGAGAAAGGGCACTTAAAAAGAGAAAAAAAAATCTCCTGGATCACCTGTTGAGAGAAAAAGAAGAGAAAACAAGCAAAAAACCCCCAAAACAGAGCAACATACTAAACACAACACCATCACGTTAATCTAGCTAAGTGTAAACAGCAGTAAATACTAAATATTGAATGTTGTTGTGTAGCAAGCAGGGACGACAGCGCACATTGTGCTTGGAAATAGCAGCCAATAAAGGTGTAGTTTATGTCTATGAACAGTGAACACCCGTGTGCACACCTGTGTGGATCAGCGCGCTTGTACTCAAAAGGTTTCCCCATGTAACGGTCTGCTAGAGGGTGTAGAGGGCCATAGCCCCGTCCCCCAGGGCATGAAGCGGGCATGGAGGAGATCCAGGCTCCAGACATCCAGAGGCCCCAGAGTGCGAGAGCCCAAGGAGGACCACCGGAGGGGCATCTGTGCCACCCTCCTGGGAAGAGCTGAGGAGAGCCCCAGATGAGGGGTCACCCAGTAGTCACGGAGCAGAAGCCAGAGGGGGCTGCACTGGCGTGCCCGCCGGCTCTACCGGCAGCCATCTGTGCCAGAGTGAACCGAGCCACAGGCCCAGAGACCGGAGGCCCAAGGGCCCCCTTTGCCCCGGAAGAGGGCTGACTGAGCAACAGGCACCAGGCCCCGCCAAGTAGTCACCGGAAGTGAGCTGGTACATACCATCTTCAGTATTCTTACAGTTCTCACCCTGCTCGTTTGCTGTACATCTGTTGGGTTTCTCTCCACATCTCGTTTGGTTGCTCTCTACGAGGTCAACTTCACACCCCGCCCCACAATTCCCTGGTTGGTGCAAAATTGGACAACAAGCAATACCAGTAAACAAACTTCAGACTGACAGTCTGCTGCTCAGCAGGTAAGGCAGCAGACTGTGCACGTCAGTGAACATTTTAAACTATTCTCTCATTCTTTCAGTCACTTATGGTCTGGGCGACATTTCAATTAACAGGAAAAGACTGGAAAAGCTTAAATGTACAAAGTTAGTTTCCATCATGTTAGCAGTGAGCATTAAAGGCCTTTGCGACTCTGCTTTAGCCTCATGGGGTCAGGTGAACTTTGACCTGTGCCTGTTTTTGATGAATGTGCTGAATTTGCTCGTTTGGATTGAATGAATCTTTTTGTCTTTCGTCACAGTTCTCCTTGCACCTCTGCTGCTGCCAGCCTCGTGCCAAACCGTCAATGGAAGCATTGGAGAGACGCTCCTTTGGCCGTGCATGCACAAACTTACTAAGAAGTTTGTCCGTGAGCAAACTTACATCTACTGGCAGGGGATGGACGGCAGCAGTAATCCCACAGTGGCCCACGTCTATGTGAAGGGAGAAGAAGAGTTTCTTTATCAAAGCTCATCCTTTCAGAACAGGACTGCAATCTTCTTTTCTCAGTTAGAGGATGGAAATTTCTCTCTCCTGATTAAAAACCTGATGCTGGACCACGATCGGACCTTCATTGAAGTTGTTTTTATTTCAGATGACTCAAAGGAGAATATCTGTCAGAAGACCCTGCATGTGGCAGGTCCGCATACTTCTCTCTTCTGCAAAACAAAAACCGATTAACATTTCTGTTTTATTCCTCAGCAAAACCAGCTAAAGTAAAATATTAGATACTCATGTTCCAGGAAGGTTTGGACAACATAAAAAAATAATAACTAAGAGCTAAAAACTAAAGTGTAATCTGATCTCTAGACTCATTGATGTCCTTCTTCCTCACCATCAATTTGGACTCAAACACAGGTGTAAAATTCCAGGTGGAGGCAGGTGGGGTGAACAGTGCACGCTGTTACATGTTACATTATGTTGAAACCAAAGATTGACCCACAAATAATTGAAAAGGTACAAAATTGACCAGAAATGAAGAGAATGACGTGTCTTATACTCTGTGTTTCCTGTGAAAGGACCAGACTGGGTTTGGAAGCTTGGATGTTTTTGTGAACTACAGACGTCTGTGGGTCTTCAGCCTGTGATGACCCACAGAAGCCGTTAACTCCTGTGGGTCATCACAGGCTGATAAATTACTCACGTGCACAAACACATTTGTACAGTCCAAGAAATCCTGCTAAACTACCTGTGACTTGTTTCCAGCGGTCTTCCAGGAACCAAACATCGAGCTAAGCCAGGCCTCAGCAACCTGCAGCACGGCGGGGGGCTATCCTGAACCTGAAGTGATGTGGCTCTCCACAGACAACCAGGGAAATGAAGCCATCCTGGAGCCGCTGGAAGTAAAGATTGATAACAACACCAGGAATGGAACATTCAGCGTCTTCAGCAAAGCCAACATCAGCGGATTAAAAACTGTAACGTGCAGAATTTGCAATCCCACTTCGGGCGAATGTCAGACAACAACCAAAGACGTCTCACCTGCCGGGACTTTGTTTACAGGTACTTAAAAGCCAGTAATATCTCACTGTTATAGTCACAGGGACCACAAAACACCAGCTCAGGTCACAGAGTGTAACCATCTGCCAAACGTTATTTATTCTTATTGTACATTTTTATTAGATATAATAATCTTTACATTCATGTTAGATCTGTTCTAATACCAGCTTGTGTAAAGATGTAAACCAGGGGTGTCCAACTCCAGGCCTCGAGGCCCAGTGTCCTGCAGGTTTTAGACGTGTCCGACACAGCTGATTCAAATGGCTAAATGACCTACTCAACATGTCTTGAAGTTCTCCAGAGGCCTGGTAATGAACTACTCATGTGATTCAGGTGTGTTGACCCAGGGTGAGATCTAAAACCTGCAGGACACCGGCCCTCTAGGCCTGGAGTTGGACACCCCTGATGTAGACTCACTAACAATAACAGTGATATTCTCCTGTAGGGCATCAGGATAATCTGATCAAATGTTTCTAGAAGGCTCAGTCATCTTTGTTTCTTCTGCTGTGTCCTCAGAGCAGAACAAGCCTCTGCCACACTGATAGACATGTGATCAGTAAAACTAACACCACACTCTTTTTATTGTGTTTTTTTAAAGGTGGAATAGCTGTCATCGTCATCGTTGCCTTCATCGTGGGGATTATCAGCATCGCTCTTTGTGTGATCTGTCAATGTGAGTGATGATTAATATGTGATATAAATGCTTCTGTGCTGAGTCAGTATTATTTGAGTTACAGCCGAGTGTAACGTCTGCTTCACAAAGACAGAAAACAGGAGTCAGATCTGCAGGTTTCACTACGTTCTTAAAAAGCTTTTAGCTTCTGTGTTTTAGGTGAACGTTTGCAGTCTGTCTGCAGCGCTCACGGTGTAACAGTCACCCAAGAGCAAGGCACCAGGAATCAGAGGCAGTATTTTAACCCTTTAACATCCACCAGGGTAGTGGTGCTTCATTTAGGGTGGGGTTTAAATCAAATCAAAATCAAATCACCTTTATTGTCACGTCACATGTGCAGGTACACTGGTACAGTACATGCGAGTGAAATTCTTGTGTGCAAGCTTCACAAGCAACAGAGTTGTGCAAAATACAATAACGTGCAACAAGCAAAATATAAAAATGGTTAATCTAAAAAGTAATAAATATATGTACCATATATAAAGGTATATACATTACTGAATGTGTGTACTAAATATGTTTTTCTACGTGTGTGTGTGTGTGTGTGTGTGTGAGTGTGTATATACATGTTTTACAAATGAAATAGAGTAAACAATAAAATAAGATATATAAAATATAAAATATACAGAGGTTGGTAGTTGGACATGTGCAAAACAGTGGCATTAATGTACAGTATGGAGTGCATAATGTTGAAGTTCCAGTAGTGAAGGTGAGGTGTCTATGACGTGTTCAGCAGTCTGATGGCCTGGTGGAAAAAGCTGTCTCTCAGTCTGCTGGTACGGGACGGATGCTGCAGAACCTCCTTCCTGATGGAAGTAGTCTGAACAGTTTGTGGCTGGGGTGACTGGAGTCCTTGATGATCCTCCCGCTTTCCTCAGGCACCGCTTCCTGTAGATGTCTTGGAGGAGGGAAGCTCACCTCAATTATCCGTTCAGCACACCGCACTACTCTCTGGAGAGCTTTGCGGTTGTAAGCGGTGCTGTTGCCATACCAGGTGGTGATGCATCCAGTGAGGATGCTCTCAATGGCACAGCGATAGAAGGTCCTGAGGATGCGGGGCTCATGCCGAATCTTTTCAGTCTCCTGAGAAAGAAGAGGCGCTGCTGCGCCTTCTTCACTGTCTTGTTTATGTGTACTGACCACGTAAGATCCTCAGCCAGATGTACACCAAGGAAGCGGAAGCTGCTCACTCTCTCCACAGCGGCGCCGTTGATGGTGATGGGGTGTGTACTCCTCTGCACCTCCGGAAGTCCACTATCAGCTCCTTTGTCTTTGTGACGTTGAGGGTGAGATGGTTGTCTTGACACCAGTGGGTCAGGGCGCTGACCTCCTCCCTGTAGGCCGCCCTCATCACCGTTGGTGATAAGACCCACCACTGTAGTGTCGTCCGCAAACTTCACAATGATGTTGGAGCTGTTAGTGGCCGTGCAGTCGTAGGTAGAGTGAGTAGAGGAGAGGGCTCAGTACACACCCCTGTGGAGCACCAGTGTTCAGTGTGATGGGGATGAGTGGTGCTGCCCAGTCTGACCACTTGGCGTCTGTCAGACAGGAAGTTAAGGATCCAGCTGCAGAGGGAGCTGCTCAGTCCTAGATCCTGCAGTTTCCTGTCCAGCTTCGAGGGAACGATGGTATTGAATGCTGAGCTGTAATCTACAAACAGCATTCTCACATACGTGTCTCTCTTCTCCAGGTGTGACAGGGCAGCATGGAGTGTCAGGGCTATGGCATCATCAGTGGACCTGTTGTGGCGGTATGCGAACTGTAGAGGGTCCAGTGAGTCGGGTAGTGCAGAGCAGATGAAGTCCCTGACCAGCTTCTCGAAGCATTTGCTCACGATAGGGGTCAGGGCTACAGGTCGCCAGTCGTTCAATGAGGAGATGGTGGAGGATTTGGGTACAGGGACGATGGTGGCCATTTTGAAGCAGGCTGGGACTACAGACAGAGAGAGGAAAGGTTGAAGATGTGTAAACACTCCAGCCAGCTGAGCCGCGCATGACTTGAGGACGCGGCCGGGAATCCCGTCCGGACCAGTAGCTTTGCGTGGGTTCACTCTCCTGAAGTACTTCCGGACATCCTCCTCAGACACAGTGTGCGCACTGACGTCATCCGCGGTGCGCACACTGGAGTGTTTACACACATCTCCAGCTTCCTTTTGCCTGTGTGCAGCAGGTTTTACAGAAAAAACGTCTGATGTCCAAAATGGACGAGGCTTTAGTTGAAAAGTAAGATCCTCTAGTTTCTACAAGTCACATGTGGTTAAAACTAAACCTAACCCTAACAGGTTAGCTGTGACCTGCTGAGAGGTGGACTGGAGGCAGTGTTGTTTCCTTGGATTAGGTATGCAGAGGGGCAAGTCCAGAAAAGAGTCTGAGAGTTCATACATGAAGAACCTAAATGCTAATACATAAGCAGCCATTTCAACAGGTCTGCAGGTCCTGAAAAGAAAAAGACTTTAGCGCTTTTTCAAAGCTCTGTGTCCACAGCACGAGTCAGCACAGTTAAGATTGGTTACTAGCTGGTACTCGTTATTCACGGTGCAGCAACTAAAGCTAATGTGACAGTAGGGAGCAGGGACACAGGCAGAATACACCAGTTCAATTCAGTTTTATTTGTATTGCATCACAAAAGCAGTTGCCTCAGAGCACCTGCTGGAGTACCTGAGAGATTCTGGGAGAGAGAAGGTGTGGAAGTTAGATGCACCTGTTCAGGTCCAACAGTCTGTCATACAAAGTGTTAGGAAACAGTAAAAGTGTGGCGTCTCCTTTGTGAGCCTGAATGTGACACTGGATGAGAGAACTTTTCCACCTTGTGCTTACAGACACAATCGTATTCACCCATAAACACAGTTTGTTGGATGTTTAGGAAAGTTTTAGTCTTCGGTGTTCAACTCACTTCTTTCCTGTTAATGAAAAACTTTCTTTTGTTTCTCTGATTGAACAAAAACAAGTAAATGGAAGAAGAACCTCCACAGGATGAAGGTGTTCCTGTTTGACTGTGCTGTGTTTGAGCAGATGGGCGTTAGAGGAACTCATGTTTTTGGACATGGACACCAACGTGAACACGGATGCTGGAGCCTTATTTCTTTTATTTATCGTCTCTTATTGACAGTATGACATCTTAATGAACACTGACAGGAGAAATGTTTCTCAGTTCCAGCTCCACATTGAGCAGGATGCCGGGTCCTTCTGAATCAGCTGACTCTCCTTTTACCATAACTTTAGAGGATTAAGTGAAGCCACACAACACTTTACTTCATGCTATAAATTTTTAAAGTGGCAGACTGCAGCCGACTTGTTTTCTGTCAGGAGTCGTCGGGAGAGTGGAGCAGGAAGCATTGTCAGCAGGAGGAAGGACCGTCCACCGTGCGCTCGGCTGTTTGTTTGGGACTGAAACAGGAAGTGATCGGGTTTTGGAAGCAGCCTGCTGGGACTGACTGATGGTGCAGAGCAACAAAGACAGGACTGCGCAGTGACCAACATCCCATGTTATGACTGTTTCTGCAGGACGTGTCCTTTTCTAAAGTCCACCTTTTACCCAGAGTTTATGACTGACATCTTCTTATTACAGCCAGAAGAAGGTCAGCCCGTCTAATGCTGTGCAATACGGAAAGTATTAGTCATTAGCAGTGTTGGGCAAGTTACTTTGAAAATGTAATTAATTATAGTTACTAGTTACTTCATCAAAAAAGTAACTGAGTTAGTAACTGAGTTAACTGATTCTAAAAGTAATTAGTTACTTGAAAAGTAACTTGTCAGGGTTCCTGGGTTGTTGACCCAGTGCTTTCAGTTTTGTCACGTTTTGTTTCTGTTGCCATATCAATGTTCTCACTTCCTGCTTTTCCTGTGTCAGCTCGTCTCTTGTGTCATTAGCCAGATTATGTTCAGCTGTGTACTCACCGGTCTCTCATTATCATCCTCATCAGTCTGTGTATTTAAGTCCTCTGTTTCCACTCATTCACTGTCGTGTCATTGATGTTATATTGTCGTTTCCGCCCGCGTTCAGTTCAGCCAGCCATTCAGTCTTTCAGCCAGTCAGTCCTTTCGTTCCTGCCCTGTTCATCCACGCTTCATAATAAACCATCTTCAGTTCTTCACTATCCACGAGTCCTGCGTTTGGGTCACTTCCTCGCCTCCACACGACACAAATCCTGACAGAATGACACGACCCGTGCCAAGAAGACACGCTTTTGACCCAGCGGACTCCGACCTTTTCGAGCGGCAGGAGGCAGCGCTCTCCATTTGGGCAGAGAAGCTCAGGTGGAAACAGCGGCTCTTCTCAGAGAGGGAGCACGTCTTTGAGGGGACTCGTCTGGCTCTGGGCGTATCACTCACCCAGTCATTATTTCCACTCCGGTCAGTCAGCCTACACCCACACCTGTGCCAGCTCCCAGGACGAGGGCAGCTGTGACCCAGTCTACCTCCACACCCGCTCCTGTTTCTCGGGTGGGGGTGACTGGTGTCCAGCCACCTCCCGTGCCGGTCCAAGCGCCCAGGCTGAGGGCAGCCAGAACCCAGCCTGACCTCCCTAGAGGCTCAGAAGAGTTAGCCTCTCCACCTGTCAGTCCACCACTTCATCCACCTCCTGATCCAGCTTTTCACGACCTCGCACTATCCCTGGTTAGGCTAGCTGAGGTGTCCCCTGCCCAGGCACCAGCTTTACTAGCCCAGGCTGTAGCTCTGTCTCCTTCACTAGCTCAGTCGCTAGCTCAGCCATTAGCCACACCAACCTCAGCTCACTCCTTAGCCTTGCCAACCTCTGTTCATTCCTTAGCATCCCCAGTCCAGTCAGTTCACTCGCCTGCTGTTCAGCCTACAGTTCAGTCTCCTGTAGCTCAGTCACCTGCTCTCCAGTCTGCTCCTGTCCAGTCAGTCCAGTCTGCTCCTGTCCAGTCAGTCCAGCCTGCTCCTGTCCAGTCAGTCCAGCCTGCTCCAGTTCAGTCTCCTCCTGTCCTCCAGTCGCCTGTAGTTCAGTTTCCTCCTGTCCTCCAGTCGCCTGTAGTTCAGTCTCCTCCTGTCCTCCAGTCCCCTGTAGCCCAGTGTCCTGTTCCTCAGGCCCCTATAGCTCAGTCTCCTGTCCTCCAGTCGCCTGCCCTCCAGCCTGTCCAGTCTGTTGTCCAGTCTTCTGTAGTCCAGTCAGTTCAGTCTGTCATCCAGTATCCTGTAGTTCAGTTGCCCGTTGTCCAATCTCCTAATCAGTCTCTGGCCCAGTCACTCATCCACCATCCTGTTCAGTCCCCGGACATGCAGCCACAGCATCCAGAGCCAGCTGTGAGCTCTCCCGCTCCCCAGCCAGGGGCTTCCGCGCCCGCTGGCCCGGCCGCTCCCCAGCCAGGGGCTTCCGCACCCGCTGGCCCTGCCTGTCTCCAGCCAGGGACTTCCGCGCCCGCTGGCCCTGCCTGTCTCCAGCCAGAGGCTTCCATGCCTGCTGGCCCTGCAGCTGTTGCTCCGTCACCGCCGGCTCCCGCGCCGTCGCCTGGTCCAGCTTCTGCTTCACCTGGTCCAGCTTCTGCTTCGCCTGGTCCAGCTTCTGCCTCTGCGTCAGCCTCGCCTGGTCCTGCGGCTGCCACTGGCCGCCGCCGTCTTCCTCGCGGCCGCCCACCAGATCGCCTCCAGTATCACAGCCGGCCACGTGGCCGCCCACCAGAACTTTCTCGGCTCAGCCACTGGCCACGTGGCCAACTATTGCATTACTTAAAAAAAAAGTTTAACCCTCTGGGGTCCAGGGTATAATTGGCCATTTTTAACCACTTTTGATTTCCCCTCCACATTTCACCTTTAAAAACTGTTTATTTGCCTTGTTTGGTATCATCCTTTTCAGCACAACCTCACGTGTCTGAATTTACAGTTATGTTTTCATTTTGACATACTGTATTAACACAATTGATCTAAAATCAGACAAAAAACATAAAATCCGAGTAGAAAAAGTTAAATTTTTTACTGTAACAACCACAAACATGTTTATTGAATCATATTTCATAACTTTAAATGCAAATATAAATTGTCAGTTTTAAAATCCTATGCACAAGTTTTGCAAATGTCACTAGAGACTTTAAGTAATTCGGTTTCTGTTGAGTGACTTTTACGGAAACCTGACTGAAATTTGTCATAAATTTCATGTTTTTCTAAAAAAGTGGTAAGTTGATCTGCAACTACTTTTTCCAGAATTTTTGATAATAATGGAAGCTTAGAGATAGGCCTATAATTCTTAAGCTGAGTTGGATCCAAACTGCTCTTTTTTAATATTGGCTCAACAACAGCATGCTTACAGAACCTAGGAACCACACCTGTTAAAAGAGAGGCATTGCATATCTCTACAATAGAGGGGCCAATGACAGAGAGAGCATTTTTGAAAAGCCCAGCAGGTAGAATGTCATTTGCACAAGTGGTAATTTTCATTTTATCCACCAGGAGTGAAAGGTCATGTATGTTCATTGGGTTAAACACTGACAGTAAATGAGGGGGAGGTGGCCCAGAGACACAAACAGATGATATTGAAGAACCAATGCTCATACGGACATGATCAACTTTATCCACAATGTGTATGTGGATAAAGTAATGTGTATGTGTTAGTCCCCTACGGGGACTAACACATACACATTACATTACATTACATTACAAAGAAATTCAGAAACTCATCACTCTCAGATATAGAGGTCACGGGTACTGGGTGGACCACGGGGGAAACAATAGAGTTTATGGAGTCAAACAGTACCTTGGAATTTCTCTTACTTGATGAGATTAACTGAGAAAAATATCCTGATCTGGCTGTTTTTATGGTTTCATGTAAGGAAACCCAAAGTTCCCTAAGGTGGAGCCTGTGAACTTCGAGTTTAGTTGATTTCCAAAGGCGTTCTACTTTTCTACAGATTCTATTGACCTTCCTGACGTCATCATTTATCCATGGATGAGCTCTTTTTGAGGCAGCAATGACAGATTTCATAGGTGCCACTGAATTTAAAATCTCCAAGCAGTGATTGTTAAAACACTGTGTAGCAGCATCAGCATCAGTGCAGCCACTGATCACATGAGGGTCCAACATATTAGAAAACTTCAAAGCAACATCCTGATTTATGAACCGCTTATGGAACATGAGATTAGAAGGTGGTGTGTACAGAGGGAACTAAGACTAAAAGTAACACAGGAATGGTCACTCACTTGTATGTCCTTAACACAGACATTAGTTATGTCTAAGCCAAGGGAAAACACAAGGTCCAAGGTGTGGCCTTTAACATGGGTGGGTCCAGAGACATGGTGAATAAAATTAAAAGAGTCTGTAATGGATAGAAAGTCAGAGGCCATGCTACAGCTAAGATCATCCACGTGGAGGTTGAAATCCCCAATCATTAAGACTTTCTCCAGTTTAATAATGGAAGATAAAAAGTCCGTAAAATCTTGAATAAAAACACCAGCGGGGCCGGGAGGGCGGTAAATTAAAACACAATAAAATATATCTGAAGAACCAACCTTAAGAAGTTGAGACTCAAAGGAAGGGAAAAACTCCATAGTCCTGCAAGTCCTCCAAGTCCATAGTCCTGCAAGCGAGATTGTCTCGGTGAACAGTGACCAGACCACCACCACGACGGTCCAAGCGCGGAGTCCCGATGAAGCGACAGCCGACCGGGCGGAGTTCATTAAGGTGGACAAATTCATTCTCCCGCTGCCAAGATTCCGTGAGAAACATGAAGTCCAGACTATTACTGCTAAAAAAGTCATTCAGTACAAATGATTTGTTGGCTATGGAGCGAGCGTTTAGGAGAGCAATCCGAAGCGGAGGTGACAGGCTGACGTCATCAACGGCTGATTGACGGGGAATTGACAGCAGACACCTGGAAAGAGGATGTAGTCTCCCGGTACCCCAAGGTGAAAACATCCCGCATCTCCAGACAAGACGCCGATCCAGGTAATCGTTCTGTTCGCCCGTGATGAAAAGCCGAGTAGGCGGTAACCGATCGGCCTTATCCGCGTCCTGGAGGGGAACCGGTACCAAATACCGGAGACGTTCTCTACCATGGAGCGGAGGAAATCCCCTCTGTCAGGCGCGTTTCCTTTTAGCCTGGACACCAGACCTACAGCCCCTTCTAGACGATCTCCTTAACCTTGTTTTTGCTCCTGGGTTATTGTTTGGAGCTAAGAACAGGTACCGGTAGTCGGGAGAGGAAGGAGGGCAGACAAACGGCGGAGGGGGAAAGCCTGGTGGTAGCTCTGCCAGCTGTCAAAAGTTTTTTCCATACATATTTTGATACTCAACAATGTATGTGAACTGTAGATCCGAGTAGCAAATAGACCTTCATGATATAACACAGATGAGATGACAAGATAAAATACAATATACTGAAGCAGTCGACGAAAACCCAGAGCAGCAACAGGGGCCAAGCCGAACACAGGCGCCATGTTGCTTATAACTCCCACAGACAGAGAGTCTCCAAATGTCATGTTTCCATATCATTTTTTGATTGGTCGACATGGTGCATTTTTCCACCAACACGAACGGGCTGTTTTTTGTTTTGTTTTTTTTATTTTCTGCTCATAAGCAGAGAGTGCTCGCTGCGCTGTCCTTAGACGTAAACGTGACGAAACTATTCAGGAAAAAACGCTGCGTATATATTGTTTATCATGACTCTGGTTTTACGTGGCCTATCAACACAATTTAAAAACTGGTATATATCACCTTGTTGCTTTGGCATCTTAAAGTGGTCATGTGATTGGCTTACCACGACTGCTTTATTCTTCCTCAGTCAAACAGCAGCACTCATGCCATTGTTTTGCCCCCTGAGCTCCAGGTGTTGTGCCAGAAAGTGATTTCCGTCCGCGGGAGCGCGCAGCTGCTTAAAGCTGTAGCGTCCAGATTACTTACAGCTACTTCCGTGCAGCTGATATAAGATGCAGTAAGCTGAAGACAGCTTCAACCGTCTGTTTGTTGAAAAATAGTAACGCGACTGCATTTTCTTGTTAGTAACGGTAACGGCGTTGTAACGATAGAAATAGTAATTAGTTAGATTACTCGTTACTGAAAAACTTTAGTAACGCTGTTACCTGTAACGCCGTTTATTCCCATAACTGGTCATTTACAGGTATTTTTCTGTACTTCTTAACTACTGCAATGCATTGTGGGAGCAAGAACCCCAGGAGGAGGGCAAAGTAAGAGCAAGAGCAGCCATTAGACCATTAGGCTGCCTTCACATTACTGTGGTAAATATTAAACTTTAATATTTTTTATTAACATAATGTTTTTCAAAACAGTCAATGATTTTGTTTAGAAAGAATTGTTAATTTATTTGTTAACTGGTGTCCACTGTATCCAGATAAGTCAGGAATATTTTGCTGACTTACTTTGAAAATAATCGTTATTTAAACTTTCCATTTTAGTTAATATTACAATTATCTTTCGCTATGATACTAGGTTTGGCTTCCAGTGGCTGGACGAGTTTTCATAAATACTATCCGTGATGGGTTTGTCTGGCACAGACCCACTGCTGGAACGCCAAGACAATTCTACTACAACAGCAAAAGCAAGACGCAAGTCACCAAAGTTCTTTGTGTTGCTTGTGCACGAGGGAGAGAACTGTGACGAGCGCCATTCCTTCCACTCGAACCCTAGTCGCTCTCAGCCCGCTTCCCCCGTAGCACTGTCCTTTATTGAGGTTACATGAATATGCATAAGTTCATTAACATATGACGTCTTACACAGACATACATGTGAACAAAGAATACCTTGTCTGTGTGTACGTATAGGCGTGTGTGTGTGTGTGTGTGTGTGTGTGTGTGTGGGGTCAAAGTATGACCCTGTGAAGACTCCCCAGACCTGCTGGTACCAGGAGTGCAGCGGTCCACCTAAACAAAAGGCACTTATACTTAAGAAGATACAGAGTAGGTGTCCTCCCTTAGTATAAATCAGTAAGAGAAGGTACGACCTCTCTCATGACCTTAAGATGTGTGTGTATGCCAGAGTGCTCTGGGAGGCACACAGAGTCTTTGCAGACTGCTAAGGATCAGACCTCTATGATTATACAATCGATTATAAAACTCTAAGCATATATGAGTATATATTTCTAAGCATAAATGACAATCCAACAATATAAACCTAACAATCCGGTCTATAAGTCTGACGTAAATTTCTGTTTCCGCATCCGCTTCTGGTCCCAAAGTCAAACGATCACTGAGAGTTAAAAACTGTCTAAATTCTTTCATCTTTAATAAAATGATCAGTGTAACAATTAAGTTTAACATCCATGAAAACAGGATTTATAAAGTTTAACAGAGTTAGAAGTCAGCAGGAAGTTAGCTCGCTAGCTTCCACCTAAACATGATATAGCATGTTCTGACTGAGAGATTTCTGAAACAGTTCAAACGTACAGCTCTGCTATCACTTCCAACATAAATGAAGACAGAAAACTAAACAGCAGTGACGTTTGTAGGGTTACTGAAGTTGGGCTAGCTGCTATATAATGATGTGCTACGTGATCGCTAGGTACGCTAGCTATGTTAGCTATGTTAGCATAACATAAACACAGTAAAGCTGGAGGATGAACGCTAACTTTTTTCCACTGATAAAAGTTAACGTGAGGGTTCCCGATGGTTAGGGACAAATGCAATCGCATGGCAGGATGCTGTAAACGGACCAAACTTCAGTCAGGAGAACAACTGAGATAATCCATCCACAATACCAGGTTAGTCATTAATATACTGCTGCATGGGCTGGGCTGTAGTTACATGTAAGGGTTTAAAACTGAGCTTTAAAATGAACAGTGGTGATAAAAACCGAGAGAAGCCGACAGTGATCACTGACTGTTTTTAGGGGCTTGTTCAGATAAAATAGAACAAGATACAAAACATGTTAAAAACACAACAGCCTTAATAAACACACAGTAGTTTGGACCTGGAAGCAGGCTCATCATCACTTAAAGACCAGATAGCGGTGTTGCCAACTTAGCGACTTTGTCGCTATATTTAGCGAGTTTTCAGACCCCCTTAGCAACTTTTTTTCTAAAAAGCGCCTGGTGAAAGATCTGGCGACTTTTTCTGTTGTTATTGGAGACTTATGATGACTTGAAAGTACCTATCGCTCTTACTCTCAACAAACAGCAGGTGCTGCCGTGGGCACCTCGCCTGTGCCAAAGCTGTCACGGACCTGGTTCCAGGGACTCGGGGTCCGTGAGCAGTGTGGACTACTACTATTATTATTATTATTGTTATTGTTATTATTATTATTACGATGATGATGATGATGGTTGTGTCTTCTGCACTGCTGCTGTCCTATGTTCCGTGTTTGTGTACTGTCAGGTGTGTATGGGTGTGTGCGTGTGTGTGAGGGTGCGGTCGTGGCAGGCACTATCAGGCCTGGTGGGTGTGGCCCTGCCAGCTGACCGGTCACACCTGGGAATCTCCACACACACCTGGCGCCGATCAAGCCTTGTCAGAGGAGCTTCAAAACAGTGTGGCTGAGAGCTCCTCAACGCTGGATCATTGAGTGACTTCCCGTCAGTCTTAGTTTAATGTGCAGGGTTAGTGCAAGTCTGCCGTTAGGTTTTGTACTCACAGCTGCCTTTTGTATGTGTGTTTCCCCAGGAGGAATTGTGGCGACCAGGAGGCAGCACACGGACAGTACACAGGGAACGAAGACAGAGCACGGAGCACGGGATAAGGGAGAAGACACGGAACAGGAGTCGGGATCGCTCTGGGGATTTATTGTTGTTTGGATTTACACCACTGTAAATAAACGCACTGCCTTCATCATCAAGTCCTGCATTTTGGGTCCTCATTCCTCACATCCCCACGGTCTGCAGACCGTGCCAAAGCGCTCACAGGCAGCGGGTAGTCCTCACGGAGCAGTCGCCCCCTAGCTGATGTCAGAGCAGGAGATAGTCACCCTTACACCTACAAAGTGCAAATGTATTGCAGCAGTAAATGTACATTTTCTTTGTCTAAAATAAATCAATGCACTAAAATACATCATTCCCATCATTGAAAACTTAGAAATCAGATATCCTTGCAGGGCCTTAAGTCCATCTTGTACATCCGATTTCGACTGAAGCTGTCTGGTGAGGCTTGCTATGTCCATTTTGTTTGTTAATGGTTAAAAATGTTCTTCTTTTACTGTTACTTTTTATGGATCACAAGGTTTAAAACTACTTAAAAAGACACAAACACACACAAAGTAACTCCGCCAGAGTGCTTATATTGCGGGTCACTTTTGCCGGTCCCAAGTCCAGATAAAGGAGCAGGGTTGGAATTGTGACATTTAAAAAGCAATAATTGCTAAAAGAAATTTAATTTGTAGTTCTAAACATATTCTAAATACTTTTGGGTGTTTTTTACTCACTTTAGGACTCTTCCACAATGTTATTTCTCACTCCTACAGCATCTGTTACAATTATGTGGGCATGACAAATTATGCAAATTAGGCGATGATGTCATTTAAGAATAAGAATAAGAACAACTTTATTTATCCCGAGGGAAATTCTTTTGTCCTGTACATGCTCAAAGCAGCAGGAGAGACAGAGGAACAGATGAATAAGATATAAGATATACAATATATACAATAAGAATAGTGTACAGTAATATACAGTAGTAGGATAGTGCAAGACATGGTATCAAATAACTCTAACGAAGTAATATACATAACTATATCCTGGTGAATAAATAACTTAACTATCAGTGCAGGTGGTTCTAGAAAGTGACAAAGTATTGTGCAATAGAATAAAGGGAGTAGCAGCATATGATGGGGGGATGAAACAAATATTCAATAAGTACTCTTGGGTAATATTGCACGGTCTGGGAGGGAACAGAATAACATTGGTAATAGTCTCAGGAGAATCACCTACAGAGTGAGGAAGAGTTATACAGTCTTATTTCCACCGGTACAAAGGATTTCCTGTGGCGGTCAGTTCTGCATTTCGGGGCAATGAGTCTTTTGCTGCGTTTGCTCCGATGGTCCATCATGGGGGCGTGCATGGGGTGGGAGGGATTGTCCATGATAGAAAGAAGCTTTTTTAGCATTCTCCTCTCAGACACCTCCTCCGGGTTCTCATGTCTGACACCCAGGACAGAACCAGCCTTTCTAATCGGTTTGTTCAGCCTGTTGGCATCAGCTGTCTTCACCCCACTTCCCCAGCACACAGCTGCAAAGAACATGACGCTCTCCAACACCGAGTGATAGAACATGGTCAGCATTTTCCTACCAACATTGAAGGACCTGAGCCGCCTCAGTAGGAAAAGCAGACTCTGCCCTTTTTTGAAGATAGCATTGGTGTTCTTGGTCCAGTCCAGTTTACAGTCCAAGTGTACCCCCAAGTACCGGTAGTCCT
Source organism: Oreochromis aureus (assembly GCF_013358895.1). Lineage (NCBI taxonomy): Eukaryota > Metazoa > Chordata > Actinopteri > Cichliformes > Cichlidae > Oreochromis > Oreochromis aureus. The sequence continues at coordinate 1,299,421 of NC_052957.1, read as the reverse complement.
CAACGATCTCCACATCAGCCCCTCTGATGGTGACAGGGGTAGGAGGAGGAGCCTGCTTCCTAAAGTCCGCGATCAGTTCTTTTGTCTTTGTGATGTTAAGTTGTAGGTGGTTTAGCTCACACCACTCGACAAAGCTGTCCACCACACTCCTGTACTCCTCCTCCTGTCCATCCCTGATACAGCCCACAATGGCAGAGTCATCTGAGAATTTCTGCAGATGGCTTGACTGAGACTTGTACCTGAAGTCAGATGTGTAGAGGGTGAAGAGGAAGGGTGATAGGACCGTCCCCTGCGGCGCCCCTGTGCTGCTCAGGATGTTATCTGAGCGGCAGCTCTTCAGTCGGACATGCTGTGGTCGACTTGTTAAATAGTCCGTAATCCAACCTACCAGTGGGGCGTCCACCTGCATTTCCGTGAGCTTATTCCCCAGCAGTGATGGTCTGATCGTGTTAAAAGCACTGGAGAAGTCAAAGAACATGACCCTCACAGTGCTCCCAACAATGTCCAGATGAGAATAAGCCTGGTCCAGCAGGTAGATGATGGCATCCTCCGAGTCCACGCCGAAACGAGGTTGATAAACAAACTGCAGGGGGTCCAGCCAAGGCTCCACCAGCAGACGCAGATGTTTCAGGTTTAAGTCTCTCCAGCGTCTTCATGACATGTGAGGTCAGAGCCACTGACCTGTAGTCACTGGGGGTCGACGGGTTGATCTTTTTAGGGACAGGAACCAGGCAGGATGTCTTCCAGAGTGATGGGACTCTCTGCATTTCCAGGCTCATGTTGAAGATCCGTTGTAGAACTCCAGACAGCTGGGAAGCACAGCACCTGAGGGCCCTGGGACTGACACCATCAGGGCCAGCAGCTTTGCCGGAGTGGGGTCTGCCCAATTCTTTTTTGATGTCATCTTCTGAGAGGGACAGGGTGAGACAGTCTGAGGGGGCAGGAGAGGGGGGAGGCGAAAGGAGAAGATGGGAAGAGCTGGGTGTGGAGACAGGAGACGCAGGGCAGTCGAACCTATTGAAGTGTAGATTTAGGTTGTTAGCACTTTTGACGTCCCCATCCATCCCAACACCTCTCTTTTGTCTCAGGCCAGTGATGGCCCGCATTCCATTCCACACCTCCCTGGTGTTGTTTTCCTGCAGTCTGTTTTCCAGCCTCTGTCTGCAGTGTTGTCAACTTAGCGACTTTGTCGCTATATTTAGCGAGTTTTCAGACCCCTTAGCGACTTTTTTTTTCTAAAAAGCGACTAGCGACAAATCTGGCGACTTTTTCTGGTATTATTGGAGACTTATTTATGACGACTTTTTGACGTGAAAACGCGTATTGCTCTTACTCTCAACAAGCAGCGGGCACCTCACCCGTGCCAAAGCACTCACAGGCGGAGGATAGTCCTCCCCCAGCTGCGATCAGGGCAGGAGATGTTCACACCTATGCGTCCAAACGGCAAATGAATCGCGCATGAGCGAAGCCGCTGCTCCCGCACTGACTGTAACGCAGTCAGTTCTTCTTTTACTGTTATGCTGTTTTGTGGATCACAAGGTTTAAAACTACTTATAAACACACACACACACACACACACACACACAGTAACTCCACCAGAGTGCCAATTTCGGGTCACTTTTGCCGGTCCAAACCCGGATAAAGGAGCAGGGTTGGAATTGTGACATTAAAAAACAATAATTACTAAAAGAAATTTAATTTGTAGTTCTAAATAAATTCTAACTGCATTTAGGACGTTTTTTACTCACTTTATGTCTCTTCCACGATGTTATTTCTCTCTCCAATTAGGCGATGACGTCATTTAGCGACTTCTAGCGACTTTTAGGACAGCCAATAGCGATTTTCCTTACTGAGGAGTTGGCAACACTGTCTGTCTGTAGGACTCTTTACCCTCTGCAATCTTGGCTTTCAGCTCCTTCTGCACCAGTTTCAGCTGATCTCTGTCACCATTTCTGAAAGCGAGTTCTAGCGACTTTTAGGACAGCGAATAGCGATTTTCCTTTCAGAGGAGTTGGCAACACTGCCGGATAGTTAGTTGTCTGCTTCTCTCTGGGCTTTACACAGCTCTGACTGCTAGCTAGCTAACTAGCTAAAGTCAGCGATGTAGATAACTGGGAAAAGTGAAAACGTCATGGTTCTACTGATGTATAGCGAGGAAGAAATAATTTTAGGACTATATAAGTTCCACAATAATACTCATGCTCCACAGTTGCCTTTACTGTACACTTTAAAGGGTTTCAGGCAAAGTTACAGAAACTCTAGTTTTAGCCTCAGACCAGCCTGGCTGATGCTAGCAAATGCTAATGTTAGCCTCTGATTTAGGCTGCTAAAGACTTTTAGCTAGGTGAAAAGGATAGACTAATTTGGTGGTTTGGTGGTCCAACTTTTGTTGAAAATGTTATTTATGTAGTGCTGAGCATGTCATTTCTGGTATGTGGGATATTTTTGTGACCTTGTTGAGCTAATGTGGTTAAATAATAACTATATCTTGATTGAAGTATAATATAAGCACTGAGCTGGTGTGCAGGGATGTTATATGCCTTATGGGGATGCTGCTAAAATATAAATTGTCTATATCACGCTTTTAGCCTAATAATGAGCAGAGATATTTGCATGTCTTCCTTCAGATCCTTAGAGATTATTTGGGAAGTGGATCAACAGCTTTCACTAAATGAAACACTCTAAACCTGCACTGAATGCTGTTATGGATATGCAACTCTACATGTATTATTAGAAAATTATAAATGATATATTTTTTTATTTATTCGATTTCTTTTTTAGCTTAAATATAAACAGCAGCAACAAAAAACAAACTTTCAATTTCTTTTAGTTCCTCTTTTTTTCCTGAGAATAAATTTTGACTAGTCTTATTGGCTGAGATGAAAGAGCAAAACTCCCGACTGCTGTGGTTCCTGCATGAACTGAACTACTTGAAAATCCAAGAAAACGCTGAGCGTCTTTTCTTTAAAGCGCAGATGGAATGTGATGCAGACTGAAGGCTGCATTCAGGACTTTATCTGGTTCATGAAGAGTGGCACCATTTTGAACTATGATGTTTAAGTGCTGTGACTGCTGAGGATTCGTGGACACAGATCCTTGTTCACTGCGCTGCTGTTTACAGTTTAAAGTCTTCATCAGAACAAACTCTGCTAACTGTACTTTGCTGCTCGTTGTCCTTGAAAAGCAAGAGCTGACACGATCAGTTCAGTAAATGTCCTTTTACCTGTAAGCTTGGTTTAGTAACCTGTCCTAATATATTTGTGTTGTATTTATTATAAAGGGCAAAGTGGTGTCAGCCCTGTGCTGAGAGGGCTGTGCTCATCCATCCGTCCTGTTCTAATAAAGACACGTTTCACGAACACCTGTAGTTCACTTTTATTCATATAGCATCAGTTAACAAACACACGTGTTACTGTGAGGTGAAGACCCCACAGAGTTAATGCAGGACAAACGTTCACTCGGATTCATTGATGAAGTGAATGCAGGACTACATGTGTGTCCTTATCATGAGTGGACACACATGGATGTGAACCACACCTGTTTGGCTGAGCCCAAACAACCACAGCGGTGATTCGAACCTAAAGTACTCTGGATACTGTTACTGTACAAATACTATTACATGTTTGTTGGTCAGGTGTCCTGTTTGAAGAAAACACTTGAATGTGCATGAACACGTTTACATGAGGACAAACTGACTTCAAGGGAAAAACAAATCTTCACATTTTAATGTCTGTCAGTTATTTTGTTCACGAATCAGCTGTTTGGTCATTTTAGGATGAGATGGATGCTGTCATCATATTTTAGGATAGTTTTTAAGGTGAAGAGAATAAAAGAATATTTCACATTAAATGTACCGATGTTGTTGTGGACTAAGCTCAGATAACTATAGGTTGTAACTGCATAGAAACGTATGGTTAAGGATATAAACATTAAGTCTAAGCTCTTCCTCTCCTGTCCGTCTTTCTTATCCTTCTCCATCTCTGACTGAACTTAGCTCTCTGTCTTTTCTCTCCCTGTGAAAAAAGCAGCTGGACCTTTAGCTTTAGCACACACTGTGAGACAAACTGCACACACAGTTTGTGTGTTTGCTGATGTTTGTTGAGCCGATAGAAATGTTGGAGAAACATCTTTGATGCTCTTTCCTCTTCTGTAGAAGCTAGAAGCCGACGACATACGTACGCCTGCTTTAACCCAGAGTATAAACACTATAAATGATACTGTTGAACCAAAAGTAATGAGTCTATTTTGAAAAGTTAAGAAGTAGAAAGTAGTGTTAACATGTAGGCAGTAAAAAGTTGTCAGAAAAATAAATGCTGAAGTCCAGATGCCTTCTGCTTAAGTACAGTAACAAGATCCTTTAGCTTATCTTCACAGAGGGAGAAATGTTAAAGCTCAGAAATCTCTCAATTTCAAGCAGGAATTACAAATACTGAGCATAACGAGGTACAGCCCATCATGTGAAGCTCTAAATTAAATAATGCCAGAGAGATGAAGCTGGTCGTTAGAGTCTTGTTGCAAGTCTGGTCTCTGGTCTTGGTCTCACTCTGAATCTTAATGCAGGCTTCATTTGTGGTCATTCTGCCTCAGTGGTAGGAGAGCTGACCTCAGAGCTGTGCTTCTCTTGGGCTTTCTCTTCGGCTGTCTGCCCCTGAAATGGAAGGAAAAGGTTCCTGCATTGAGATACAGCAGAGCAGCAGTGTTTGGTTTAACACACGTATCCCCAACAAAGTCCTGCCAGTACTGGTCAGCCCGTGTGCAGCACCACCCTCCTGTACAACACTAGCACACACCTCCATTCTCTGCTAGCAAAGCACCGTTGGAAAGATAAGCAGCTGACGGCTCAGGACCGTTAGACCTCTGTTGTCTCTGTTGGTGATCTAGAACAAAATCAAAATGTGTCAGTCACAAACAGGACAGCAGGGGGCGCTCTACAAGCTGATTTTGTTCAGTGTTAATGATGCTGCTGTGACACTAAGAGCACTCATTTTTTGTAATAAATTAAAATTTTTATGTTTACATATTAATATCAGCTGTCCATAATTATTGTTTGACACAAAATCAGATAATTGTATCTGCTAAAACAGTAAAAGAACAACTTACTTACATTTCTTGTAGCCAAAGGCTGTGAGTACTACGAGTACTACGAGTACTATAAATACTCCAATCACAGCCGTTGCAGCCACAGGCAGGCCTTCACCTGTAAATAAGCAGACTGTGCATCACCCACAAATGCGACATGAAGTTATTGTGACTGCATGGATCATGAATGCAGTGGAAGTTTATGTTAACGACTGCATTAAACACAGAAATCGTCCATGTAGTATAAATGTAAAGTCATAAAATAGTAGCTTCAGTTTATTTGGTGTGTATAAGTAAGTTAGCTGTGATGTGACAGTAATGGACAACAAATAAAACAGCAGCTGATCAGCAGCTCTGCTCATGTAAGCTTTGGGCTCTTAGAGTTTCACTGTCTTGTATCTGATCTGTAAGTCGTTTCATTGTTTCCATGTCACTGACTGCAGTTTAGCCCATAAATAACAATCATTCATAAATCATAATGGAAATCATATTAGTCTGTAGTATTTGTGATATATGGTAACATGTGCTGCTTTTCCTGCAGAGCACGTTTTAAACACACATGGTGTGTAAGTCGTTTTAAAGTGTAAATGTGCTGCGCTCACTGGGGACCTCATCTGTCTCCTGTTTGGACTCAGGGTTTGGAGCTGTGAGGCGACAGAAATCACAGCGTTTTGAGATATTGACACACTTTGATGGGAGACTGGATGTTGATTAATGGTGATGTAATCCTCTGTGTACCTGCAGGCAGGTCTGCAGTTGCTCCCACAGTCTTGTTAGAAGTTGGGTTGTAAACCGTGCAGGTCACCGTCTTTGACCCCGTGAAGTTGGCTGTGCTGATGATGCTGTAGGTGCCGTCTTCCTCCTTGTGGATCTGCAGGGTCAGAACATCAGGTGGTTCCAGTGCACGTTCATGTCCTTCATGGTCGGTGGAAATCCATGCCAGTTCAGGTTCAGGAAAGCCCCCCTGTGTTGTGCAAGTTGCTGTCATCTTCTTTTGGTTGATCTCGATGTTTGGCTCCTTAAAATTAGCTGTAAATATTGTAAATATGTATCAATGACATATATAAGATAACAAGTTTGATGTGCCGTAAAATGACGCAGATACCAACCTGCTACATGAACCATGGTTTGGCAGAGTTTGTCCTTGATATCTCCTGCATGGTTGAAAACGACTTTAAGGGACTTCAGGTTGTCTTCAGGCATCAGCGGATCGATGATAAGGGACAAGTTTCCAGATCGTAACTGATCAGGAAAGATTTTGGTTCTGTTTTTAAATGACACGCTTTGATGTTCCAAATCCTCCTTTCCATTTCTGTAATAGTGGAGCATTTCATTATTATTTTGGTTCTGCCAGTAAATGCCGACTTTCTCTGGATCAAACTGTTCACTGAGTGTGCACTGCCAGAGTAACGGCTCTCCTCTGGTTCCATTAGTTTCAGAGGAAGCTGCCACCAGTGGGAACCCACAGAGAGCTGCAAGGAAACAGACAAAGGTTCAGTTAGAACGAACGGGAAACGATAAGCTCCATTCATCATAGTCGCTCCTTTGGAAGTCTGAAATCATGCAAACTATCAGCAATCCAACTATTAATGAAAATTATAAGAAAGTTTTAAAACCAAACGTGGTAATAGTGGGACAATACAGAGGAAACAAGGCGCTAATGATGTGGAAATAATACGTTAATTTTTAAAGCAAAAACCCAGTAAGACACTGTATGAACAGCGATTTCAGATGAGCATGTTCTGTTGACATTTTTGTAACTGCATAAAAACCAGAAACTGAAGGTAATAATGTGCGCACAAATGTTTATGAGGCAACACCAGTTAGCAATGGTGCAGTAATGTATGTGTAACAACACAGGGGCGTAATTTCTAGGGGGGTTAGGGGGTTATGACCCCCCCCCCACCCCCAGCCAATATAAGCCCCCCAATAAAATTATGAATTATCTTGCATAAGTAGGTTGTTGATTTTCTTTACCCATTTCAGTTATTATCAGAGATAATAATAATCAAAATAGTTGCATGTTTAATCATCTGGGAATTTACCCAGATTTATTTATTTATATAGACAGAGATCTTAACCCCCCTCTCAATGTTCAGCACAAAGTTACGCCCACGTACAACATGACAAACCTGTTAATAACATGGTAACATCCATGAATTATAGTTTTCATTTAACAGTGTGGTGGAAACGTTCAGAAATCAAACATAGTATAAAGTACAGAAGTACACAGAGAACTGCAGTATATCAGTATCAGTAACGTGTTTTATGATTATTTCATTTTCACGATTTTATTAACTCTAACAAACATAATAGAACAGTGTGAGCAGTTTGTCACATTAAATCAATTTCATTGAACAAAAAATAAATGAGAAGTTAAAAAATAATAATGAATGTGTGTTTGAGTGGTTAACTGTATCATTAAGAAGCAGAGACACGGCACCAAGCTTTAATACATCTGTACTTCCCACTATCACACACAGCATAGTGCTGTGGAAACGTCACAGCTTTCTCTCATACTGACACACAGAACAACCAACCAAACAAAGTTATAATTTGATTATTTAATAATAAATAAATAATTATCAATAACCACGTTTTTTAAGCTATAGCCTCTTAGCAGCAGCTAGCTCGAGGCCACTGAAAGGTCGCAAGCAGAATGGCTGAATCATCATCTCACTGCTTCACGCTGACGGATTTATGAAAGTAAAAGTGCAATAAAGTCAAAATCACACCTACCAAAGAAGAAATAAAACCTTTTCTTTGCCATCATGAACGAAAGCTCACTGTCTCAACACAGCTGCCTGCCTGGCCACACCTGACGCGTATGACTTCTGTCACTGGGCATGGTCGCCATTACGTTACGCTAGCTCCGCCCTCTCAGGGCGGGCCTGATGCAAAACTTCGACTGCTGGGATTTTGTGGTCAGACACCATCTCCAGCTACGAGACAGATGTCGACTCTGATCTGCTTCATTTGTCTTGCATTAAATCTGTCAGCGCTCTGAAACAGGTGTAGGTGCTGTTATAAGGCTGTTATTAACCCTTAATTACATTTTTCAGATTTCACCAACAGATTATGTTTTTCAGTTGAAAATGCCAAAGAATACTTTAGATCTTTAAGGTTCAATAACTAAATCACTGAAAAAGCAGCTTAGATATGTGTGTGTGTGTGTGTGTGTGTGTGTGTGTGTGTGTGTGTGTGTGTGTGTGTGTGTGTGTGTGTTGGGATGCCAGGTTGGTGGTAATGCTCCCTCCGTGGGTTTCCTGTCAACATTTTTGTTGCTCTATTGCTGCCTGACTTTAAATTCTTTCTTTTGTAAATCTGAGAGACAAAACTCTGGATTAATAAAAGTTTGCTGTTCCTCCAACCGTCTGTAGTACAAGCAAGAACAAGAAGGACTCTGCCTACCTGCTGGAGTAAGTCTGTCCTCTTTGATGGGTAAAGCTGACGTAGCTCTAATATTTTCTGTTGTTCTTAAATTCAAGTTTACATGAACTGCACGAGTTAATCACACACTGTAGAAACTGCTCTGCTTCTGTTTCAGTCGCTCCCTATAAGAGGAAGTGTTGGAGCCACTCCTTCATGCAAACAATGTGAACAGACTGGCACGTCAACTTTGTGTCCTCTCATTTTAATTTAAAAAAGAAAAGGTGCTTTATTCTCTGCATGTTTAATTCAGTCTGAGGTGAACCGTTTGCCTTGCAGCAGTTTGAAGGCTTCTGTCTCTGACTAGAATGAGAAGACGGGTTCAGCACGGCGGGGCACCGTGTAATCAGACTGAACCAAAGCCAGGGTCTAACTGTTTAACTGGAGTGTGGTTGGTCAGTGTTGCTTGGTGATGGAGCAGAGAAATTAAAACTGAGCTCAGTGTGGAAAACGATGCTTTAAGAAGTTCATGAACTCAGAGCGAGGGGGAATTCAGATATTACAGTGAGGGAAAAATTCACTTCCTCCTGCTAAATTTATAAGTTTGTTCACTTCCAAAGAAACGAACAGTCTCTAACTTTAGAGTTGGTTTTATTTAAATGAGACAAAATAACATGACAGCTCTTTGGTCTTTCCCGTGGGACTGTACTGGGTCCTGTTGTAGTTGTTTTTGTTGATGTGTGGCTGGCAGCTGCAAAGCTGCAGCCAAGTGCGTTGGAGTGTACAGCAACTGGAAATAAAGACATGTATGCTGAATGTGTGACAATGTGGTTGGGTCCAACATGCATCTACAGTGGTGCTGATAGCCAGGAGTGTGGCGTGGCGGAACCACCACGGGGCCAGCCAGTGGGACCAGCTGCAGGACCGGTCTAAGCACCGGATGCAGCTAATAGAAAGTCTGTCAGCTCCCCATGGGAGTGGCTGGTGTCCAGTCTACTCTGGCACCCGTGCCGGTCTCTACGGTGAGGCCTGCCTCGACACCGCCTACCTGTTCAATTCAATTCAATTCAATTTTATTTATATAGCACCAAATCACAACAAAAGTCGCCTCAAGGCGCTTTATATTAACTATTACCTGTGCACCCATACCCACTCCTCAAGTGGGAGCAGCTAGTGGCCGGCAGGTTGCTGTTCCCCAGAGGAGGGCAGCTGTGGTTGGGTCCGTCATGCTTCTGTACAGCCTTCCTGAGAGCTTTCTGACAATAATAGGAGGCAAAAAGAGTTCTTACAGTCTTTTCTTCTGGATCAGGTCGTTTCGCTGTGTGTGTGTTTGTGCATGTGTGTGTGTCTGTGTGTTAAAGTGTGCTGTGAGTGAGTTTGTGTCTGTAAGCATTTAAAATGAAGAAAAACGTATCAGCGTTATGAAGTTTGCCCTGTGCTTTGATGCTGCTGAAAACAGACGTTATGATCAGGGATGTCAAACATTAGGTCCAGGGCCAGAACTGGTCCGACAAAGACTCCGATCTGTCCCGACGGATTTGGGAAATATGATGCTGGACAAAGAGTTTTGTACTTACATATCAAACAAATCTTACATCTCTTCTAATAATAATAATAATAATAATAATAATAATAATGATAATACATTTTATTTAAGAAAGCGCCTTTCAAAACACTCAAGGACACTGTACACAAGCAATAACAACAACAAACATAACAATTTACAAAATAATAAGGATAAAATGTTGAGCAAATAAATAAAATAAATTAAAGTAGCAGGATGGAAAAATGTATGTGGAATAGGCTAATGTGAACAGGTGAGCTTTGAGTCTGGACTTAAAAAGAGGGAGGGAAGTGATGTTTCTTATCTCAGGAGGAAGGAGTTCCAAAGACGGGGGGGCACGTCATCAGAAAGCCCTGTGCCTCACGGTGGCTGGCCGGGGGGAAGGGATGGTGATCTGAACCAGGTCAGAGAGGTATAAAGGCGAAAGATGATGGATAGCCTTGAATGTGTACAACAGTATCTTGAAATTGATGCAGTATTTAACCGGAAGCCAGTGAAGCTGCTGCAGATCAGGGGTGATGTGGTGCATAGAAGGGGTCCTGGTGATAATACGAGCAGCAGAGTTCTGGACACACTGAAGCTTATGGATAGATTTTTGACTACCGTATTTTCCGCACTATAAGGCGCACATAAAATCCTTTAATTTTCTCAAAAATCAGCAGTGCGCCTTATAATCTGGTGCGCCTTATCTATGAATTCTGGCTGTGTTTACTGACCTCGAACTGATTTTATGTGGTACACGGCGCTCAAAAATCTGTCAAAAAATGTTTTAGTAGGACTTTGCTAAGCTACGAAGCCGAGCGTTATGGCTACCGCAGTCAGGAGCCTCGCGGCTCATAGTAATCTGGGTCCAAAACTGCGTCTGCGTCAGATCCCAAACGAACACTGTGTAAATTCTTTCATCTTTAATAAAATGATCAGTGTTGCTGCTTTACCAGGTGTAACAATTAAGTTTAACATCCAGGCATCCATGAAAACAGAATTTATTAAATTAAACGGAGTTAGAAGTTAGCAGGAAGTTAGCAGAAAGATAGCAGGAAGTTAGCTCGCTGGTTTCGCTAGTTACCTAAACATGATATAGCATGTTCTGACTGAGAGATTTCTGGGCAAAAATAAAACGTACAGCTCTGCTATCACTTCCAACATGAATGTAGAGAGAAAACTACACAATAGTGACGTTTGTAGGATTACTGAAGTTGGGCTAGATGGTATATAATGCTGTACTAGTGATCGCTAGCGACACCGCTATGTTAGCATACCAAAGCATAACATAGTGAACCTGGAGAATGAACGCTAACAGCTTTGACTAAAGTCCAGCTGGGATAACCACATTTACTCAGGGCCTTCTTGATGTGCTGTTCTTCTGCCTCCCTGGCCGCTGTGCCTGTGGGGATGGTGTTCGCTCTGTGTTGTAGCGTCCTGATGACACCCAGTTTGTGCTCCAGTGGATGATGAGAGTCAAACCTTAGATACTGATCCGTATGCGTAGGTTTACGTTACACATTAGCTTTTAGATGTCCCCCATTACTGATGGAAATCTCACAGTCTAAGAAGGCTCACCTGCCACTTTTCATATCCTCCCTGGTGAATTTGATGTGTTGGTCCACCGAGTTAATGTGATCCGTGAAATGTGGTACGTCCTGAGATTTGATTTTCAACCAGGTGTCATCCACATACCTGAACCAATGGCTTGGTGGTGTTCCAGGGTAGGATAGCAACGCCCTCTTTTCCACTTTTTCCATGTACAAATTGGCCACGATGGGTGAAACTGGGGAGCCCATGGCACACCCATGTTTCTGCCTGTAGAACTGACCCTTGTATGTGAAACAGGTGGAATGAAGACACAGTTCCAAAAGCAAACATACTTGGTCGATGCTGAGAGTGGTCCTGTTGCTGAGGTTGGTGTCATCCTGTAATCTCTTATGGACTACCTCCAATGCTTCCGTGACTGGGATGCAAGTGATAGAGATGTAACATCCTACGAGATCATGGTTTCATCTGCCTCCATAATGACATCTTTCACATTCTCAACAACATCCAACGTGTTCTGGATGTGGTGTTCAGAGCTGCCTGCCAGCGGGTTGAGGATCGAAGCCAGAAACTTGGAGATGTTATAGGTGACCGAGTTGATCATACAGAAAATCGGTCTTAACCTCCTAAGACCCGAACTCTTCCACAACATCCATTTTTAATTTCTCTTTGATATTTGGGCACATTGGGGCCCAATGAATGTAAAAACAAAGAATTACCAGATTTTTTTTTTACCTTATTTTTGTTTTTAAGGAAAATAAGAGCCACATATGAGGATATTCATTTAAAATTTTGATAGAACAGTAGCAGTATAATGTCCTCGTAAGTGGATATCAGGCCCTTGTAGAGCAAAATTGAGTATTTTGGTCTAAATAACCCAAAATGTGATCCTAGGTCCTAGGAGGTTAAAGGTGCACCCTGTTTATGTATCTTCGGTAAACCATACAGACTTTAAGATTAAGGAACTGACCTCCCAGCCCATTGTTCCTTCAGTGGGCTGTTTTCAGTCATTATGCAAATGTCCTGTTTATAAGATTGGGGAAACCTGCAGTCAGCTGAGACTGAAGAAGTCACTTGGATGAGTGAGGAAACGTTTCTCCCACAAAACGCTACGTCCAGATGAACAGAATCAACTTTTGGAGGTCACGATGAAAGTTTCGGCGAGAGCCCCGACGGGTATACTTGCGTCGAGGGAGGAATGCGATATCTGGGTGGAGATGAAGCACCGGCGGCGGTGGAGCAGCCAGATGGAAACAGAGTCGGAGAAGCTCGGCAGCTGTATAGTGGTAAAGCCCAGCGCCAGGTAGACCAATGACAGGAAAATCCAAATCCACACGAAGAGTACGCAGATCCTGCCAGTCCACATCGCAATCGGTAAGCCAAACAGCCAGGTGAACGAGTCCGTGGGAGACCGTAGCCAAAACAGACGAGCTAAACCCAGATACTCCGGTGCTTGGGAATTTCACCAGGTCACCAATAGTGTCAATGTAATACAGAGGATTAAAAATTGGAGGAGAATAAAAGAAGTAAATAAAAGTAATCAGAGGAATCAGAGGATACTTCTTGCTAATACCGACCTGCCCACAGCACACTACACTAGAGTGGTTGAGTAATAAAGAAAAACTGAAGTGACAGAAGGTCCTGTTCATTGTTTTTTTATTGTCTAAAGCTGGAGCCTATCCCAGCTACCACAGGGCGAGAGGGCTGCCATTCTGTCACAAGGGTGACACAGAGACACAGACAACCAGTCACACCTAGGGGTAATTTACCAGTTACTGGTAATTACGCCGACGAGAATAACAACAATTCTTTCCAAAGAACGAGAACGAACTGACTCTCCTGCGCGATTCCTCAAGGCCACCTTTGTAGGCTGCAGACTGTTGATCTTCGCCTAACAGGCGAAAGGACACTTTCTCAGGCTGAACACAGGACACATATACTAACACGCATGCAAACATGTACGCTGATACTGACACGCCCTCACCACCACCCTCTGGTAATTACCAGTTAACCTAACCCCACTAACTGCATGTCTTTGGACTGTGGGAGGAAGTGCCCGGAGAGAACCCACGCAGGCACGGGGGGAACACACGACCTCCACTCACAAAGGCCTTGTTGTAAAATCACACTCACTTCACCAGATGCACCTTGTTTCTTTTCCTCACCTTTGATTGGGTGTGGTGCTTGGCCTTAATTGCACTCACCTGTCACTCGTTATATAAGGACTGCACTCACCTACAGCTCACTCTTTCTTCACTCCCACACGGGGCGGCAGCTGAGGTGAGTTTCTGTTTGAGTCTCCTGAGTTCATGTATTATTTTGAGTTACTTAAATCATACTTTCTGTCCCTTTTAGAGATAGCAGTCCATGTGTGTCTTTCCTTTACCCATTATTCAATAAAACGACAAAACCTGCAAATGATTGATGACTGCTTATTCTCATTCTAATCGGATGAGCCCATGATGATGACTACTTAAACCCTGAGCCTTCCTTCCTCCAAAACAGGCCTCGACCTAACTTTACTGATCGGGTGCTTTGATGAAGGACTCGCGCCAGCTTTTTACCAGTAACATTTGAGTGGTGATCACAGGAACAGCGCTGCTGTTTTGGATGAAGCACGTTTTCTTTCACCAACCTGAACTCACCGGCTCGCCTCTTTGCTCTTCACCGTGTGTTTATTATGCAGACTGGTTCCACGTTAAACTATGACAGCATCATCCTCACTGCTGCTGACGGCTGTGTGGGCTTTATGTTGTCATACTTTTTATTCAGAAGCACGCTCCTAGATATTTATTGCAGGTCTGTTTTCTGTCACAAATGTGGGTGAAATGCCCGTATTTACACGGTGATGACGGCGTGCTACAGAGCCGGACATTAAATGAAGCATCAAAGTAAAGAATTTGTGTTGAGAATTTATTTAGAATTTTTTAGAATTATTCAATTTATTCGATGAATCGTTGGTGTAATCGGTGACATGCAGCAACTACTTTATCACTGGGCTCGTGCAAGACATTAATAACAGACCAAACTTTAGCCACACGTGCATGCTAAAGATGAACGGTGCTGAGGAAAACCTGAAGATGTTTGGAGCCATTGTTAACAAAAAACTTTGGTGGTAAAATATTCAAACTGAGCAACTGGAGAAAAAGCACCAGCTTGCTTTCTTCAGTCAGACAAGCCCAGCTCCAATTTGTTGACCTTCTTCAGTTGGACCACTGTCAGTCTGTCTGCGTCCCACAGAAGAAAACCAAAGTAGAAAAGAGGAGAAAGAATGAGACTGGATTCAAAGGGTACCAGGCTGTTTGAGCTTTCACTGAACAGATTGTAATATCAACCATGACCACTCTCATGCAGGAGGAACTGGAGGGTGTTGGCTGTCTTTGCAGTTTCACTTCCTGTTCCTGTTACAACACACAGAGGTGCTTTTATGTAGCTTATCTACATAGCCAATTTAATTAAAAACTTTCAACTTAGCCATAATTTTTAAATTATCCCCCCAAACCCCCATCTCCATTGACACTGTGTCAGCTCCCAAACACAGAAAAAACAAACTAAAAACCAGCAAAAAACGACTTAAACATAAAAAATCACAAAGAAAGAACAATACAGTATCCACATCTGCACCAAAGAGTAAAACTGTGAAATGTGGATTATTAAATATTAGGTCTCTCTCCTCCAAGTCTCTGTTAGTACATGATGTAATAATTGATCAACAAATCGATTTACTCTGCCTTACAGAAACCTGGTTGCAGCAGGATGATAATGTTAGTTTAAATGAATCAACACCCCCGAGTCATTCTAATTGTGTAGATGCCAAAAGGTTGATTCTGTTCATCTGGACGTTTTCAGCGGGAGAAACGTTTCATCATCAAGTGATGTCAGTCTCAGCTGACTGCAGGTTTGCAACCTTATAAACAGCACATTTGCACAATGATTGAGAGTAGCACCACTGAATGAACAATGGGCTGGGAGGTCAGTTCCTGAGTATGCAACAAGACATCCATGTAGATGCTAAAAATGACAGCCTCAACATGGCATTTAATCTGTTATTAGACTCAATTGGCTTCTCTCAAAATGTAAAAGAACCCACCCACCACTTTAATCACACTCTAGATCTTGTTTTAACATATGGCATAGAAACTGAACATTTAACAGTGTTTCCTGAAAACCCTCTGCTGTCTGATCATTTCCTGATAACATTTACATTTACAATAATTGATTACACAGCAGTGGAGAGTAGACTTTATCACAGTAGATGTCTTTCTGAAAGTGCTGTAACTAAGTTTAAGAATATAATCCACCCACTGTTATCATCTTCAATGCCCTGTACCAACATAGAGCAGAGCAGCTACCTGAACGCTACTCCAACAGAGGTCGATCATCTTGTTAATAATTTTACCTCCTCACTACGTACGACTCTGGATACTGTAGCTCCTGTGAAAAGTAAGGCCTCAAATCCGAAGTACCTGACTCCGTGGTATAATTCTCAAACACGTAGCCTAAAGCAGATAACTCGTAAGCTGGAGAGGAAATGGTGTGTCACAAATTCAGAGGATCATCATTTAGCCTGGAGAAATAGTTTGCTGCTTTATAAGAAAGCCCTCCGCAAAGCCAGAACATCTTACTATTCGTCACTGATGGAAGAAAATAAGAACAACCCCAGGTTTCTCTTCAGCACTGTAGCCAGGCTGACAAACAGTCAGAGCTCTACTGAGCCAACAATCCCTTTAACGTTAACTAGTAATGACTCATGAACTTCTTCACAAATAAAATTTTAATCATTAGAGAAAAATTACCAATAATCATCCCACAGATGTAATATTATCTACAGCTACTTTTAGTACCATCGATGTTAAGTTAGACTCTTTTTCTCCAATTGATCTTTCTGAGTTAACTTCAATAATTACTTCCTCCAAACCATCAACGTGTCTTTTAGACCCCATTCCTACAAAACTGCTCAAAGAAGTCCTGCCATTAATTAATTCTTCGATCTTAAATATGATCAACCTATCTCTAATAATCAGCTATGTACCACAGGCCTTCAAGGTGGCTGTAGTTAAACCTTTACTTAAAAAGCATCTCTAGACCCAGCTGTCTTAGCTAATTATAGGCCAATCTCCAACCTTCCTTTCATATCAAACATCCTTGAAAGAGTAGTTGTCAAACAGCTAACAGATCATCTGCAGAGGAATGGCTTATTTGAAGAGTTTCAGTCAGGTTTCAGAGCTCATCACAGCACAGAAACAGCTTTAGTGAAGGTTACAAATGATCTTCTTATGGCCTCTGACAGTGGACTCATCTCTGTGCTTGTCCTGCTAGACCTAATTTAAATGTAATCATTACACGCTTGTTAAAAGCTAATCTCCAATATATAAAGTTTCTAATAAGCACAATGACCAGACAAAACATACGGCAGGGTTTATATGTAACATGGGGAACCCAAAAATGTTTCTGAAGATTCAACTGTGGGATTTAACTTAATTCTTTAGAAGAACAAGCTAAATGAGTTTATTTTTAACTATAAAGCCAAGCTAGACTTTAACCATTTAACAGGCCACTAATCTGGTTTATGGCTTTGGACTTTCACAACAAAATTTATATTTGAACACAATTTTTAACAAAAAAACTACTATTATTATTATTATTAGTAGTAGTAGTAGTATTCATGTAATTAAACAGAAATGTTTGCTGAATGTAAAAACAGATTTCTTTGACAACAGTGTGTAAAGGTGTGGAACCTACACTAAAGCATTCTGCCTCGGCACTGCTTATCAAAATCATATACAAATGAAAAATGGCAACCAAACCAAATGTAAATACTTTAAACTGTCTCACAAACCCTCCCTGTACCTGCCATAATAAAACCAGAATGACTGGTGACAGAAAATCATTACTCTGCTCTGACTGTTTCAAGCTAAGCAGGCTGATAACTCCTCGAGAAGTAGGACACATATTGTTTCCCCTTTTATTAACATGTTTCCTTCAAAATGAGTAAAACTCAAATAAATCAACATTTGATTTTCTACCAATGTTCTTCAAAAATAAAAACAAAAACAAAACTGTATGCCTCTTGTAAAACTTTGGCGCTGAGAGTTCAGTAAAGTTGGACTTCACATGCAGCCGTCTCGGTGCGCCCCCCGGCTGACGCACTCCACAGATCAAAGGACAGGGCGACGCATTTACAAGCTTATAGACGTGACCCAACTCTGCATGGCTCAAAGGCATTTACTCAGTGTAGCACCTTTATCGTTTATCAGTCCAGTCCTGATAGCCCGGTGGATAAATCTGACCCGTCGTTCCACAGTCCAGAACAAAAGCAGCAGTCTTTCCTGCTGAATCTTTCAAGGAACGCCTGACAAACTCTGCCCTGAACATGACTCACAAAAATCACAAAAAAATGACATAACTAACAAATCAGAGCACAACATGTTGAAAGCTTGGAAAGGTCCATTATCAAAGTTTCCTTCCTTTACAGTCCGAATCGGAGGCTTTTGATCCTCCTGATTTTCTCCAAAAAGGTTTCCAACTGGGGCTCAACTCCAGGGAGAGTAGGACAGGAAACATGCAGACTAAGACACACGGACCTGACATGGCAATAGGGAAATAGACACTGCAGATGAGACATGGACAAAACTAAGCAACAAATACAGAGAAAGTGATGGATAGGGAGAACACGCCTGCAGATGGGATTTGAAACAAGAGGAGTAGATGAGACAGAGCGAGTGAGAGGGACACGAAGGAAGACCAAGACATCACTGAGATACACAAAGGGCGAGGGAGACTTAAACACAGGAGACATGTAAACTCGCACACTGAAGACACGACTCAGTCAACCTTAAGTGACTGAGACAGGACTCTCTTCCAGACACTCTAAACCCACCAGCACAATGTACATTTCAAATTCCTTTAATTTTAAATATGTTCATATTGTCTATTTTGTAAAATAGTCAGATTGTCTATTCTTATTTATTCACTTAGTGTACAGAATTCACCTGCTTTCTGCATACATGCTACTACTGCACATTTACCTAATGTATATAATATATAATGTTCTCCCCCCACCCGCCACCCCCCCGCCCCCTTTTTGCACAAGTCGAGGAGCGTGTCAGGTTACATTTCACTGTGTGTTATACTTGTATAACTATGCGTGTGACGAATAAAGAACCTTGAACCTTGAACACCGACCAACATAGTGGACAGTGTAGAAATGTTTAGTTTGTTTTAGAGTTTAGAAATGTGTTAAGATAGAAAGTAGAATTATGGTAGAGACACTGACACTGCCCTGGATATAAATAAAGGCCTGACTGTGTCATGAACTTAGGAGTAGATCTTAGGAGACCCTCCCCAGTTGAACTGTGAAAGTAAGACAAAGAGGAGTTAATGCTGAGTGGAAATTCCCCAGAGGATACCTGTGTGGGGGTCTCAACATTTGACTTGATAACTGTGGTCTGGAGGGGAGATGGTATTTATGGCCCCTATAGAGACACACACCCACAGTGTTTTAACTGATATACTCACACATCCACATGCACACTCACTCACGTGCACTCACATAGACACGCGGGTACACGCACACACAGGCACTCACGTGCTCGTGCACATAGACACAGACACAGAGTTTGCAGCACATTGTGGGGGGTTTATGATGGGGTCGCCTCTATAAAGCTGCCTGGAACTAACAAAGGGGTGAAGATTGTTTCAGAGGGACACCGGCCTCGTCTTCCCTTCTAGAAGTGCATGCTTAAATGAAGATGAATAAGAGATGAATAAAGATTTTGTAAAAATGACTACTGAGTTCCGGTGCCATTTTCTGGATCCCTCGACGAATAAAAGAACCGGGGTAAAACTGAT
Source organism: Oreochromis aureus (assembly GCF_013358895.1). Classification (NCBI taxonomy): domain Eukaryota; kingdom Metazoa; phylum Chordata; class Actinopteri; order Cichliformes; family Cichlidae; genus Oreochromis; species Oreochromis aureus. The sequence goes on along the minus strand of NC_052957.1, from coordinate 1,280,028 downwards.
TTCGTAACAGTTTTGGTGCCGAAACCCTGGGATTCGCTCGAGGCCCAGAGAGGATGAATTGGCAGAGCTGAGATCGTGAAACGAGGCGAACAGAGAGCTAGCTCACATGATTAAAAGGTAAGCACCACCTGTTTATTTTCGAACCGTGCATATTGTTTAAAGCCTAAATTATCTGTTCGCTAAGTTGAGCGTATCTCAGTGTAAATTCGCTCAGTATGTTAAAGAAACGGTGTTTGATCCGTTTTAGTGGCGGTGTGTGATCCGTCTTAGTTATTAGGAAAAAAGTGGCGGTGTGTGATCCGTCCTCCGTGCGTTAAAGCAGGAAACGTGTTACTATTAGTTAGAAAGCGGGGCTGAAAGGCCTCGTCGCAGCTGACGGCTGTGTGCTCAGAGTTTGGCAACTACGCCCTCCTTCGGACGCGTCGTTGGGACCTGTGGGACAGGATAGCCGGGGTGGTGACCTGGGCACTGAGGGCGCCTTAAATAACTAAAGCTAGGTGTTGGATCCTAGTCACGGTTGATAACCTGCATGAGAGTGGGGGCAAGTTGCTTCGTTAGTGAAAACACGACGGCTTGGCTCACCCCACTGACTGCAGCGTTAGTAAATTGCGTTGTGTGTGTGGAAAGCGCCGTTAGAGTCTGCGTCTCGTTTGAAGTACGGGAGTCAATTATAGTAACAAAAAGAATTTGGGTCTAAAAGTGTGTGTTTGTGGTGTGCAGAAATCGCGGCAGGAGGACGTGTCGCAAATTGTTGCAAACTGTGAAGTCAATTGGGGGGTTTAATTTGGTTTTATTTTTTATGGGGAAGAGAAACTGCGGTATCCAGTCCATGGCGCAGTTTGAATAATTCGTGAGGCAAATGTGGCGCGATCTGAAGATCGTGAGCCTAACTGTCCTAGTTAGCTTGAGGTGTATAAGAGCGGACGGCACCCGCTCTTTGTGCTGATCAGGGCGTTGTCCTGAATCACAGCAGAGAAGGTGTCTTGCAGAAAGTTTGAATGGGACTGTGAGAAGCATGAGGTGTGTGTGAGCCAGCCTCGAGGGGCGGGTTCACAGGTGGAACAAAGGAGGAGTAAAATGTGTGTGTGTGAGTGAGAGAGAAAGAAAGGTGGGGGCGAGTGACCAGCCTGTGTGTGTGTGTGAATTCCTTGATGACAAAAGAGGGAGACAAAGCAGATTAGTTGATTGACTGTGAAATAATAATAGTTAAGAAATCAAAGTGATCAAATAGGAGAAAGTGAACTAAAATAAAGAAAGAAACCTAAACAGTGGATTAGCGTTAAAGTAATGATAAATAAATTGATAAAATTAATAGTGACATTTAAAGGTGACCAAGTACTCAAGGAGGAATGGAGAATTTGATTGCTGACTGTATGAGAGCTGTTGGGGTGAAAGGAAAATGAGCTTGGAGGAGTGAGTTAACAGGTTAATGTGTGGGTGTAAAAAAAAAAAAGAGAGAAAGAAAATAATGACAACAAAGAAGATAAAAAGTGTGGAAGTGTGAATGGGAAATTGTCTCCAACTGGAGAAAGCAGTGACACTACAGGTCATCTTCTTCCCCTGCTGGACACAAAAGAAAACATAATTTGGAGTGTTGTGGGTGAAAATAATTAACAACAACATCAAGAAGGTTTTTTTTGTGTTTGTGGTTAAGACCAAATAAAAATTTTATTTTCGGGGTTTAAAGTCAGAGTTCAACACAAAATAAGTGGAGATGTGTTGCTTTAGGAGTGATTAAAATATATGCAGTCACAGTGAATAATGAAAGTCTCTCAGTCTGTCGATTACAGGTGGGGAACGGACCTGGATCAATTCTCCACGGGCGGCAGTCGGAAGAAAATTGTAGGTTAAGATCATTAGAAATTAAAAACTGTCAGGGGAAAATTTCCCAAATAGAAAGCTGCCAAAGTAAAACAGAGACACAGTGAGACAATATAAAAAATCATATGTACATGGGTGAACTCTCTAAAGAGAGAGAGAGTCCCCCAGTACTCTTCTTTATGCAGGTTATATAGGCACGTAGGTTACACAGCAGACGGAGGCAGTCTCCGCCTGTTCTCAGAATATATTGCTTAACTGACAAATGCATATCTTACTAAACATTCTGTCTGTACTATACTAAACGTCTGCTTAAGTGGCATTTTCTTTGCTTTTTGCACAGGAACTTGTCTTCACAGGCATTTGATAAGCATAGGCAAGGTTTCATGTTTTATCAGGGTGAATCATCATTCAGAGTTTACACAGTTACAAGCAAAGCATATTTGAATAATAAACAAAATCTTTTCACAAAAACAAAAAACAAAAAAAAGAAACACCCAGCCAGAATTTTTGGCTGAATTGTTTTGCAGCTTCCCGTCCTCATTCTGAAAAAGCAAGCTCCAAGGAAGCTAATCTCTCCCTGAAGACACAGAGTGCAGTTCCAGAAGCACAAGCATGAACATCAACAGTGAACAGCAGTCCAAGAGACAATACCAGAGACCTGAGCAGAGAGGTCCAGCAGCACTTTGGGCAGACGGCATCAGAAAGAGAAGATCCATCATCTTGATTGGATGAATGGAGATGCGTTTCCAGCAAGCTGCAACTTCACTGTGTGTGAAGGACTTTTGAGAAGATTGTTGGAGTTTGACACTTGCCGTGTTTGGAGCATGATGGCAATGAAAGAGACAGTGGGAGCATACACGGGACAAAGCTGAAGAGAACTGACTGCCATTGGACTGCAAAGTGGGAGAGAAGAAAGGAGAGAGAGGAGCAGGTGAGGACAGAGGAATGCTGTTTTAGTGTGGGGAATTAAACTGGGTTAAGGAATCTGGGGAGACAAACGACTGCCTTGAAGTGGAGGATTGACAAAGTGTCCAGACCACCACAAAAGGGGGAGGAAGACAAGCACTGAGGTATGCAAGAGTACTGTTAGAGAAAAGGAAAGACAACACCACACATGCACATGATATGCACCACAGAGAATACAAAATCATACATAAAGAGTTACACATCCAAAGAGGGTATTTGTAGAAGGGGTTAATAACACACAGCGTGGTTGCCGATGGCAACCTGCAAGCATTTGGGGTTTAGCTGTGCCTGACTGAGACAGAGATTTTCATTTAGATGTTTCTGAAACAAAATTTGGAGTGAACAGAGTTTTGTTTCAGAAAAAAGGGGGAAGGTACATAAACAACCCACAGAAATAGAAAATGTATTAACCCGACTAACACACACACACACACACACGCAATGAAGCTCATTAGAATCAAACACAATTTTAAGTAGGAAATACTGTTACCATCATCCTGTCTGGTTTATTGAGTGGGTTGAGAAGTGATACATAGACGACTGAATTAGTATTATTTTGGGGAATATGATTGAATGATACCAGAATCCAGAGTTTAAATGAATAAAACTGGCAGATTTTTGTTTTTTGTTTTGTTTTGTTTTTGTTTCTAATGTATGGGGAAGGTTGTACCATGGCACCAAGTTTTAGATTTGGTGTGTTTTCACCCATTAGAAAAATAATATTCTGGGATGAGTCCTAAGACCAGGCTTCTGTATTTTTATTTAATTTTGTTTTTTTGGACAGTGCACTGGGAGTTTTGTTTGATAGTTTTGTTTGTTATTTTTATTTTATTTTTTGTTTTGAACAAGTGCACTGACTTGTGTTTGTGAATTTCTTTTCTTTTTTTTTTTTTTTTCTTTTTTTTCTTTTTTTTTTTAACCTGTCCCGTTTGGTTCTTTTGCCATCAGAATTATTGTCTAAAGGCGGAGAAAGATGCCCAACGGATTTACTTTACCAAATGGACCATCCCAGCCTTGCCGTAATGGTCCATTTGATTCACCTTTTATTGTTTATTTTATTTTCACTTGCTGAATACGGGACAGACTTGACTGGTGGAAAGAAAGGGAGAAAGAAAGAGGGAAAGAAAAACAGCTGAGAGAAGAGGGACGGGGGAGAAGGGCAAAACCAAAACCAACAGAATAAGCAGACAAAAATACATATATCGATCACCTGGATCACCTGTTGAGAAAGAAAAAAAGAAAGCAAGCAGAAGAAAACGAGAGTAATAAACAACATCACAATGATATATGGGAATATGACAGTAAATACTAAATATTAAACATTATTGTGCAGCACGTGAGATCGACAGCGCACAGTGTGCTTTGAGGTAGGAGCCAAAAGGGTGTAGTTTGTGTGTGTGATCACCCGTGTGTGCACCTGTGAGCATGAACGCGCTTGTTTTTAAAAGGTTCCTTCATGTAATGATCTGCTAGAGGTGTGGGGGCCACTGCCCCGTCCTCCAGGGCATGAAGCAGGTATGGAGGAGATCAAAACTCCAGACATCCAGAGGCCCCCAGAACACAAGAGACCAAGGAAGACCAACAGAGGGCAGCCAGCCGCCACTATCCCAGAAAGAGCTGAGGAGAGTCCCAGATGAGGGGTCACTCAGCAGCCGCGAGCAGAAGCCGGGGGTTGCAGTGACGTGCCCGTGAGCTCCGCCGGCAGCCAGCTGTGCCTGAGTGACCGAGCCCGGGCCGAGGCCGAGGGCACCCCATCCCCCAGTGGCCCGAGCGAGCCCCAGGCTCCAGGCCCCGATAAGCAGCCGCCAAGGAGTGAGCCGGTGGGTACCTGGGCGCCCACCCCGGACACAAAGAACCACCAACGCACCGATGTCTGAGGGCGTCTGCCACCGGCAGGGGAAGTGGTGGGGGGAGATGGGCCTCCAAACCTTGGAGGGCCTGAGATGTCCCCAGAGAGGTGGCGTCTGATACCCAACCTGACATATAGACACAGACATACAGGCACACACAGATACAAACATCTATTCCCACCCTCATGCTCTCATATACAATTACTCAACACTCACCCAACGTGGAGACGGACATAAAGAGACGCTGTACACACAATCACACCCCCAAGCGTACTCTAAGCCCCGGGTCTAGGTACCCTTGCCCCTGGAGGGGAAACTGCGCCCAGACCCAGGTGATGTTACCCTTTTCCCTGCGGTGGGGAGAAGCAGACTGCCCCGACTCCGCAGCAGCAGGGAGGCCCCACATTCCAGACCCCAGTCGGACGGCCAACTCCTCCTCCTAGCCCCCGCTCCAGCAGGCCGCAGAGAACGGGGTGTAGGAAGACTCCAAACCTCCTCCACCCGCTCATATGTAGTGTTGATGTATGTGTGTTCTAAGGTGCATTTAAAACCCAGGAGGGCATGGAGCTACCTGCCAGAGCAGCAGGTAGGCGTATAGCCCCTCCTGCTAGCCCTCAATGTCTACGTGTATTTAAAATTGAGAGGTGGGCAACGACGCCAGGGGTGAGGTGTACACCCTGATGGTAATTTGGAATCCGTGTAGCGTGCCCACCCCCAAGATCCTATATGTATGTGTAATGAGAGTGTGAATAATGTGAATGTCTAAGTTGTGGGATAAAATTGAGGCAGAGGCAGCCAGAAGGGGACAGAGGGGGGGGATGTCTCCTCTGCACCCTGGTGACACACCCCTACCCCAAGGCCCTGCATGTGTGGGTGATTGTGGTGGAGCGGGAAGAGGGAGGCAGCTGGAGATGGGGAGGGAAGGAAGGGAGGGGCAAGTGAATTTCTTTTCTTTAAGCAGATCTGCACGACGGGAATTAAAAGTGTTATACAACATGTCGAGAAAACCGTTGCAAGTGAGTTTCTCCAAAAATTACAATGGGCTCTGGAGAAAGCTGCTTATTTGGGACAATTAGAAAATGAGTCCCTGCCCAAAAAGGATTCAGCGAGGTAATCCAATCCAAACTTCTTCTTTTCTTTTTTGAAATGACGTCATTTTGCTGTGGGTGGAAATGAAAATGCGACGATGATTTCCACTATCAGCAAAGAAAGAATGGATGAATGAATGAATGAATGACTGAGTGAAAGAGAAAAAACTGACTGACTGGTAAAAGCTGACAAGACTTGACCACTACTCAAGGTTAACCTCCACCTAGACAGGACAAAAGGGTGGATGAATTTATGTGTTTCTTTTTACAGGAGCAGGAAGATGACAGCAGCATCCTAGGCTGTGTGACGATTTAACCTTTTAAATGCCACTTTCTGTGTTTCTGAATCTATCAGGGGTGTGTTATTCATGGGCTTGTGCGCAGCGTTAACATTTACATTTCTTTTCTACAGCAGAGAGTTAATCATGTGTTTGATTATGTGAGTTACAGCAGGACACACTAATGGTTAATGTTCTTTCTACTACAGGATTACTGGGTTCATGAGTGAAGGGAACTGTGTTTACAGGCTATATGTTGATTATGCTATTACACTGTGTTCTTGGAAAAATGTTGAATATTACAGGGGAGAAGTGAAAATAGTGTGAAACACATCCTGTGTTGAAATCAGTGTTATTCCTTTTACAGCAGGCTTAACTTTATGACCTCTTACAGCACCTCTGGAACCTGTCGACCTGCGTCTGACCACCAGGATTGTCCATCTGTGTTGTTAATGTTTGTTTTTCTAAGAGTGCATGTAGAGGATTCAGCAGAAAACAGACAAGTGACATGAGAAAACAAATAAGAGATGCAGTGTTTATGGAATAGTTGAATATGGGCTCATTAGCTGGCCACTACTGAGTAATAAAATGAGTGGAGTGACATTGCTTAAGGAAGGTCACCGATTAAATTGTGGAATAAATTGGGATGATTCATGATTTGGGACAAATTATGGCAATAATAGTGATTTAATGATTTGAGAAAATCTGCACATGATACTTGTCTTTTATGCTGAATACTATATTATTCTTATGATCTACAGTTGGTTGAAAATGTGAAGTTTGATTTAACAGATTTGTCTTCCAGGATATAGGCTCCAGGTGGAGCTGGGAGTTGGACAAGCTAAACATTTAATTGCTGACTGATGTTTTTACACAGGGTTACAGGTTGGAGTATGGCTGCTCCAAGTGGGAAACCCTGGAGATTGTTTTAGGGAGACTGTGCAACATTCTATGTCTCATTGGGAAGTTGACACATGGTGAAAGCCATGTGGGGAGAGGAGTGTTATTTTTAAATCTGTAGATGTCGTGACGTGCCATGACGAGAAGGAGTGACTGAGGAGATCGTCTACAAGATGGGAGCTGAGGCCAGGAGAGAGTCTTCAGGAGGATCAGAGATCACCTTCAGCACAGCAGACATCGTGCAGGAGATCGTCATGAGGAGAATCTGCACAGCAAAATTTTAAATAAAATGAAAGAGTGTCGACGTTGACGTTGAGGAAGACAACTAAGGTGTACGACGTGCTCTGCCTTAAAATCTGCAGCAGCGTTGGAACGTGAGAATCGAGGGATGGAGAGAGCGTGCCAAGCTCCAAAAGTGACAGCGCAGAGGAAGTCCAGCGATGGAATTGTGATTCTGTGAACAGCACAAATGATTTGATGCTCTGCAGAGAAGCCTTCTGCATGGGAAAAGATGTAAACAGACAAGCCTTTCATCTACATTTATATCATGTCAACTTCTCTAGGCTGGTTAAGGGGAATTGGAGAGAAACGGTAGTGTTAGGTGTGATAACTGTTGCTATTGTAACTGTGATTTTTCTTATAAGTGAATTGCCCAGAGACAGACCCGAATCCATTCCGGCGACTCCACCATCACAGGCCACGGCGAAGCGAACCAAACCAAACGTAGGGAAACAGGTAAATCAGATGAGTGTTTTGATTATTATGGCGGTATAGAGTTGGACCACGTTAAAGGGTCCACAGCCTCGTATACATTCGACCTTTGTGCTGTCATTAAATGTAAAGGTTTAAAACAGTTCATGGCGGGGATATGATGTCTGGGTAGGTTACAATCCAATGGTAGATATAGAGTGTAATAATCAGAAGCTTGGCTACCCCTATCACACTTATTGGAAGGGCCCGTGTGAGTACTGGTCTACCATAGTGGAGTATTCTGGCACGTGGCGCCCGTACAAGGACACCACGTGGCAGAAGCTTGGGTTTCAGCGGGACTTCTCAGCTGGGCAGAACCCGTTGACCCTCTCACTGAATAGTTGGCGTGACACTGTGTGGCCCGCTCGATCCGTGGTGTACTTAGTCATAGGAGTAGACGTCTCAGGGAAGGATCCATACGGTTTGGCTAAAATTAATTTTAGAGATTTTGCACCTGATGTGGCTGAAATAACTGTATTAACACCTCCCCCACCATTGTCACTTTCAGAATCGGGGCCACAAATACTTGAGGTAGATTATATGAGACTCGAACCTAAACAGCTCATTTCAATGGCCACTGGCTATCGTGAGAGCAATTTATGGCTAGATTGGCTCATCCAAAATGCTAGGGAACAGAATGTTTCAGATTGTGTGGCGTGCGCAGCGGCCCGCCAACATCTTTTCACAGAACCAGCTCCTTTATATCCCGAAGACCAGTGGGGATTTGAGTGCATGCTCAGACTCACCAGAGAAGCGGCTTCTGAAGGTAATTGTACTATGTTAGCAAGTTTGTTTCCACCAATAGGTAATGATACTGTACTTGGTCCCTTCACGCCAAGAAGAGCCAACTACACATGTTTTAACTTTACTGTGTTTCTCCCTGACAGACATGAGTATGAGGCCGGGGAGATTAATGCCGATTGGTGCACTGTGACGTACCTGGCCAGAGGAAAGCTATCACGAGACACCGGCACTGAAATAGGCCTGTGGGCACGGGCTGGTTTGTATTATTATTATGGTGGGTACAGATTGTATGTTAGAATTCCTAGTGGGACTTTTGGTCTCTGTGCCATGGTACGTATAGGTGCACCTCTCGTTATAGTAGGAGAAAAGGGGGTGCGGCTGGCTAAGCCCGGCACCGCTCAACTGACAGCCAGGCGCAGACGTCATGTGTTGGCCAGACGGTCACCAGGATCGTTTGACCTTACAATAGGATCACCAACATATATAGATGCTATTGGGGTTCCTAGGGGTGTGCCTAAACGAATTTAAGGTAACGGACCAAATTGCTGGAGGATTTGAAAATTGTCCAATGATTTCTGCATTCTTTCCAGTAACTCCTGGCAAGAATGTGGATCGTATTAATTATGTGCACTATAATGTCCTGAGATTGGCGAACCTTACCAGGGACGCAGTTGAAGGGCCTGCTGAACAGTTGGGTCCAACATCTTTAATGGCAGTACAAAATCGGATGGCGTTAGATATGTTGTTGGGAGAAAAAGGGGGCGTTTGCGCGATGTTTGGGGATATGTATTGTACTTTTATTCCAAATAACACAGCTCCAGACAGCTCTGTGACCCGAGTTCTGGAAGGCCTAAGGACGTTGTCCACCACGATGTATGAGCATTCGGGAGTGGATAACCTGCTGGAAGCGTGGATGATTTCTGTCTTTGGGCAATGGAAAGGTTTCATTATGTCAATTATGGTTTCTTTGTCTGTTTTTACTGCAATATTAGCGACGTGTGGGTGTTGTTGTGTGCCTTGTATCAGAGCTTTGTTCGTAAGACTCATCAATCGTGCTGTGGGAGAATCTGATACAAAGTCCAACACCAGGAGACCACTTTTGGGAAATGGGGAGTCACAGTATGAAAACATTATGGTGAAAGATTTAAAGTAGTTTTATCTGCCATAGGGCAGATAAAAAGGGGGATTTGTAGAAATGTTTAGCTTATTTTAGAGTTTAGAAATGTGTTAAGATAGAATGTAGAATTATGGTAGAGACACTGACACTGCCCTGGATATAAATAAAGGCCTGACTGTGTCATGAACTTAGGAGTAGATCTTAGGAGACCCTCCCCAGTTGAACTGTGAATGTAAGACAAAGAGGAGTTAATGCTGAGTGGAAATTCCCCAGAGGATACCTGTGTGGGGGTCTCAACATTTAACTTGATAACTGTGGTCTGGAGGGGAGATGGTATTTATGGCCCCTAGGAAGAGACACACACCCACAGTGTTTTAACTGATATACTCACACATCCACATGCACACTCACTCACGTGCACTCACATAGACACGCGGGTACGCGCACACACAGGCACTCACGTGCTCGTGCACATAGACACAGACACAGAGTTTGCAGCACATTGTGGGGGGTTTATGATGGGGTCGCCTCTATAAAGCTGCCTGGAACTAACAAAGGGGTGAAGATTGTTTCAGAGGGACACCGGCCTCGTCTTCCCTTCTAGAAGTGCATGCTTAAATGAAGATGAATGAAGATTTTGTAAAAATGACTACTGAGTTCCGGTGCCATTTTCTGGATCCCTCGACGAATAAAAGAACTGGGGTAAAACTGATTTCGTAACAACAGACACCGACATGGGAGAAACCTAAACAGGGAAACATGGAGAACTCAAACAGAACACACTGAAGCCTAAACTAAACTAAGCAAGAACATCATAGTGCAAAAAGGTGTAATAGCGAGGCATGAGAGGCAAATACTGTTTATGGGGTTTGCCCTAATTAGCTACATTAACTGCATTAAACATGGGCTATGACATTTATCACAAGAATATCCTGAAATTTCTACCTTCCACCTGTAAGCAAACAAGCAAAGAATAAAAGCTGTGAGGCTGGAGTCAAACTGCCAAGCTGATGGTCGATTGATTGTAATTTGATGATATGATGATATTTGTGGCCAAATTTCATCAAAAAATGAGTATTTTAATATAAAATTCTTTATTTTCTTATTTAAACTTTTCTTTGATCAGCCTGAAAATTTAAAGAACAGTAATAATACAGTAATTTATATTAGTCAAATGTATTTATTTAGCACATTTAAAACAAGCACTGGACAAGGATCACCTCAGTGATCCTTCAGGATTGTATGAGGTATGAGGGTGCTAACCCGCGCAATGCCTTAAAAACAAATAAAAGAATCTTAAAATTAATTCTAAAACTAACTGACAGCCAGTGTAAGGATGCCAGTATGGGAGATATGTGTTCTCGCTTGCGTGTGCCAGTTAGTAACTGTGCCGCAGTGTTTTGGACCAGCTGCAGACGGCTAACTGATGACAGACTAACACCAGAGTAAAGACTATTACAGTCGTCGAGGCGAGATGATATGAAGGCACGGATAGCTCTCTCAAAGTCTCTGAAACAGAGAAATGTCTTCACTTTAGCAAGCAGCCGAAGATGAAAGAAACTGGACTTGATTACAGTGTTAATCTGTTTATCAAACGTTTTTTGACTCTAAGTTCCTCACAAAGGGTATTTTATACATTTCTATGGGGCTGAAGTCGCAGGGGTCACAGGGACCAAACACAAACACCTCTGTTTTCTGTTCATTAAAGTTAAGAACGTTCAGAGGACTCACAGATTTGCGTTTCAGTCGCAGGTAAATCTGTGAGTCGTCTGCATAACAATGGAATGAGATGCCATGTTTTTTTAAAAACTGAACCCACAGGGAGCACGTAAACTGAAAAAAGAACTGGGCCAAGAATGGACCCCTGGGAGACCCCGCAAGACAGTGAGGTCTTTGAGGATGATGTATCCCCCAATCTAACAGAAAAACTTCAGTTGGACAGGTCAGATTTAAACCACTCCAAAGCAGTCCCTTTGACTCCGACACAGTGTACAAGCCGAGAGATAAGAATCCTGTGATCTACGGTATCAAAGGCAGCACTGAGGTCTAATAGTATGAAAATGGCAGAATCTCCCGAGTCAGTAAATGTTAAAATGTCATTAAAACCTTTTAAAAGAGCAGTTTCAGTGCTGTGGTGCGTTTTAAAACCAGACTGAAGAGACACGCCCTAATGACAACAGAAAGCAAACTCATACCCACAGTATCAAAAACATCTTTCAGTAAACGAGATTGAACAACATCCAGAGTACATCTGGTGAGTTTCAAGTTGTTGACTTCACTCAGTAATGAAAAGGACAAAAGCAACCGAAGCTGGTGTTGGAACAGATGGGTCGGTAGCAGGAAGGATAATATGAGACCTGATATCTGCGATCCTATTAATGAAGAATTTCAGTAAGTTTTCATACGTTGCTTTCGATGCTAGATGGGGAGCAGCAGTAGGCGGATTAAGAACTGAGTTAATAATAAATGTGAAGTCTGTGACAGTTATTAGACACAATCTTAAAGAAATACATCTGTCTGAGTTCTCTGGTATCATTATTCAACCAAGGCTGGGTTTTAGGTTTTAGACACCTGGTTGTGAGCAGAGCAATGGAATAGAGTATTTCCAAGAAGGTTGAATTAAACAGAGACAGCAGGCTGTCAGTGGTCAAGTGAGAGGACCTATTAGAAAGTAAACATGATTAAAGTTTTTATAAGAACAAACCAAACCATCAGCTGTATCTGAGGTAATCATGTGAGATCTGTATTTGGGCACATCAGGTCTGACATGAAAGAGGGAACTCATGTGGATTAACCACACATCAGCGGTGTTATAATTAGAGATGGACCGATCCGATATTAGTATCGGTATCGGTCCGATACTGACCTAAATTACTGGATCGGATATCGGCGAAAAATAAAAAATATAATCCGATCCATTAAATATCACGAAACTTGCAACACGGCGTAACTCGGCTCATAACCGTAGCACGTTGGAGCAGTGTGCTCACGTGATAGAGCGGCTGTGTGTATTTGTAGCCTCGCTACCAAACCAGCATTTCATCCCAGAGAGAAGTAAAGCAAGTGTGTAAGTTCATCTCTGAATGTTTGTAAAGCGTTCCCATGATAAGCTTAACAACCGATATATGGAGCGACTGCCTCTCTCTCTCTCTCCTGCTGCTACTTCAATCATGAAACTGATCAATGATCAGCTGATCGGCTTTTCTGTCGCGAGTCCGTCTCTCTTCTTTGTTTTTGGCCCACTTTGCACCAGAAAGAGGAAACCAGCGGCTGAACAACAGCAGCACGTTTAACCTTGATAAGCTATTGTTAGAATGTATTTAATATTACTTTCTACACCAGGATCCTTTTCTACGCAGCTGACGGCTGGTAACTGTGCAGGGGCGGATCTAGCAAAGTTTAGCCAGGGGGGCCGATAGGGCATGAACAGGGAAAAGGGGGCACAAAGACATACTTTTCTTTCTTATTCTCATTTAAAATGTCTAGCTTTTAATAAATAATTATCTGAATCTTACACCCAAAGTTTTAATCTGATGTAAAATGTATAGAAGTCCATTACTGTATATAGTAACTGTTAAGTCTAATATACCCTAGTAAGCTATAGTACTTTTTCCTTTGGGAAGGTACCGTCTGTGCAGTCTGCAGTTCTGTTGAAGAAAGATGTTGAATCTATTTAATTATTCTTGAAAAATAATTTATTTCTGTGCATTTTTTTTCACCCTGCATCAAATTAAAGTTGATTACGTCGATTAAGCATCATGAGGTGGAGGGTGGGGGTGGTTCCTATTTTTTTTGCTGGGAGTTTGCAACCCTATTAGTTAGGTTGCTTAATATTTCTGCTAAGTACTCTTTAAAATACCAGAATAGGGAGGATGGAGCAGGTTTAAGTTTATTAGATTGATCAGTGTTGCTGAACTATGAAATATTTTGGGTGCAGTGTATTTTTTACACACAGGTATAACAGAATAGCTTTAGTGTTGTTGTTTATTTAAACTTGAGTTTGAACTTATACAAAATGCAGCAAGATATTAAAAAAACAGTTTTATTGATTAAAAAACACACTATATCAGATTCATATCGGTATCGGTATCGGACATAAAAAAGTGGTATCGTGCCATCTCTAGTTATAATTATAAAAAAGTAGTTTTTCAGGTGTGTAGGTATGATTTGAATTTTGTGCTCTTCACTTTTCTTTAACATTTTTACCTGAAAACAGAAATCAGTCAGCCACAGATTTGAAAACAATGAACCTCAGCTTCTCAGATGCAGCTTCATCAAATCTGATGAAACAGCAATGATGAACATCCAGCTCTACATCCGTGTCAGTTCTCCTTTTTCTGTTATGAAGTACCCGCTTTCTGTAACCTTATGACGCAGATCCTGACTCTCACAGTGAAGAAGAGGAAGCAGCACCGCCACTTCTAAGGTCACAACATTAGCTTATATTTGAACCTTCCAGAGAAATGACTGAGAAGACAAAGGTTGGAGGTGCCATGTGACTGAAGTTTAATCCCTCGTCCGTCCTCTACAGTTTCAGGTCTTCAAATTTCACTGTTCACAATTTTTATCAATGAGCTTTATTCCAAAACGTTGGCTGCATCCTCCGGAGGTCGCATTTGAAGGCCGATTACGTCACAGCCAGGCAACGAAGGCTGTCCCAATTCGTCGACTCCTTCAAATGCGGCCGACAAACACGTCCTTCATTTCCCCGAATTTCAAGGATTGGTCGGGTGTGTCCTTCGTGGCCCACCATATCCCAGAATTCATAGCGTGGCCCAGCCAATTCCAGTTTCCAACAATGGCTAAGTTTTAATATTACTCTTATCAATCTTTGTGGGTCACAAAATAAACTTTTAACATATTTTCAGGCGAGAAAGTAGCTGTGTAAACTTCAAATATCTGCTCGGTTTATCAAGACATCGCATATTTGCAAAAGTGCGCCGACGTTTTCGGAGACGTCTGTTACCCACCAGCTCGATAGCTAGCCGGGGGTTCAATGGTCACTCCAGCCGGCGAGAGCAGCGGACTCCCGGCTTCATCGTTTTCAGACCCCCGCTGTCTGTCGCTACTCAGGTTAAACATGATATATAAGTCACTCGGATAACTTGAGCAAATCGGGTTGGCTGAGATCAAAGTTATTAGATTATTAGATTAAATAAAACTTTATAAATCCATCGGGTGGGTTCCTCCGGGATTTTCACACAGCTGAATAAACGTCAAACAGAAAACTGATTAAACAGAAGTGTGAGACGGTCGAGAGTTTACGCCAGTGTGCTGTTATATTTTAGCTAGCAAGGAGCAGACGGCCGAGTTTATTAAACTCCACCGACACAGCGGTGACGCTAATCTGAAGGCTAGACCGTCCCATTTCACAGCCTCGCACTTCCGGCCTTCTCGGTCTTTGAAGGACCCGGCCCACGTAGACCGCGAAGGCCGGGTCCTCCGAAGGATGCAGCCGACGTTCTGGGACACAGCTAGAGAATAGTGTGAAACTACAGGAAGTGACCTAGTGGGAAGTCAAAGGTCACACAAACAAAATAAAAGCTCCCAAAATTTAAATACAGAAAATAAATATACAGTCAAGCCCATAATTATTCGTACCTCTGGTACTTTTATTCAACCAGTAAGTCTTTTGTTTTGACTGGAAATGACACGGGCATCTCCAAAGATAATAAGACGATGTACGACAGGCATCATTGTGGAAGAAAATATTTCTTAGCTTTAAGTAAACTTCTCAGTAATTTAAAACCCTCTAAAAAAATATTTCACCCTATTTTGGGGTCCCTAATGATATATCAATCATAAAATTTCACCCCAAACAGATATTGGTTTGTTGCATCAAGGCAACGTTGTGCGACAAGGGTAGTCCAACACCAAGTTATTCTATAATAAGTTGTATTAGTACAACAAGGATGAACAAATAAACAAACAACAAATAAACAATGCAAACATTTTACAGAACAATAAAACACCAAAATACATCCAACATTGGATCAGGGATCTCTCAGGGATCTGTCTTGTTCATTCAGTGTGGAACCTCAGGAAGCAGTTGCAGTCGGGGGTGAAGCAGAGGTGCACATTGCATTTGCGGCACATCGCTTTTGATGTACCATTGTACCCTGGCACCCTGCATCGTCCCTTGTCCCCAGTCCCCACCTTCAACTCATCATTTTATTGGACAGAGATGTGCCTGGTAGCATTGATGAGACTGGTGTTTGTTGCCTCAGGGCAACGCTATGCAGTAGAGGGTTAAGTCAAAATTTGCCAGGTATGCATTATTATGGACTCGTCTGCATACACGTGAACATAAACAACACTGACAAACCAAAATAACACTAGAGGATGGATCTTTGGGGAAATATAAAAGTTTTTTTAATGCAATCCCTTCCACCCTCAGCCACTGCAGCGAGCCAGAGACCACACCCCTGAGCCAGAGACCACACCCCTGAGCCAGAGACCACACCCCTGAGCCAGAGACCACACCCCTGCCACTTGTTTGTGGAACAGAGCTGCAAATGAGAGTGAGAACAGTCAGGCGGTGTTGGCACCAGCAACAGCTGACAAGATCACAGCTTCCGCCTGATATTTTATTACGGAGAGAGACGAGTCTGTGATCATACCATCGGGTTTAATTTTCTCCGTCTGCTGCTGCAGACACCAGAACAAAGACATAATGACTGCTGGATCTTTGTAACGTTCGCTCTGATGCTTCTCTTGATGTTTGCATCACTCTGAGTGTGTCGGCGCTCCCTGTGGGCTCTAAAGCATGTGAGCCAACTGTCACAACTTTTCAGAAACACCTGCAGCTCCTTCCTTACAGAACCTGGTTGATGCAGGTACGAGGCCCCCGTGCAGCAGCAGTAAACACGTGTGTCTGCAATGCTGGAAAAAAAAACTGAGCTCATTCTGGAAAACAGAGCTGGAATAAACAATGTTTTAAGGAGTGCATTAACTCAGGAAGAAAGAGAGGGAGGGCGATATCCTGCTATTATATTGGTCCATAGTTTCCACTGATTGTTGTTTTATTGTAAAAGACAAGTAAAGTGAGTGTGAGACAGACGTCGGTGCTCTTTGTGGCGAGTGCTCATCACAGGAAAGTTTGATAGCTGAAGCGAGCAAGAGCATGTTACTCACATCTGAAACTAGAGCCTGATATAAATAATATATAATATAAATAATCCTGCAAAGGTCAAGAGTTCATCTTTCCTTCCTGTTATATTCCAAGCACTTTAACCTTTGACCTCTGCTGGATGCCCCCCTGGTTCATTCTGTAGCTTACTGTTTGTGGCTGATAAAGTGCAGATATTCTCCCACTGGTGGAAAAGATCACAGCAGTTTAGTTTAAGACTGTTTTAGCCCCAGCTTCAGTGAGGTTCATCATCAAACAAGAAGGACGTTTCTGTGTAGAAAATAACTGATTTACTTTATTATGTGAAACGTTTTGAGTCTTTTTACGTAACTAAAAATGATAATCCTGCTTAAATAGCTTAATAGTGCACAGGTTCTATGCACAGGCATTCATATTTCAGGGGGAATTGTGCCTCCTCGTGCCCCCTTCTTTGGCCATCATAGAGTATATGGATGGAACGGGCCTGGGGGCCAGTACGTAAATGTGAACCCAAACGCAGATTCAGACGCGGACAGCAGGAATCAATCTTAACTAGGCTTTATGTACAAAACCCAAAAGAAACACAGTGCACGGGGAAATGTGCGTGGGGCGTGGTCTCTGAAACAGCACGAGAGAGGTCAGGAGGGGAGACCTGAGGACATGTGACAGACTGGATTAAGTGAACACGAACAAGATAAACCACAAGAAGCAAAGGAGGCGTATTACTAACACAGGTTAGCAGACAAAGTGGTGAAGAATAGTTGTGGTCTTCAATACTGCTGAGTGATTATCCAGGATCACAGACAGGTGAGCATGACAGGTGTGTTGATAAGATAAGATAAGATAACCTTTATTAGTCCCACACGTGGGAAATTTGTTTTCTCACAGCAGGAAGTGGACAGTGCAAAAGTTAGAATACAATAAGAATAAAATACAGTACACAACTGTACAGAATAGACAAAATAAAATACTATATACAGTAGAATAAATAGAATAAAATATACAATAGGATAAAAATAGAATACAGATACTTTATACAACTGAGTAAAATTACAACTTTGTCGGAAAAAGAGTATTGCACTTAGTGTTATTGCACATGTGTGTTTGATCAGTTGGAGTCTTTCTTGTGGAGTCTGACAGCAGTGGGGAGGAAAGACCTGCGAAATCTCTCCGTCCCACACCGTGGGTGCCGCAGCCACTGAAGGAGCTGCTCAGTGCTGTCACAGTCTCCTGCATGGGGTGGGAGATGTTGTCCAACAGGGATGACAACTTAGCCACCATTCTCCTGTCACTCACCACCTCCACTGGGTCCAGAGGGCATCCTAGAACAGAGCTGGCCCTTCGGATCAGCCTGATGTGGGCTCCACTGAGGTGGAACTCAGCGAAACCATGACAACATATCTAAAATGAGAACATACACTTTCCAAATAAACTACAAACCAATCAAGAGTGTTGTTGGTCCTCCGCCAGCTGCTGATTTTCCTGTTTATGTAAATTATCTACATTCTCCATAATCATCACTACGTGCCCAGCCCAGAGAGACGGACTGATCTGGCAACAGTGGGAAGGAAAAACTCCCTTTTAACAGGAAGAAACAGGACACGACAAAGACACCCTGTGGAAGAGAGACAGAAGTTAAAAATAACTAATGTTTAAATGCAGAGAGGTGAGTGAAGAAGAAACACCCAGTGCATCATGGGAATCCCCGGCAGCCTACACCTATTGCAGCATAACTAAGGGAGGATTCAGGGTCACCTGGTCCAGCCCTAACTATATGCTTTAGCAAAAAGGAAAGTTTGAAGCCTAATCTTGAAAGTAGAGATAGTGTCTGTCTCCTGAATCCAAACTGGAAGCTGGTTCCACAGAAGAGGGGCCTGAAAACTGAAGGCTCTGCCTCCCAGGAAGCCAATGAAGGGAAGCCAATACAGGAGAAATTTTCAGCGTCACTCTGAGACAGGATATTTCTAATTTTAGGGATGTTGCACAAATGT
This sequence comes from Oreochromis aureus, assembly GCF_013358895.1. Lineage (NCBI taxonomy): Eukaryota > Metazoa > Chordata > Actinopteri > Cichliformes > Cichlidae > Oreochromis > Oreochromis aureus. Next base: position 1,261,415 of record NC_052957.1, on the reverse strand, counting down.
AAGAAAGCAATCCTACACTTTTGTTTAGTGTGTGCATTGAAGGACATATCCTGGTCAAAAAACAGAAATCAGGGCAACAGTTCTCATTTTTCTGTTATGAAGTACCCGCTTTCTGTAACCTTATGACGCAAATCCTGACTCTCACAGTGAAGAAGAGGAAGCAGCACAGCCACTTCTAAGGTCACAACATTTGTCATGGTCCGGAGTCTGCGGACTGCGTGTTTATGTTTATTATTCTGTGGTTTTGTTTATTTTGGGTTGTTTATGATTATCCCTAGTGTTTTGTGTCCTTTGCACTCTCCTGTTCCACGTTTCATGTTCCTATGTTCTGTCTCCCCAGTCTGTGTTAAGTTTGCTTGTGTAGAGTTCAGTCGGTGTGTTTCCTGTTTTATTTTGAAGGTCCGTGTCTCTTGTCAGTGTTTCGCTTCCCCTTGTCTCGTCATGTCCAATTAATCCCAGCCGTGTCTACCTCCTGTCTCCCATTCCCTGATTGCCCTGTGTGTATTTAAGCCCTGGGTTTTGTTGTGTGCGTTGCTGGTTCGTCTGTGTAATCTCCATCCGTCATTCTGTGTATTTCCCTGCGTCGTTTCCCTGAGTCTCCCTGCATCTCGGTTTCTGTCAGGGCTCGAGTCCTGACCTGAATCCGACTCAGATGCTGTGGCATGACCTGGTAGAGGTCATGCCACAGCATCTCACACTGGAAAACCCTCCAATGCTGCTAAATTACAAAAATTAAGCAACAATGAGTGGACCAAAATTCCTCCACAGCTGTAAAAGACTCATTGACAGTTATTTTAAATGCTTGATTGAAGTTGTTGCAGCTAAACACGGCCCAACCAGTTATTTGGTTTAGAGTGCAAACAGTTTTTTTGGACCACTGTTATTTATTTATTTTTTTTAATTTATTTATTTTTTTAACCTGTCCCGTTTGGTTCTTTTGCCATCAGAATTATTGTCTAAAGGCGAAGAAAGATGCCCAACGGATTTACTTTACCAAATGGACCATCCCAGCCTTGCCGTAATGGTCCATTTGATTCACCTTTATTGTTTATTTTATTTTCACTTGCTGAATACGGGACAGACTTGACTGGGGAAGGAAAGGGAGAAAGAAAGAGGGAAAGAAAAACAGCGGGAAGAGGGACGGGAAAAGGGCAAAAACCAAAACCAACAGAATAAGCAGACAAAAATACATATATCGATCACCTGGATCACCTGTTGAGAAAGAAAGAAGAAAGCAAGCAGAAGAAAACGAGAGTAATAAACAACATCACAATGATCTATGGGAATATGACAGTAAATACTAAATGTTAGACATTATTGTGCAGCACGTAAGATCGACAGCGCACAGTGTGCTTTGAGGTAGGAGCCAAAAAGGGTGTAGTTTGTGTGTGTGAGCACCCGTGTGTACACCTGTGAGCATGAACGCGCTTGTTTTTTTTTTAAAAGGTTCCTTCATGTAATGATCTGCTAGAGGGTGTGGGGGGGCCACTGCCCCGTCCTCCAGGGCATGAAGCAGGTATGGAGGAGATCAAAACTCCAGACGTCCAGAGGCCCCCAGAACACAAGAGACCAACAGAGGGGCAGCCGCGCCACTATCCCAGAAAGAGCTGAGGAGAGTCCCAGATGAGGGGTCACTCAGCAGCCGCGGAGCAGAAGCCAGGGGGGGTTGCAGTGACGTGCCCGTGAGCTCCACGGCAGCCAGCTGTGCCAGAGTGACCGAGCCCCAGGCCGAGAGGCCGAGGGCACCCCGCCTCCGAAGTGGCCCGAGCGAGCCCCAGGCTCCAGGCCCCGATAAGCAGCCGCCAAGGAGTGAGCCGGTGGGTACCTGGACGCCCATCCCCGGACACAGAGAACCACCAACGCACCAATGTCTGAGGGCGTCTGCCACTGGCAGGGGAAGTGGTGGGGGGAGATAGGCCTCCAAAACTTGGAGGGCCTGAGATGTCCCCAGAGAGGTGGCGTCTGATACCCAACCTGACATATAGACACAGACATACAGGCACACACAGATACAAACATCCATTCCCACCCTCATGCTCTCATATGCAATTATTCCACACTCAACCAACGTGGAGACAGACATAAAGAGACACTGTACACACAATCACACTCCCCAAGCGTACTCTAAGAACCGGGTCTGGGTACCCTTGCCCCTGGAGGGGGAAACTGCACCCAGACCCAGGTGGTGTTACCCCTTTTCCCTGCGGTGGGGAGAAGCAGACCCCCGACTCCGCGCAGCAGCAGGAGGCCCCACATTCCAGACCCCAGTCGGACGGCCAACTCCTCCTCCCAGCCCCCCCGCTCCAGCAGGCCGCAGAGAACGGGGGTGTGTGAAGACTCCAAACCTCCCTCCACCCGCTCATATGTAGTGTTGATGCATGTGTGTTCTAAGGTGCATTTAAAACCCAGGAGGGCATGGAGCTACCTGCCAGAGCAGCAGGTAAGCGCATAGCCCCTCCTGCTAGCCCTCAATGTCTACGTGTATTTAAAATTGGGAGGTGGGCACGACGCCAGGGGTGAGGTGTACACCCTGATGGTAATTTGGATTCTGTGTGGCGTGCCCACCCCCAAGATCCTATATGTATGTGTAATGAGAGTGTGAATAATGTGAATGTCTAAGTTGTGGGATAAAATTGAGGCAGAGGCAGCCAGAAGGGGACAGAGGGGGATGTCTCCTCTGCACCCTGGTGACACACCCCTACCCCAAGGCCCTGCATGTGTGGGTGATTGTGGTGGAGCGGGAAGAGGGAGGCAGCTGGAGATGGGAGGGAAGGAAGGGAGGGGCACTGACCCTCCCTGGGGCCAGCTCCCCGCTGACCCCAGTAGGCACCCCCATACTCTGCAACCCGCCAGGGAAAGGGGGGCCCAGGCCCATCCAGACCGGGGCCCAGCGCAGCAGCGCTGCCCGGCCCCACAGAGCCCGGGACAGTCCACCCGACCCCACCACAGAGAAAACTGCACCCACCCCATCATCCACTCATCTTCCAGACTACACAAGACAATAGACGCCCAGGCTGAGATGTTCCTCCACCTCTCCTGTATCTCCCCCTCCTGCAGAGAGAGTTCCTGAAGAGAGGAAAGCTCCTGCAAGATGTGACAACCTCCCCCACCAGTTGAAGAGCCCCCCAGGTGGCTCGATGCACCGGCGGCACCCTGCGCCAGGACCGGGCCCCCATACACCCACCCACCCACAACCCCGGCAACACACCAACCAGGACCCAAGCCCCTGAGGCCCGGCCAGGGCCCCAGTCCAGAGACGGAGCGCCCCTAGAACCTCACGCCCGTCCCGGACCCACCCAGGGGCAGCCAGGCTACCAGGTCAGTAACCCACGTCCGTCAGCACAGACCCTCCCCTAGCCCTGCTGCACGCAGCCACGAGGAAACCATCACCTAAGAGCCAACAGAGCCCTTAATTGGCCATGACCGCTACCCCGGGTTTAGCCCCCCAAGGAAGATGCTCCTGGGGAACCCCCCGATGTCCTAAGCCTGTCCCTACCCCCACACCAATCACAACAGTGAAGGTGGGACCAAACTATGACCCCCCACCCCCACTAGGTGATGGAGCTGATCAAAGGAGCCCAGAGCAATTGATCTGATGTGTTGGCAGAGGCTGTATCAAGACTAATGTAATCTAATAGATAATTTCTATATTGGTTAGAATTAAGATTATTTTTATTTTTCCAGTTCATGAGGACTGTTTTCTTGGCTATGCATAGGGCAGTGAAAACCATATGGGCTATATTCTTTTCCGTAGTGACATTATCTAAGCTGCCCAACAAACACACTAAAGGGGAAGTTGGAATGTTACATTTCAGACACTTTGATAAGTCTTCACATATCTCGCGCCAAAACTTCTGAACTGGTGGACAGAACCAAAGAGCGTGGATATAATTGTCCGGTGAGTTGGTTTGGCAGTGTGAGCAGTTGTTGGTAGACGTTGGTAGAAGTTTGAAGCCTAATCTTGAAAGATTAGAGATAGTGTCTGTCTCCTGAATCCAAACTGGAAGCTGGTTCCACAGAAGAGGGGCCTGAAAACTGAAGGCTCTGCCTCCCAGGAAGCCAATGAAGGGAAGCCAATACAGGAGAAATTTTCAGCGTCACTCTGAGACAGGATATTTCTAATTTTAGGGATGTTGCACAAATGTAAGAAAGCAATCCTACACTTTTGTTTAGTGTGTGCATTGAAGGACATATCCTGGTCAAAAAACAGAAATCAGGGCAACAGTTCTCATTTTTCTGTTATGAAGTACCCGCTTTCTGTAACCTTATGACGCAAATCCTGACTCTCACAGTGAAGAAGAGGAAGCAGCACAGCCACTTCTAAGGTCACAACATTTGTCATGGTCCGGAGTCTGCGGACTGCGTGTTTATGTTTATTATTCTGTGGTTTTGTTTATTTTGGGTTGTTTATGATTATCCCTAGTGTTTTGTGTCCTTTGCACTCTCCTGTTCCACGTTTCATGTTCCTATGTTCTGTCTCCCCAGTCTGTGTTAAGTTTGCTTGTGTAGAGTTCAGTCGGTGTGTTTCCTGTTTTATTTTGAAGGTCCGTGTCTCTTGTCAGTGTTTCGCTTCCCCTTGTCTCGTCATGTCCAATTAATCCCAGCCGTGTCTACCTCCTGTCTCCCATTCCCTGATTGCCCTGTGTGTATTTAAGCCCTGGGTTTTGTTGGGTGCGTTGCTGGTCTGCTCATGCGTAATCTCCATCCGTCATTCTGTGTATTTCCCTGCGTCGTTTCCCTGAGTCTCCCTGCATCTCGGTTTCTGTCAGGGCTCGAGTCCTGACCTGAATCCGACTCAGATGCTGTGGCATGACCTGGTAGAGGTCATGCCACAGCATCTCACACTGGAAAACCCTCCAATGCTGCTAAATTACAAAAATTAAGCAACAATGAGTGGACCAAAATTCCTCCACAGCTGTAAAAGACTCATTGACAGTTATTTTAAATGCTTGATTGAAGTTGTTGCAGCTAAACACGACCCAACCAGTTATTTGGTTTAGAGTGCAAACAGTTTTTTTGGACCACTGTTATTGTAATAATTAAAAGGCAATGCATGCTGTGAGCTGTCGTCAGACTTTTTTCGTCTTGGTTTTACTTCTTTGTTAATTTTTCAGTGGTTTATGATGCTTTGCCCTCATTAGTTCCTTTCCTTTGATGTCTGTTCACCTGATTCAGTTTGAGGATGAATCAGTGCCACACGCTGTGGTAGGCTTTCTCTTGTTCGGTGGGCGTGTCAGCACATACATGTCTAAAAAGGCACGAATCAAAGTGCAAAGTAAATCACATATATTTTATCACTATATGGATGTTAGCAGTGAGCCAAAGTCCCTGATTTCATGGGAACAACCCCCGAGTCATCACAATGATTTCGACATGAGGAACGACTACATTAGCACAAAACAGGAATGTTAAAAAAAAGGTTCCTAGTTCATATTTTAGGTAATGTTATGCTCTGTGATGTCATCACATAGGTTCATCTTCAGATCTCAAGAAAATGACCTCTGCATATGAAGTTCTGTATAAAGTGCATGAAGCATTGTGTCTGTGTGAAAGCAGCAGCTGCAGCTAACACCACAAGAAAAGAGTGCAAAAACAGACAAAGCAAAGACATTATATATACTGTACAGCCTACAGAGCACTGACTGATGAGCACAACACAGGAGGAAGCAATCAGAGGGAGGCACGCAAAGAAAAGCAATTGCCAGTTTCTGAAGATGAGACAGCAGGAGCTACAAACATGACGCAGACACAAAGGCAGCCAGAACAACAATGAAAAAGCTTGAAACCCAAACCAAACCTGACATTTAAGGCTGCTACAGACTGAACGTGCTGCGTAAAAACGACATCAAATTCAGAATTTTATGGATTCAAACGTGTAAGCTACACATGGGGAAAAAGAAGTGAAGCTGACATGGCGTGATGATGAGCTGGTCCTGAAGGTGAAAAGGAAGGGCGGTTTGAACTGTCGTTGGCAGATTTGGGACCAGAGGAGGAAAATCGAGCTTGGTTCGAGAAAATGAGTGCTGCAAATTCATCCAGCGAAATTACTCGGCTGGTGTGAGCAGCTCCATTAAGAACAGGTGAGTCTGAAAAATATTTTTAAAGCATGAGATATTGACACAGGTTTTACGCATCTGAGACGCGTCCTAAGCTGAAAGGACTGAAGTCATGTGACAGTATTACAGTGCAGAAACTCCAGTTGGTCCTTCATGCTGAGATAGTTTTAATGTTTCGCTGGTGTGTTATTGATGGAGCCTTAGTTTCATAATGATGGAACAGAAACATCTGTATGTGCCAGCTGTACCTGAGTCAGAGGACACAGCTGTTCTCAGGTGATCTGCTGCAGTGTGAGATGCTGCAGCCTGACAGCAAACAGGAAGCAGCTGAGCTCTCACTTCCTGTGTGTTTGCTTTCAGGTGTTTCTGACTGCATCCATGGTTTCTAATAATAACACGAGCGTTCACATTCACAGCACAGCAATGGGAATGTTTAATGCCGCCTGTGCAGTAGTGATGTTCCCGATGGTTAATATACCAGTTATTTCATTCTAACTTTCAGAACACTAAATAAACCACTTCTGCACTCAGTATTGAATCTGATGTTTGAGGCTACAGTTTGTCCGAACAGATAAAAGCTTTAATCATATTTCAGAGCCGTTTGAAAATGATATTTCAGTGTTCAATAACTGTCTGTAATCAGTCGAGTGGCAGTTCAGAAATGGTAAATGGCCTGTATTTATATAGCGCTTTTCTGGTCCCTAAGGACCCCAAAGAGCTTTACATATCCAGTCATTCACCCATTCACGCACTGGTGATGGCAAGCTACGTTGTAGTCACAGCCGCCCTGGGGCGCACTGACAGAGGCGAGGCTGCCGGACACTGGCGCCACCGGGCCCTCTGACCACCACCAGTAGGCAACGGGTGAAGTGTCTTGCCCAAGGACACAACGACCGAGACTGTCCGAGCCGGGGCTCGAACCTGCAACCTTCCGATTACAAGGCGAACTCCCAACTCTTGAGCCACGATCTAAGAAACAGTTTAGAATGAAAGCTGAAGCTGCGCGTCTCCTCCCTCACCTCTGTAATGGTAGACAAATTATCTGTTTACCGATTAAAATAAAACTAAATTTAAAAAAATAAAAGTTTCTCAATTTAAAAAAACAAAGGTTAAAAAAAGGGTCACCTCGAGGGTCACCCAGTCCCACAAATGTCCAGGTTTAAATTCCCCCTCCTGAGCTGATCATCCTCACGTGTTAGGGATTCCCGACTCTATCGTACTGACATCACCACAGGAAGGACATACGTGTTGGTCAGGTGTGTCACCATGGCACAAATGAAATATATTTTAGAAGTAAATGAAAGTAATATTTATTTAAAATAACTTTTAATCCCAGTCTGTGCAAGTGCTGAACAGCAGATTCATTGATTCTTTACAGTAATCTGATCGACATTTGTCACTTTGTGTTAACACAGTTAATATAAATATACATACAGAGGACACATGCACATTTATTACTGTACATTTCTTTACAACAGTCACACGGACTCTTCAGAAGAACCGAGGTCATGATGTAATCTGTAATCCATAACCAGGTTCTCTGAGTGAGGAGACGCTCTCGGGCTCCAGACGAGGCTCAGTGGAAACGCCGTGAGTGCTCGGTGCTTCTGTGACCATTAGCTGCCCGTTGTGTTGCTGTTGTGGTGATGACTGTAAGTGTGGTCAGCTCATGGACACGTGCAGAGCAGAGAGAGTCGACACGCCGGAGAGCAGGTGTGACAGTAAGAGACCTTTGTGTTTACAGTGAAGTCTGAAATGTGATGTTTGCAGCTGGAAGCATCATTAAAGGAGGTCCTGCTGGCTGTGTGTCTGCAGCTAACACAAACTGAGCACGCTCTTTAAATATCCTGTTAAACTCTCCTTTAGTTTTAGGATGAAATGAGGCTCCAAAGTGAACCAACGCATGTTGTAGCACCAGTTATCCAAAATCCTGTGAAGTTCCAACAAACATGGAATAACCAGAGGTGGCAAAAGTACAGACACTCTGGAGTAGAAGTACAGATATTTGTGTTAAAGAATACTCCAGTAAAAGCCGAAGTACTGATTCAACCTCTTTATTCAAGTCAAAGTAAAAAAGTACCAGCTCTGAAATGTAAAATAAAATAAAAAAATAGCTCCACTGGTTTGATGCAAAGGGAACTGAACCTTGTGCCCATATTAATGTAAAAATAAAATAATACAACTAAACAGAAAAATGAGTACAGTCGGGGCACTGGGGGGTGGGGGGAGCGTGGGGAAAGTGCTTTGACCTAGCCAGCTGCTGGGGGAGTGCCTCATCTCCTCGCCTCCTTTCTCTTTTCCGTCCCCCGGTCTCCTACGTTGTGGTTGTACAAACTCAAAATTAAAAAAATAAATAAATAAAAAAGTTTAATAAATTCCGACTCGTGGACTCAAGTGGACCATTATAACAAATGCAGTAATGGTCCAGTTGGGAAAATAACTCTGACAGTTCTGATCTGTTGGACTGATTCAAAAACATGAGGACTGACATGTAAGCTTTAAATGAGCACTCCTTCCCTTTAAATCGAAGCTCTCTTCTTCCTTTCTCATCTTTCTCCATCTCTGAGTGGAGTTAGTTTCGTTTCTCTGTGAGTTGGACCTTTAGCTGTCAGACACACTGACTGCATAGAAACAGTTTGTGTTTGTTTAGCTGATGCATCTGAAATTACCTGCAAAACGTTGCTTCCTTTCTGCTCCCTGGTCAGTATTACCAGCTACACAGTGTCAGTGAGCACAGCATATGAACATCTGACCACATGGATCATGCATAAATTGTCCTTTTGCCTCTTTCGCCCCTCTGTCCCTAAATTTCCAGTGTTTCGTGTTTGTCAGTGTGTTACTGTACCAGCTGTGTATCGAAGGCACACAAATTAAAATGTATAAATAAATATATAAAAGATGAAGTAAAAAACTGTTGTGAACATGTTCATAGCAACACTACATTTACATGCTGCCGAATCATCGTCATCATTATTAGTCTTCTAGCACCAATTCACTGCTCCTCATTCTCACACAGCAAAGATGGATTCAGCCTCCTATAATCTGTATTTACAGCGTACAGCAGATGTCAGCTAACATCTAAAACAGCATTAAGTTATGAAATTCTGGATTGAAGACTCTTAAAGTTCAGAATCTTTTCTTTAAATAAAGTGACAAACAAGAAAACAGTGCAGCTGATCGGACCCAGTTCAGCTGGAAAACAATAAAAACACGAAATCCGTTTTATTGCTCGAGGAGAGCTGAGCTCAGTCAGTCACAGCAGCTTCACCGGCTCACAGTTCATTTGATCGTTTTGTCCTTCTTGGCATCTTGAAGCAAAAGCAGAGCTCAAACAGAACGTTTTGGGTCATTCTGATGTTCACACAGTGCAGACAGCACCGCCCGCTCTCTGCATCTTTCACTGATTTTACAGTAGGTTTCACTGAGTCAGCCAAGCCTGGAGAAGAACTCGTTGGCACTAAGAAAGAGCCAATAACAGGTCATTTTAAACTGAACTGTGCAAATAAAAAGGTTTAAACTCTTCAGGAAACGACTCTGGCGATGCCTCTGGTGTGTCGGCCGCACAGCCGTCGTCTTGATTACAGCGTGTGTGAGTGCAGTCGAACAATGAACCCATCCTCAGTTTAGCCTGTGTTTGCCTGCACGCTGCCTCCGCCTTTCTCTGCACCACCTGCAGGGCGGTGCTCCTGGTTTTCTAAAAGAAAAGCAGACAAAACATTTTTCTCAGAAACGATCCAACAGCGATTTCTCGACTGTGAAACAGATGAATGCAGGTTTTAATCCTCTTCACCAGAGTGTGTGCAGCACAGTTAGAGCTGTAAGTATCTGGACATCAAATACTTCTCATTTTTCTATTCAGTGTCTGTTCACCATCACAGTGGACTCAAACAGTTAAGGTGTGACCAAAGTGCTACTTTAAAATGACATTTTTATTCATATTTCTACAGATTATCAATGTCTGCTAACTCAGTGCACCACAGAGCAGACACGAACACTACCTGCTCCACGTAGAAGGTTTTGGTCCTCGTTGTCTCGATGTGCATCTCCCTGCTCATCTGTGGAAACAGCACATCAGAGTGTAGCTGCTGAGTGTGTCAGTCATCTTATCTCATTGTGTTTGTGAGTGAGCCAAAGTCCAAACCTTCATCCTGTGGAGCCTCGTGGTCTCTGTTCCCTTCATTTGCTGCCTCTTGAGGTTCTAACAAAATCAAAGAAACAATCGTTGACAAACCTTAAAGAACTGTGACATGTGACACTGTGACAGGCTGTCTTTGGATGTGAGAGCTCCGAGACCCTCATGCTGCAGGATCACTCTTTGCATGACTACTAGAGTCCCTTTGAGCTGATTTCACATCACATTTCTGGTTAACGTTCCATCTTCCATGATGACGACTTCGACCTCACAGGTTTAAATTTGAAATATAGCCGTCTGCACAGTGTTGGTAACACTGTCATGGTCTCTACCATATATTTCCAAATATGTCACTATTTCACAGGCGTTCCAGATGTTGAACCTCTGCTGTGAGAGCACCAGGACCGCCTCCCCCCCTTCTTACCTTCTTGGAGCTCCATTTGTTGATCTGCATGGTTTTCACCTCCTGGCTGTTCTACAGCAGAAACAAACCAAAGCTTTTCAGTCAAGAACCAACTGTGGAGCTGTGACCCTCCAGTCGTGTCATTATAGATCTTTTTGACCTCACTGCAGAGTTACCTCCATTCAGTTGTCCGTTGGATTCATCTCCAGATTTGCAGCCTAAAGCAAAAGCAGAGGAACAAAGTTAGGAGCAGGAAACACTAAAAACTGAAGTTCTGTGAGACAAATATTGCTTCATTTGGAAAGTAAAATATGGATGTGGGAAAAAACAGCCAGATCCTGACTGGTTCACCAAAGATCTGATAGATATTCAGAGGTTAAGCTCTAATCTAATTTCAGTTACTGTTACTGTCACTTCCTGTTTTATTTTGTAATCCTGGATATGGTATACCTCTGTGTCTGGACTAACAGTCTTGTTAGTAACAGCGTCTTTTCCCAGACATCACAGACCAGGCACTCACATAACTGAAGTGTCGTTAGCACAGCTGGTGCTATAGAAACATTTAACTGAAGTGACTTAAGTGCAGGTTCCTCCAATCACTCACTCTGCAGCTCTACAGACTGCTGACCTTTCACCTCTGTAACAGGACCTGTTGGGACTTGCTGAGCTTTGACTTCTGGCAGTTAACAAAGTTTGAAGGTTGCTTTACTTCCTTGTAAACTTCCTGGATAGAATACAAAAATCAGTTTAATCAGAAACAACAGCTACCTCTCAGTGTACTGATGCTTTACTATGAACATTTTATGAATGGGCAGCAGGTGCATGTACTGGTCTGCTGTGGTAAAGAGAGAGCTGAGCATGAAATCAAAGCTATTGGTTTAGTGGTCGATCTACGTTCCTACCCTGACGTTTGCCCTGAGCTGAAATGATCTTTCCCCGAGGAGTCGTTACTCTTCCACACTGGGGTAGCTGAATGCCCTCTGATAGATCGCCGCAACAATCTGACTTAATGACTCCTCTCTGCACTGTGAGAAAACGTTTCTTCTGCTTCATACACTGTAACTGTGACAGCACTGTTACTTATGTAGCTATGGCTGGATACCTCTATGAGTCTATGACCACACAACAATATAGCCATAGCTACAATACGACTAAAGACGACTCAGTTTACAGGTTAATAGGAACGTTGTGTTGCCTGTGGCTGTGCTGTGTGACACTAATGTTAAACTGTTCGTCTCATTTAAAACGTGTGTTTGTGGACAGCCTGTGTGACTTTACAGACGGATGAACATTCGCTCTCTTTATGAAACAGCTAAGTGCTCCGTAGGCGGGGTCAAAACGGTGGCTCTGACCCCGCCTACTTTAACATCACAAAAACATGAAGCGATCACAGCAGCATGCTCCTGCTGATCGCTCAAACATGTCTGCATGTGACCCGAAGAGGTCATCGATGAAGACACGACGCTGACAACACGGAAGTGCAAAGACACTCCATCACAGCTCTGAAGACCTGAATCCAAAAGCCTAACAGGGTCTATGACTCTTCATCATTTTGATTGATTATTGCTGTCACTGATTTTTTGATCCGTGTTTGAACAATTCATTTTCAACATTACATCATATGTTTACTGTAAATGTTAAAAGAACATAACTCAATGTTTTACTTACATTTCTTGTAGCAGATGTATTTGCCTACTGCTATTACTGCTATTACTAGTAGTACTAGTACTATTAAGACAGACACTAGACTTATGGATGAGTGCACTCCTGGATTTGTGTCTGGACCTGTGAAGAATATGACAGAACAACAGAAATGAGCTGGGCTGCTTTACCAACAACTGAATTATTATTCAGGTTACCTTAAAATCCAGGTTAGGCTACATGAACAATTTCTCTTATTAATGAAATTTTAACAGTGACAGTGGTGTCCAAGAAACGATGTGGGCTTCATAGATAATTGGCAAACCTTCTGGAGGAAACCTGGTCTTGTTAGGAGAGACGGCATCCATCCCACTTTGGATGGAGCAGCTCTCATTTCTAGAAATATGGACAAATTTATTGAACCCCCCAAAATATGACTATCCAGAGTTGGGACCAGGAAGCAGAGTTGCAGTCTTACACGCCTCTCTGCAGCTTCTCTCCCTGCTACCCCCAAAACCCATCTCCATTGAGACTGTGTCAGCTCCCAAACAGACAAAAAACAAACTAAAAACCAGCAACAAACAATTTAAACATAAAAAATCACAAAGAAAGAACAATACAGTATCCACATCTGAACCAAAGAGTAAAACAGTGAAATGTGGACTATTAAATATTCTGCTCATCTGGACGTCTTCAGTGGGAGAAACATTTCGTCACTCATCCAGGTGACTTCTTCAGTCTCAGCTGACTGCAGGTTTCCCCAATCTTATAAAAAGTACATTTGCACAATGCCTGAATGCAAACTCTCATGACCATTGATCAACAACCACTGATCAATTATTAAATATTACGTCGATCAATTATTAAATATTAGGTCTCTCTCCTCCAAGTCTCTGTTAGTACATGACTTAATAATTGATCAACAAATCGATTTACTCTACCTTACAGAAACCTGGTTGCAGCAGGATGAGTATGTTAGTTTAAATGAATCAACACCCCCGAGTCATTCTAACTACCAGAAACCTCGAAGCACAGGCCGAGGGGGCGGTGTGGCAGCAATTTTTCACACCAGCCTATTAATTAACGAAAGACCAAGACAGACTTTTAGTTCATTTGAAAGCCTGATTCTTAGCCTCGTCCACCCCAGCTGTAAAACTCAGAAACCAGTCTTACTTGTTATCATCTATCGTCCACCTGGGCCTTACACAGAGTTTCTCTCTGATTTCTCAGACTTTTTATCTGATTTAGTGCTCAGCTCAGATAAAATAATTATTGTGGGTGATTTTAACATCCATGTAGATGCTAAAAATGACAGCCTCAACATCGCATTTAATCTGTTATTAGACTCAATTGGCTTCTCTCAGAATGTAAAAGAACCCACCCACCACTTTAATCACACTCTAGATCTTGTTTTAACATATGGCATAGAAACTGAACATTTAACAGTGTTTCCTGAAAACCCTCTGCTGTCTGATCATTTCCTGATAACATTTACATTTACAATAATTGATTACACAGCAGTGGAGAGTAGACTTTATCAAAGTAGATGTCTTTCTGAAAGTGCTGTAACTAAGTTTAAGAATATAATCCACCCACTGTTATCATCTTCAATGCCCTGTACCAACATAGAGCAGAGCAGCTATCTGAACGCTACTCCAACAGAGGTCGATTATCTTGTTAATAATTTTACCTCCTCACTACGCATGCGACTCTGGATACTGTAGCTCCTGTGAAAACTAAGGCCTCAAATCCAAGTACCTGACTCCGTGGTATAATTCTCAAACACGTAGCCCAAAGCAGATAACTCGTAAGCTGGAGAGGAAATGGCGTGTCACAAATTTAGAGGATCATCATTTAGCCTGGAGAAATAGTTTGCTGCTTTATAAGAAAGCCCTCCGCAAAGCCAGATTCTTACTCTGGATGGCATTACCTTGGCCTCCAGTAACACTGTGAGGAACCTTGGAGTCATTTTTGACCAGGACATGTCCTTCAACGCACATATTAAACAAATATGTAAGACTGCTTTCTTCCATTTGCGCAACATCTCTAAAATTAGAAATATCCTGTCTCAGAGTGACGCTGAAAAACTAGTTCATGCATTTATTACTTCCAGGCTGGACTACTGTAATTCATTATTATCAGGATGTCCTAAAAACTCCCTGAAAAGTCTTCAGTTAATCCAAAATGCTGCAGCAAGAGTCCTGACAGGGACTAGAAAGAGAGCAGATTTCTGTTAGGTGTAGGCTGTGTGCAGGCAGGAAAAGGACCCAAAGTGCAGACTCCGGAGACAAACGTGAACTTAAACAGCTTTAATGCTGAACTCAAAAAAGGGTAACGAAACTTCCAAAGTACAAACATTAACACAGGCCGGAAAACAAAACACACAGCATGAGTGAGGGTAGATAAGAGTAGATCGCGACAATGACAAACTGAAACACAGGGCTTAAATACATAGAGGGAGCAATCAGGGAATGGGCAACAGGAGGGAAACACAGCTGGGGCAAATCAGGACTAACGAGACAAGGAAAGCAAAACCAGATACACTAACATGAAACACGGACTTTCAAAGTAAAACAGGAAACATAACACAGAGACGCAAACTTAACAAGGGGATACAGCTGACAGGGGAGACAGAGCAACTATAGAACACAGAGACAAATCATAAGACAGAACTAAGAAACCCAAAGACTAGAAATGATAAATAATATAATAAACTCAAAAGCCCTGGGTCAACGACCCAGGCATCCTAACAGTACCCCCCCCTAAAGGGCTGGCTCCCAGACAGCCCAAACCAAAACACCAAAACAAAAAACAACCCAACCAGGGCGGGCGGTGGGGGTCCAGGACGGAGGGCTCGAAACAAACCAAACACAACCCAGAGACCAAAAACAGAAAACACTGGAGCCCAGAAAACAACCAAACAAAACCAGGCACACGACAGTGCCAAAAAAAAAAAAGTTCAGGGGGCCGGCCCGGAGGCTGACGGCACCAAAGTCCAAACCTGGGTCGTTCAGGAGGCCGGCCGTGCGAAAAGCAACGGCGGCGAGGCAAGCGAAGAAGGTCCGGAGGCCGGCCACGCAGAGGGCAGCGGCGGTGAGCCAGGCGAAGGAGGTCTGGAGGCCGACGGCCCAAGAGCCCAGAAAACAGGTCAGGGGGCCGGCCGGGCGCGAGGCACCGGCGGCGACGGAGCAGGTCAGGAGGCCGGCCGGGCGGGAGGCACCGGCAGCGACGGAGTTCAGGGGGCCGTCCACGACGGTGATGACAGTCCGCCATCAGCCTGGAAAGTGGCCGGACAGGACGAGGACGTGCAGGCTGAGCAGGGCGAGGACGTCCAATCAGAGGCCTGGAAGGAGGCCGGACAGGACGAGCAGGCCGGATAGGACGAGCAGGCCGAGCAGGACCAGACGGCATGGAGACCTCAGGCGCAGACGAAGCTAGACGGAGCGAGGCAGGACCAGGCGACACTGAAGGCGAAGACACGGAGGCCAGACCAGGCGAAACAGAGGCTGAAGCCGGACCAGGCGAAGCTGAAGACACGGAGGCTGGACCAGACGAGGGTGAAGACTCGGAGGCTGGACCAGACGAGGGTGACGCTGCAGGTGACGCTGAAGCTGGACCAGACGAAGGCGGAGCTGAAGCCGTAGCTGGACCAGGCGAGGACGAAGCCGTAGCCGTAGCTGGACCAGGCGAGGACGAAGCCGTAGCCGTAGCTGGACCAGGCGAGGACGAAGCCGTAGCCGTAGCTGGACCAGGCGAGGACGAAGCTGCAGGTGACGGCGTGGGAGCCGCAGGTGGTGGCACTGCAGGCGACGGCATGGGAGCCGCAGGTGGTGGCACTGCAGGCGACGGCGTGGGAGCCGCAGGTGGTGGCGATGAAGGCTGGACGGGCCCCTCGGACCCTCCAGCGGAGGCAGAAGGCTGGACGGGCCCCTCGGACCCTCCAGTGGAGACGAACAAAGGCTGGTGCGGGTCTCCAGAACCCCCAGCGGGAACAGAAGGCTGGACGGGCCCCTCGGACCCTCCAGCGGAGGCAGAAGGCTGGACGGGCCCCTCAGACCCTCCAGTTGAGACGAACAAAGGCTGGTGCGGGTCTCCAGAACCCCCAGCGGGAACAGAAGGCTGGACGGGCCCCTCGGACCCTCCAGCGGAGGCAGAAGGCTGGACGGGCCCCTCAGACCCTCCAGCGGAGACGAACAAAGGCTGGTGTGGTTCTCCAGAACCCCCAGCGGGAACAGAAGGCTGGACGGGCCCCTCGGACCCTCCAGCGGAGACAAACAAAGGCTGGTGCGGTTCTCCAGAACCCCCAGCGGGAACAGAAGGCTGGACGGGCCCCTCGGACCCTCCAGCGGAGACGAACAAAGGCTGGCGCGGTTCTCCAGAACCCCCAGTGGGAACAGAAGGCTGGACGGGCCCCTCGGACCCTCCAGTGGAGACGAACAAAGGCTGGTGCGGTTCTCCAGAATCCCCAGCGGGAACAGAAGGCTGAGGTGAGAGGCGAGCTAATGTTTGAGCTATGGATAGAAGTTGAAGTTCTATTGACTGTTGTAACGATGGTAGCAATGGTGGGTTAGGTGGTGGATTAGCAGGTAGCTGAGCTAATTCTCCTGAGCCTCCAGAAAACGAGAAAAACGGCTGGACGGGCTCACCAGAGCCTCCAGCAAGGTCAGGAATGGGTGCACGAGCCTGCTGGGCACTAGCCGCTCCCATCTGAGGAGTAGGTATGGGTGCAGAGGTAGGCTGTGTCCTGGCAAGCCTCACGCTGGAAACCGGAACAGGCGACGGCTGGGCAGCTGCTGTCCCCACCCAAGGAACAGGTACGGGTGCAGGGACTAGCAGAGCCTCAGCTGGCCTGGAAACTGGAGCAGGGATCAACTGGCCCCTGGCCCCCCTCACCCGAGGAACTGATACAGGTGAAGGGGATGGCTGGACCGCAGCTGCCTTGGGAGCAGGAGCACAGGAAGGCAGAGGAGCAGGCCCAGCAGAGACAGAGTGGCGACGGTGTGAGTGTCGCTTTCTCCGGGAAGTGGGAGGTGGCAAACTGGGCTGCGAATCCTCAAAAGGACCAGGCTGCGATGAGGAAGCAGAGAGTTTGTGAAGTTCAGAACGTGGCAGACCCATAAACAGAGCGAAGGACTGCAGCGGAGTGAGTCTAATGTCCGGCGTCATGTAATGCTTCTTCCTCCGCTGCTTAACCCTCTTGTCGGACTGGAAAACCTGGGGTGGAGACGAAGGTGTAGTGATTGGAGATAATGAGCATGTGCTCAATCTGATAGACCGAGGCATAGGTGCCGGCTCAGCCGTAGTCATGGCAGTTTGGAGGCTGTGGGGCCCTCCCCAAGCCAAACATGACCCATAGAAGGGTGACTCGAGCTCCCGGGCATGCTTAGCCTCCTGCCTCACCCTCTCTTTGAGGAAGGCAGAAACTGCAGGTCTCCGATACCACACAGAGTCTGCTGGGTCCATGTTCTGGTCGCGATCTTCTGTTAGGTGTAGGCTGTGTGCAGGCAGGAAAAGGACCCAAAGTGCAGACTCCGGAGACAAACGTGAACTTAAACAGCTTTAATGCTGAACTCAAAAAACGGTAACGAAACTTCCAAAGTACAAACATTAACACAGGCCGGAAAACAAAACACACAGCATGAGTGAGGGTAGATAAGAGTAGATCGCGACAATGACAAACTGAAACACAGGGCTTAAATACATAGAGGGAGCAATCAGGGAATGGGCAACAGGAGGGAAACACAGCTGGGGCAAATCAGGACTAACGAGACAAGGAAAGCAAAACCAGATACACTAACATGAAACACGGACTTTCAAAGTAAAACAGGAAACATAACACAGAGACGCAAACTTAACAAGGGGATACAGCTGACAGGGGAGACAGAGCAACTATAGAACACAGAGACAAACCATAAGACAGAACTCTAAGAAACCCAAAGACTAGAAATGATAAATAATATAATAAACTCAAAAGCCCTGGGTCAACGACCCAGGCATCCTAACAATTTCTCCTGTTTTGGCTTCCCTTCATTGGCTTCCTGTTAAATCCAGAATTGAATTCAAAATCCTGCTCCTCACATACAAGGTCTTAAATAATCAGGCCCCATCTTATCTTAATGACCTTGTAGTACCATATCACCCTATTAGAGCACTTCGCTCTCGCTCTGCAGGCCTACTTGTTGTTCCTAGAGTATTTAAAAGTAGAATGGGAGGCAGAGCCTTCAGTTTTCAGGCCCCTCTTCTGTGGAACCAGCTTCCAGTTTGGATTCGGGAGACAGACACTATCTCTACTTTCAAGATTAGGCTTCAAACTTTCCTTTTTGCTAAAGCATATAGTTAGGGCTGGACCAGGTGACCCTGAATCCTCCCTTAGTTA
This sequence comes from Oreochromis aureus, assembly GCF_013358895.1. Lineage (NCBI taxonomy): Eukaryota > Metazoa > Chordata > Actinopteri > Cichliformes > Cichlidae > Oreochromis > Oreochromis aureus. The sequence goes on along the minus strand of NC_052957.1, from coordinate 1,242,807 downwards.
TGCTGCAATAGACGTAGGCTGCCGGGGATTCCCATGATGCATTGGGTGTTTCTTCTTCACTCACTATGTGTTAATAGACCTCTCTGCATCGAATCATATCTGTTATTAATTTCTGTCTCTCTTCCACAGCATGTCTTTATCCTGTCTTCCTTCTCTCACCCCAACCAATCACAGCAGATGGCCCCGCCCCTCCCTGAGCCTGGTTCTGCTGGAGGTTTCTTCCTGTTAAAAGGGAGTTTTTCCTTCCCACTGTCGCCAAAGTGCTTGCTCATAGGGGGTCATATGATTGTTGGGTTTTTCTCTGTATGTATTATTGTAGGGTCTGCCTTACAATATAAAGCGCCTTGAGGCGACTGTTGTTGTGATTTGGCGCTGTGTAAATAAAATTGAAGTTGAAATCTGAAGGACGGCCATGTAACACTGTCAGGACTAGGAATGGGTATCGAAACCCGGTTCTTGTTGAGAACCGGTTCCCACTGTTTCAATTCCTTGGAATTGTTTGCCATTTTTGCAAACGATTCCCTTATCGATTCCAGTCGCCCCGAATGACGTCACCACGTTGCGGAGCGTCATTTACCTGGCAGGAAACATGGCAGCTCAAACGCTCAAAAGTTTGGTTATACTTTACAAGAACAGATGACAACAGGGCAACTTGCAATACTTGCAAAGTAGATATTTCATTTAAAGGAGGAAACACTACGAATATGCAAAAGCATTTGCTCACAAAACACACGATGACCTTAAATGAATGTCGTGTTTTTAATTCCGCTCCGGACTCGTGAATCTCAACCCAGCAGCAGCGGTAACGTTTGCACGTCCTCTCCCATTAATGCGGCAGGTAAATAATCAACTAACAGTGCATATTATGTTAGCGCGATCTGCTTTATTACAAAACCTGCCATTACTATGCATTTAGGTCAGCGGTCCCCAACCTTTTTTGCGCCACGGACCGGTTTATGCCCGACAATATTTTCACGGACCGGCTTTTAAGGTGTCGCGGATAAATACAACAAAATAAAACCAGTACCGGTACCGAAAAAAAGAAGATTTATTCACAACACACGTGAAAAGACCCAGGAAAACCGAGTTAACGATAAAAACGATAACAAAATAACGCTGAAAACCGATAAAAACCCTGAAAACAATGCATTTCACACCCGAGCCTCAACTCTCGCGGCCCGGTACCAAACGACTCACGGACCGGTACCGGTCCGAGGCCCGGGGGTTGGGGACCGCTGATTTAGGTGACCATGATGATACAGACAGAGTCTGACTGGCGCTCGCTGGCATTTCTCGCTGCAGTCTACCGGTAGCGTCTCCTTTCAGGCCAGGATAGACGAATGTCACCGAGCAGTGACTAAGTTTGTGGTCAAAACCTTGCACCCATTTGCCCCGATTTTCGGTAAGTGAATGTGTTTAATTGTAGGCAGGGACATTACTGGATATTCTTGTGTAATTGCTACAGAATAATTTGTTATACTTTGTTATTGCTACAGAAGAATATTTATTTTATTGTTTTACATTTACAATGTTTTTTTCCCGGGGACCCTGTGACACCCCATTGAAGAGCCGTAGGCTGTGGATCTCTTAAGATCTCACTGTTGGGTTTATAAGGCCATGTTACTCCTAAATTTCTATCTTGTTCAAAGAGAAGTTATAAAACAAAGTTCTAAGCTAATCGACCTTAGTGTTCTCCTTTTTAAAAATAAGAATCGAAAATGGAATCGGAATCGTGAAAATCTTATCAATACCCATCCCTAGTCAGGACAGTGATGGCAGTATCAGTGGTCATCTCTGTCATAACGTTCATCAAACATTCACTGCAGGATGATCCAGTAAGGTCTTGGAGGCGTCTGTGCCTTTACAGGATTTCGACTCAGTGAAGTGTTTGCTGAATCAGAAAGTGCCTGATTTTTATTGGCTTTTAATGATTTTTAATGATTTTTAATGGCTTAATTTTAAAAATGTTCCAGAACTAACTGGAACAGTGTGAACATCCATCGGGGGACAGATGTACAACAATCATACTTCTGATTAGGCTCAAACAAGCACTGAGTTTAACAAAATATCTAAGAAAGTGCTAATGTCACAACATTTTACAGCCCCGCCTGTCTAATACCACCTCCACCAGCACTCCCACTCTGGCAGATACTGGGGTTTGCTGATGTGCTGCACTCACCAGCACCATCTCTGTCCATCTCTGTGGTGCTGTTGATGCTTTGGTTGGAGCGAGGGTTGGTGATGCGGCAGGTCACAGACACCAGCTCCTTCACACTGACGGAGCTCCTTACAGTGAAGGTTCCATCCTTTGCGTCCCTCTCGTGGGTCGGTTTGTATTCATGCAGGTCCACATATTCACCACTGGTCGTGTTTTGACCCGACCATGACACGCTGGATTCAGGGTATCCTCCACGCGCTGTGCAGGTCGCAGTGTCTGCTGTGTCAATGGTCAGGTTTATACCTCTGTAAGGAGCTTTGACAGAGGTGAACACTGTTTACACACCACAGACAGTCAGAGCACATCAGCACAAACACTTCATGCCAGAAACAAGAACATGATAGTCAGAGCTGTGTGAAAAGTCTCAGAGAGCCCGTGGAGACGTATTCGATCTGGAAGTAAGAAGATATCTTCCTTACCTGAAACCTGCAGTGTTGAGTTGCAGCAGCGCTCACATCTGTCTTTGAAGGAAGCCATGACCCAGAACGACTTCTGGTCATCTGCAGCTGTAACACTGTGAAGTTTAATGGAGATGTTCCCCGATCCAAACTCAGAAGCAAAGACTGTAACTCTGTTCCTGTAGACTTCAGTTGTTGTATCACAAGTTTGATCACAATGAATCAAAATGTTTTCAGTCTCGTCCTCCTGCCAGTAAAACCACTTCAGGCTTAGTGGAGCTGGGAGTTTACAGGGAACCAGCACAGAGCCTCCAACAGTGGCACCGAGGAGCTCCGCTCGCTGACCCGAGATGAGGGCTGGAAACACAAACACGTCAATAATGATGTAATCATGACATCAGTGATGTAACGCACAGTTTGAGAAAACCAGCCAAACTGTAAACAGACAGGCACTGACAGGACGACTTCTGGTTAAATTCAAGGGTTTTTTTTATTTTAAAAACAGAAATCTGATTGGTTCTTTGTGCCTCATAAACCTTTTTCCTTCTGGCACTAGTGTGCAGTCTCTCACACTAGTGGCTAATTTGGGTCATTAACTTTCCCAAATTACTATCAGTTGTTTTGGGTTCTCTGTATTCTTTGTGTTGTTGTCCAGTCTTTACCTTATAATATAAAGCAGCCCGAGGCTGTTTTTGTTGCTAAATAAATAAATTGAATTAAACTAAGTGAAACGTAATTTAATATTAAAAATCTCCAGTGAGATGAGATGGATCTGTTGGGTTATTGTGGTATTATTAGCTCTAAATGCTCCTTCAGCCCTAAAATCAAAGAAACAAACTGAAGGTTAAAAACAGCAGAGTGTCATAAACAAGAGGATTTACAAGGTTAGGCAGAGTTAGCAGGTAGTTAGCTGGTTTCTATTGAGAGTTTAGTCGGCTCGAGATTGATTGTTTACCAGAGGGTTTAAATATTTGTTGTCTGGGGCACCTCGAGCTGCAGAGGCCAAGAATGATGAATGAAGAGCTTTAGGGGCTTTGTCTGTTCAATAAATAAGAGCCTCACACAATGCAGGAGACACTTGGTCAGGACACTCAGTCGATACATCAGCACTTAACACGCAGACAGAGCCTCAGCTGTGTACTGTAAACTCCATTTAGCTTTCACTTGAAGCCGATGAGGCTGGAATGCATTTACTTGGATTTAGTATGGATGCAGTACACTTAAAGCCAGGACATGGTAAATCATAGAGCTGTACTAGCTGTATGATTAAAATATGGACACATGCTCATGAAAGAAAGACAAATGGAGTAGATGGTCTTTAATTACTTTAGGTTTGTTTGTCCTTAAATAAATATAAAAAGTACAAATTAGCAGCACATCCTCCACAAGGAGTAAAGCCCAAACATAACTTACCACCGAGCAGTCCGACCACGAGGCCTGCAGTTAACATGTCTGCCTGTAAAACAAAGGTAAAACATGCTGTGGTCACATATCTATTATTGTGTGTAAACACACTGTTTCATCTTCCCCATAGTCTGGCTGGGCTCCAGCAGGTGTTACTGGAAATGTAATGAGCCCACATTGTATTCAGATTAGTGACAAGGTCACAGTAATAAAGTGATATAATCTCAGTACTTTGTGTTTAAATAGTGTTTAGCACACACTCACCGGATTAGATGGTGTCAGGCTCACAGACAGCAGCTGTTCCACCTCTGCATGCTGTAAGCAAATAACACAGCAGATACAATAACAGCTACAGAGTCAAACATCCTGAAGAGCAGCTTTCTGTCCCCCCAACAGGAAATCCACAGAGCATCATAGAGCATCACAGAGTGAAAGTCTGTGGTAACTGCAAGTGTGTGCTCTATGCATGCAGCTGCTAACCAGTTATACAAATAGATTTAGCAGCCATACCCCAGGTGTATTACAGGTATCATGTCATAAATGCAAACAACTTTTTTACTGCTGAAGTAGCGAGTCAAACTTGGCTTGAAATAAACCATCATGAAGCTGTTCTTTCTTCTTTGCGCAGTGATGTGTTTCATTGAAAAACTTCTGGTTTCTCACTGCAGCAAATTAAATCTGAGCTACATACACTCAACAATAATTCAGTTCAGTTTAGTTGTATTTATATAGCTGGTTTATACTGGTTGTACTGGTTTACTATTTTTCTTTTTACAGCCAACCTCTCAGTTCATTAAAAAAAAAAAAAAGGCAAACTGAACGTCAAGACAATTCTGTAAAAAATAAAATGTTATGTTACCTCAATATTACTGAGATGTATTACAATGTGTCTCTAAAATACATTTGTTTTATTTATTTTTCATTTTAATATTATGAACTACAGCAACATCTGTGGTGTTACAGGTCAGTTTTGACAATTATATATTTACTTGAAAAGAAAAAGGGGAAAAAGTCTCTTTTTGTGGTGTCTAAGCAGATTCTGAAGAAAGTGTCCGGATCTGTAACGGCTCGCTCTGTGATTCTGCTGAAAGCCTTTTAGTGCTGATCCGACATAAAACAAAGTCACACAGACGAGCAAGCGCGCACACCACGGAAACCCTGTTAATATTAATATAAATAAACAGGAAGTCAAACATGAAATGAATGAAAAAGAAGCAAAGCTGTAAATCTCCAGACTGTGCTGCAGGACCGGCTCAGGTCAGCACGATAAAGATGATTCAAAGCAAACTGAGTTTGAAGACTCAAAGGTTTCCAGCAGCGCGCAGGACGCTGCACAGTCATAAAAGCTTAGGACACGCGTGACAGCCGGAGCTGTTCTCCCACCTAAGTAAGAGCCAGATATTTCTTTCATCGCTAATAAATGCGTATCTGATCCCAGGAAGCCTCTGTGAGCGCTGCGTCCTCACAGACTTACAGACTCACCTGAATCAGAGTCTGTCACAGGAGCCCGGGCTGCTCCTCTCAGGGCCGCGGTGAAGAGTGCTTCCCATTCTGCGCACGTCCTCTCTTACAGACAACCTCGACTTCCCTCTTCTCACTCTCAGCCACGCGCACGTGCACGTTTTCTCCTTCTGCATTGCTTCCTTTCTGGTGATAAAAACCTTTACTTTGCTGACGTCATAACCTCGGTGTCATACATTCATAAAATCTGATCATCAGTTTAACCGGAGTGTTTCAGGTGCTGAGCAGGACAAAACACTCAGCTCAGCTCTACGCTGCAGTTTATAGCTGCTATTATTATTATTATTATCATTATCATTATTATTATTATTATTGACAGAAATAAAAAGGCTGCTTCCTGTCTGCTCCTGCGCTATAACTTCCAGAACGAGTTGCCGTGTCCACAAACCTGTGTGTCCACACCTCGCTGTGACCTGAACAGTTACAGCAAACATCAGAGGGGACACTTTGGTGCTCGTGATTTTACCTCAAAGCAAAAATAATCGTGATAATAAACTGTCGTGCTGCATTCTGAAGAAAAGAAGAACTGGGCATACTCAGGAAGCTCTTCAGGTGTTGTCGGTCCATTCAGTGTGTTGGGAAGCCTAGCAGTGACACCTTGTGGCGAAGCGTTTAATCACCGTCATATGGCTGATTGCCCTTTCAGCTACAGCAGCTGGTTCAGCTGGAGATTCTGAGGCTTACCGCCATGCAGTGGACATATCCTTAAAAACGGGAGATGTGGGTAATCTCAGTCTCTCACTGAACGTGCTTCTAGCCAGCATGTCATGGAGTGGGTGGGAGGTGTTATCCATGATTGTCCTTATCTTGGACAACATCTGCCTCTCAGGCTGTGGTGCAACACTTGAAACTCACTGGCTCACCAGATAGTCCCTACAGATAGTAGAATATCAGCAGCTTGCGGGATCTTCAGTGTCCTTTGATAGCGATACAGGATCCCCAAGCTTTCGCAGCTAATACGCTCAGCCTGGCTGAACTCACTTATCCTGTTCCTTCCCTACAACAACGGTATCATCACTTAAGGGGACTATCAGCCAAATCAGTCAAATACAATCAGTTAAACAAGAAGCTGGACATGACACCTGCTCAGACTCATCATCACAGAATAAATGAGAACTGACAGCACGGTGCCGTGCTCGTCCTAACAGCAGTCACTGACAGGTGAGACTTTTACTAACACCTCTTGAAAGTTTTGAATGATGATAATGTTTCAGGAGAAAAAAAACCTGTGTAATTCCCATTTTACAAAGCTTGTAGTCCAGCCTGTAATTCTAACCCTCTTGTATTTTTTAAACTATTTATTTAAACTATTGAAAAATATAAAACTAAATAGGAAAGAATTTCCCAGCAGGCGGGAGTTTTTGGGGAAGCTGTGAGAGGGCTGAATGACACAGCTTCAGAGCTTTCATTTACAATTAATATTAGGAAAACATATAGTTGATATCAAATGTTAAAAAGTATAAATCCAATATCTTGGTTACATTTTCCAGTCACCGGCATGCAGCCAGTGCCAGCTGCTCCTGCTCTTTTCTTAGTGTTTTACTCAGTATTAGAGTGTTGGTTTGTTCCTCTCAAACGAGTGGGTGAGACAGTTTTGGTTCTCCTTGATGCTGAGGAACTGTTACTTTCATTGAGGAACGTGACCGCGGCGCAGCAGCTACACACTGCACGCTTTGTTTACTCCAGAGATCAGCTGATTGCCCTGATGGCGCCGGTGTGTCAGCAGGCCCACGGACTCACAGCTGACATCAGGAGACAAACACATCGCAGGTATAAAACGATCAAGTGCTGATTCTGGTTAAAACATTGCTTTACTGAGTGTGCACTGAGGCGTCCATCACTCATAACACAACAACCTTATGATCCTGCTGCTAAACAGTGTGCTGCTGTAAAAGTACTGCAGTGACGTAAAGCTGCCGTACACCTCGGCGTATTGTACGCACGATACGCCGAGGTGTACTGTTATTGTCAATTTAAAAAAAAAAACATATTTAAACCGCAAAAAGTAACCACAACATGTTACTCTCTAATAGCCACCGTGGGTTTGTCCCATAAGGGAATGAAGGTGAAGTTAACTAAGGTCACTTTTAGCTTGAAGAGCAGTTGAAGTGCTGCTGGAGTGGGTGCAGAATAACAACCTTAAAACCCTCTGAGGTCCCGGGTATAATCGGCTGGTTTTGACTACTTCTGATTTTGCATTTCACCTTTAAAAGCTGTTACCTCGCCTTGTTTGGTGTCATTCTTTCAGCACAACCTCACAGGTCAGAATTTACTGTTATTTTTTCATTTTAACTCTATTAAGAAAATTGAAAACAAAACAACATTTTAACAGCACAAATTTTGCAAACAGCAAAGTTACAACTCTTTACCTAAAAATGCAGGCAATGCATATTTTTTCTTTATCATAATTCTGGTTTTGGGGGGTTAGGGTTAGTTAGTCTGCACTTCAACACATGCTGACATGGAGACTCACTGTGGCAGCATTTAGTTGCTGTGGCATCTTTAATCGGTCATGTGAGTTCGAGTGGTAAATCTGGACTCAGCAGATATGAGACCAGAAGCAAGAATTGCTAAACTCATAACATATGTTTCAAAACCAAATGATATAAAGCTGCTAAACGACATAAAAACGATGACTTCATGTCCAAAAACAAATCGGGCACTTGTGTGTAATACCACTTTATTCCACAAGATGGCGCAGCGAGTCAACGAGCCTCTCATTCTTACTGTCAGCGACACATCTGGAGGAGAATTTTAAAAAGCAGCTGGTGGAAGTTAAACTTAGTATTGTTCCACCTTCAGATGCTCAGCTGATATCTGAGTCATTACAGGGCCGTCCTACATGTGCCAGGTTTGGGACATTTCATGTCCTGCAGTCTGAAGCGAGGATTCTTTTAATGCTTCTGCCCTGTTCCCCCTGTAATGACCTGAGGAGCCACGAGATGGCTGCATTCTTAAACGTTTGATGGAGAAGACGCTCTGCGTCCTGATGGACAGGAGGCGGGTCCATAGGAGGAGGAGAGTGAGGCTGAGGAGGAGGCGCAGATGCAGAAGCGGGCAGAGAACACTGACAGGGAGCTGGCCACGCTCTTCCATCTGATGAGGAAAGTTTCCACACAGTGTGCAGAGAGTAGGGCTCCTTCGCCTCCTTCCTCCTCTCAGCCCCGGCTCTGCCTCCATCCCGACCTCCTCTCCCTCCCTCCCTGCTCGCAGGCAGAGGGATGAGTGTTTCCTGCCAGCCTGCAGACAGATGTGGACGCTGCTGCTGCTCTCACCGCCACAGGAAGCAGGACGATCAGCCCGGAGCCACACGGCAGCTCCGTGCCACCTGAACCCGCTGTGAGCCGCACATGTGAGTGCACACACACACACACACACGCACACACTCACACACACACTGATGTCTGTGACTGAGTGTGTGTGACTGGAGCTGCGATGGTGGGTCCAGAGGATCGGTCAGGTCAGTAGTGAGAAGCAGACGCTGCTGAGATCACAGAGAAACCAGCAGAAAGCTGAGTCATCACCCGTCTGTCCTGATGGCCGCTCACAGCTAAACCCACGGACTCACCGCATGTTCTGACCTCTTCGGGTCGAGTCATCACGTCCAGGAGCTTCAGCATCAAAGTAAACCCTGAGCTCACTGGCTTCATTTGAACTCGGAATTCATTTCTTCCATCTTTTAACAATCAGGAGCTCCTGCAGCAGCCAGAGGGCTGTTCCTCTGACGGTAACGTGATCTGAAGCCAGCGCAGTTTCACACTTCACGTTTGAGTCGGTGGACAGCCCACATTTTACTGACTTTTTACGTGTGCGCTGTTAGAGCCTGGCCAGGAGAACGGCTCAGAGAGATTCACTGCTGTGAATGTCCCAGCCTCTATATGTGATCATTTTAAAGCTTGAGCACACTTTGAAGAGCTCCAGGATCTGAGACCTTCAGGTTCCACAGACACAGAGAAACACTTCTTCACACAGATGCAGCGGATATTTTGATATTCCAAGGAAATCTCTCACAAGTGGATACAAGTACAAGAACTCGTAATGATAAAAATCTATTAGTCATTTAAAGGAAACTTAAAGATGGCAAGATTGTAGAGGTGTCTTTGAGGCAAAGTACATATATGTACTCTTTTAAATTAATCTTACTGTCAGATCGTATGTTTGACCCTGTGAGAGGTCGTCTTTAAGTCTGGATGGGTGATGGATCGATGCATGAATGGATAGATGGATGATGCCCAGGTGTAAGAGTCTGGAGTTTAGTTTCACAGCCTGGCGTCTACTTAACCCTCTCAGGCTCAAATTAAGTTTTTGTTGCTAATGCACAACCAAGTCCTGCAGTGGTACTTCTGAGTAAAAAAACTCATAAAATGTGTATGTGGGGTAATCAGGTTGTTAGTTTTTAACTGTTGCAAATCAGCAACGCCTGCCTCGAGAGGGTTAAAAATAAAGAGGCCACAGTTTCAATGCAGGGAAAAGTATTGGGGGGGGGGCATCTGCAGCGGCACAGATTTAAACCTCCAGTGAAAGGCGGATGGAGGTCAGTGACGCGTAAACACGCTCCACACACAGGAAGCTCTTCATCAGCACTGAAACAACACTCGTAACCACGAAGAAGGGAGACGCCGTCACTGAGAGCCTCACAGCGTCTTCAGTCATCTCTCTTTACTCAGCTGGTCTTAGAGATGGAACTGCAGATTAACCCGGTACGCCTCACACTGAAAAAAAGGCCCTGTTGGATTTACTTGATTCAATAGTGGACATCGGTTGCACACAAATGTTTTGCTTTGGCAGAAACTTAAACAATTGAGTTCAATCAACACAACTTTTTCATATTCAATAAACCTGTGCATTTTGTGTTCATAAAACGCGATTGAAACATGTTTAGATGAAGTAAGTTGAGCTCTTGGAATATTTTAATCCTTCACAATTTTGTCATTTTATTTCAACACTATTCAATAACTTTTACCCCAATACTACTTGGTCACTTAAATACTACATGTTCTCTTCATATTATATAATGTTCAACAAAGTCTAGATCCTGGTTACCATAAAAATTGAATGGATGTACAAGAACAACCAACCTCCTGTCTTTATCCTGGTTGCAGGGGGGCTGGGAAATAACCCTGAAGTGATAGGTTACAAGGCAGGGTACACCCTGGACAACTCATAAGTCTATCACAAACAACCATTTGCACTTACATTGACAGGTAATTTAGAATCACCACCTAACTCTAACAACTGCATGACTTTTAACTGTGGGAAGAAACCAGAATACCCAGAGAGAAACCAGTGCAAACTAGCCAGACTGTGGATTTGAACCCAGGATCTTCTTACTGTGAAGCAACAGCACTAACCACCATGCCACCAATCCAGACTTAACAAAAGCAGGAAAGCTATGATTTCAAGGCTTGATGCAGAATTTTTTTGTACGTTTTTGTCCTTGACAGGTTAAACCACAATAAATAGCAATAGCATACACGTGCTGTGTGTGTAGTTGTCTGCCTCTTATAACTCCAGTGATTTTCCTGCAGTTTGACATCTCGTGCGATCTTGTGAATTTCATGAGTTCAGCAACTAACCACTCTGACTAGATTGTATCAGGTCATCTCAACAAGAACAAATTGAGTTGTTGAATTTCATACAGATCCTTCATGATTTAATTACGTTTATAGAAACATGATATTATTGTGTTTAAATTACAAGTTAGACTTTTTTAATGTAACAACCACCCAATTTGCTCGATTTGACTGAGATGGATGCCTTCCTGAAACCACGATCCAAAAGCGTACGGGACTGAAAGTTATTGAGTTACTTCACTCGAACATGATATGAACAATTTAATCTAGCCTCTCTGCATATCATGTAGTTTCTACACTATATAGTTACACTTAACTTTAAAGCATGAGGCACTTATGTTAAATACACGCAAGATGTTTACGTAAATCCAAGAGTTGGCCAATCCCTTTTTTTCAGTGCAGGCTGCTCAACAATTTCCCCCAAATCAGTGTTTTACTCAAACATCTGCTCATATTGGTATGAGAGAAATATCATTCTGCTGCTGGATGTAAGCTCTCTGGGTCTACGTCTGGATCTCTGAGCCTTTCTAAACACATGCAGCCCCAGCGCTTCCAAACTAGAGATGCATTCAGATTTTTCTCTAACAATGACCTGCTGACACCGATATTCTTAACAAGAACTGTATTTTCATAATGAAAGAAATGCTTAAACTTTATGATTTCCGCCAAACTCCAGTCAGTTCCTGGATCTGCTTTCAACAGCTGACTGCCTTCATCCTTTCATTGCTCATACCGAGGCTCTGAGCTCTGGATATCTGTAGCCTTGTTTCCTTTGTTATCTAATCTAAAATATCCCTGTTCGGTTGGGTGACGGGATGTCAGTGTCTCATTAGGTTTGTTGTTACAAACATTGTGGTTTAATTTGGTCTCACTGACAGGAGAGAGACGAGGCTAAAGACATGTTAGCATGTGCCTGCACCGCTCTGCCTGTTACATATGAGAGGCTGACCAGCTGAGAACGCTGGACACCAGCAGATTATTATTCATGGATGATTACCCGGGCTTTTCTTTGGCCTCTCCTCGTTCGCCTCCCCGCACACTGAGATTACAGATTCTGAGTTTTGGACTTTTTTGATTTGAATATTTTAGCCCATAATTGTTTTTAGTGTTTTTTCATCTTATTGTCTGATGTCTTCTTTAGTGTGGGTTTTTCACACCTGAGCTGGTTACTCAGGTTGGACGAGGTCTCGGCTCAGTTCCAAACAATCGTGGTGTGTGGCGTACACAGAGGGCAGAACACAGCGCCTCCTTCCTGTGTTTACCTTTGTCGCTCCTGCCTCAAACACACCTGGCCAATAACCAGACTGAACGTTCCCACCTGGTTCATAGTGACGCATTGTGTTTCACTCTGTGTGAACAGACACCAAAGCTCCAACTGATTCAGACCACAGCAGACAAAAAGCCTGATCATTAGCTTCCTGCGTTCCTTTGAAGGCTGATCATCTTTTATTGTTCTCATTCTCTTCATCCTCACCTACATCGATCGACCTTGTAAACTTTACTTGGACCTTCGTAATAATGGATAATAATAATGAATGACTTTCTCTTCCTGCGCTTTGGGATTTGTTACCATAACATATGTAATCATCACAGCACAGCCTCCATAACTGTGATGGTAGGAAGATAGAATAAAAGTGCTGGGCTCATATAATCGATGTTTGCAGCAGGTAAACTTTGTTTTAAGGTGTTCAATCATCATCAAAGCCAAAACGTGGCTCTCGCTGTCAGACATGTCTGGGCTCGTCTTGTTGTCCTGTGGGGAACACAGTTTTTAACCAAATTTAAATGTCTGATGGATGATGGTGTGACTGTGAGCTGTTTTGGCGACGGTTACCATGAAGACGCCACAATAAAGGCCTGAGCTTGGTGGTTAAAAGAGCACATGATGCAGCCCACTGGGTCACAGGAACACGGTGAACCGCTCAGGAATAAGTCAATAAATCATGTTAGATAATCGGTTTTACGTTCAGTGTTCAGAGCTGTGAGACTTTCAGCTCTGCCTGTGAAGCTGCAGCTGCTCAGAGGGAGATGGAGGAAGAAACGAGCTGTAGCTGGAAGAAGGAGAAAGGAAGGGCGGATTAGGGTGGGTGCCTGTGGCAGAGCATGATGTCAGAGGAATGTGCTGAGCCTCTCCTTTAACGAGTGGCGGCCACCTCGCACTCATACGCTTTAACCCCGTCCAGCTCGTTTCGCTGTCGCTTTTCTGTCCTCGGGTCAGCCGCCGCTCGCCTATTGTGGTCCGAGCAACATGTTTGTCTTTGTCGCACACATGTGACAGATATTTACTGAACGAAGATGCTTTAAAAGAGCACAAATATGACATACAATCACATGAGAGGAAGAAGAGTGTCGTGTCAGAGTGTGGAATGTGTTTTCAGTGGTCGATTTCCAGCATCCGGCCCTGCAGCTGCAGCTCGTTGCAGGATTACAGATGGAGATGGAGGAAAGGGAGTAGTGGAGAGAGCGAGGGAACACACACAGAAAGTGACTGGTATCATGAGTGGGAGGGCTGGATGCTGGGAACAGCTGGAAAGACTATGACTAATATTAGCAGTGAGGTAAGACGGTGGAGGATGGAGGGGACGGAGGGCAGCTGCTACTGTAAACCAGCCACGCTGAAGTCACGTTTATTTATAGCCGCACAGTCATCTCACCAGAAACTTTCATGGTCGACGGCTCAATTTAACCGCTTTACTCTACAGACTGTATATAAAAGATGGAGCTGGCCACTCTGACTTGTAGAATCCAAAGTTTGACAAATCAACACCTGCCACCTTGTTACCTGCTAATTAACATCCAAATTAAACACTTGAGTTTAATTAGTGCATTCAACTGGAAAAAAGAGCAGACGCCAGCCAACGCTGCAGTTCCTCTAACGTCCAGCAGAGGCTCCAGCAGGGAGGCAGTCCCACAGACTCCCATGTTAGAAGATCCAACTTTACAGCAGAAACAAACATAAGCACAAGGCCTTAATCAGGGGCGTGGCCTCTGACAGGTGGCTGGTGACACAGGTGGCTGTAGCTGCTAGCTGTCTGCTAGCTTCACATGAACTGGACCTCTGCACCGTGTTCGTGCTGTTGGAGCATTTTTAATGGCATCATGTCAATATCAATAATATGGCTGTTGTGAGGTCACTGTACCAACAGACTGCTCAGGAAGCCTGAGTGATTATGAAGTGTTGTGAACACTGTACAATATAAAGCGCCTTGAGGCGACTTTTGTTGTGATTTGGCGCTATATAAATAAAATTGAATTGAATTGAATTGAATTGAACAGGTATCCCTGTGTGTGTGTGTGTGTGTGTGTGTGTGTGTGTGTGTGTGTGTGTGTGTGTGTGTGCAATGTTCCTATCTGTTCAGCTCCAAATAAAAGATGGTGCTGACCGTGAAGTGTCTAAAGTAGTGTGTGATGTCATGGCGAGCCTATCCAGCCTTTATAAACGAGTAAAAGGTTGACTTTACTACACACACACACACACACACACACACACACTCACACTTGTTTACACTGCACTGAAATCCATAAAAGGCTGACAGGTTACCGGTTTGTGTTCTGAAAAAAGATCTTCCCAGAAACAAAGAGTGGGAACATTTCTATAAATAGCGTCCCCTGTGGCTGCTAAAGCCACGTGCAGAGCTGAGAAGTGTTTGCCGAAGCCGTGAGTGCAGAAGCACCTCGAGCAGAGCTGGGTCGGCCTCGTAAAGCCACTGATCGTTTTATATCCCAACAGTCTGCAGTCGGCTTCAGACGAGGGAGCAAAACACGATAAAACCGAGCGCGATCCCAAAGAGCGACGGATCCCACTCAGCATATAAATACAGACTGAGTGAAGCATTTAAACTGCATCAGCACTTGGAGCACAAGCTCAGCACAGGCGTGTTCTCAACTACAAACTGACCTGGGATCAGTGCAGCTTCAGACTTACAACACAGAAAACACCACAACACAAATATGTGAAAACCTCTGAAAGGTCTGCCTCACTGATGCTTTCAGAGCCAATGTCATGTTTGTTGTTGACATTTATGACATCTCCATAATCTCTGGTTTTCCAAAGGTCCCAGAGAAACAGTGCTCAGTAAAACGACAATCTGAAACACAACAAAACCGACGAAAACAGAGCGAAGAACAGCAGAGCTTTATTAGAAACATGAGCAGGTTAGCAGAGCAGCACAATATCACCTTAAAATCGTGCCTCAATAGTTCACAGAGAGCTGAGATAATGATATTTATGATGGTAGGGACATACTGAGTGATGGCAGACCTCATGACTCAAAGTCAGATGTTAGCACAGGCATCGCCTCAGTGATGATTTCAGTGGAACTTTAATAAGAAGAACAGTGGTTTAACCGTTTACTTTAACTAGACTAACTAACCACACTCTGTCACAGGATGAAACTGAAACTTCCTGTGATGTTGTCTCGGGCCACTTAAAGCTTACCTTTACCACCGTGTGCCCACATCAGCACTTTCCATCTACCACAAGCTCTTCCTGTCACGTGGAGCGCAGTTAGCGAGCGTTTCATCGATGTGTTTACGTCGGGGTCATTGCCAGTGGTTCGTACCTCCTCCTCGTGTGCCCTCACAGTCCAATCATGTTCTCAGAGCACTGTCATTTGTTGGTGGTTGTGGCTCATTGGAGGCTGGTGGGAACATGAAAACTGTTCTTTCAAAAAAAAAGTCAAATTGTTCCAGGTAAACTGTTTTATTGGTTCCAAGTTCACTTAAATATTCAGTAATCCTGATCCTTGAATCTGTTTGTACGTCTGTGTGGACACAAACCAAACGAAAAGCAAACACAAACTTGTGAAACACCTGCCTGTGAGTCTGGATGTGTTCACCGTTTCATTTGGGGCGTAAAGCGAGTAAATGAAATGATTTTAATGAATGTAAACAGGAAGTTGAACATCTCGCCACAGCTCAGCTCTCACAGACTTTGATTTCAAGCCCCAGAACATCTGAAGCAAACACAGCAAGGTTTTCTTGATCCTGTCACGGCTGGATGGATGGATGATGGATGGATGGTTTGATGGATGGATGATGGATGGATGGTTTGATGGATGGATGATGGATGGATGGTTTGATGGATGATGGATGGATTGGTTCCCAGAAACAGAAGAGATCCAGGCTCTGCCTCCACTTCGCTGGGTGTTAGCGCTCCGTCCTGTCCAGGTGCTCCGTCTCTTTCTCAGTTCTTAGACTTACATGGGCGACAACTTACAGCAAAAACACAAATCAGAGACACAACAGGGCTCACTGAACACTTTTACTGATGAACCACGCCATCCTCATCATCACAGCCACAACTGCAGGAATATCTTTAGGAAACAGATTTCATAACAGATCTCTAGTAGGGTTGGGCGATATGTAAAAGTTTTCCAACCGACAATCATCAGTCCAATAATCAACGATGGGCAATATATTCGCGCATGCACAGACTTTTTGATGGGCGG
Source organism: Oreochromis aureus (assembly GCF_013358895.1). Lineage (NCBI taxonomy): Eukaryota > Metazoa > Chordata > Actinopteri > Cichliformes > Cichlidae > Oreochromis > Oreochromis aureus. Next base: position 1,226,243 of record NC_052957.1, on the reverse strand, counting down.
AGCAATGTAATCATGCATGGACTGATTTCCGCAGAAGTACAAACATGGACGAACTAATAGGGCTGTCGGCGTTAACACGGTCATCACGATTAATGCGATTAAACTTTTTTAATGCACTCAACCCATCTGGAGCGCAGATTGAACAAACTTTGGACAAACTGCCCGAAATGCGTTGACAGAGACATTTCAGGGATTTTGACTCAGTTTGCGCTCCAGATGGGTTCATTGTTAATCGCGTTAGTCGTGATGATGGCGCGTTAACACTGACAGCACTAAAAAAATATAACGTCGCCAATTTGGGATGAAAGCGGTAAACCTAAGGATGTAACCGTTGGGCTCAGCCTATCGTTGATAGACGATATATTCATCCAGTCGCCCAACCCTAATCTCTAGAGACTTGCAGAATCTCACAGAGGTTTGATGGATGATGGATGGAGCTCTCACAGACTTTACTTTAAAGCCCTAGAACATGTGAAGCAAACACAGCCAGATGTTCTCGGTCCTGTCGCTGAAAAATCCCTGCATCTGCACAGGATAATGCTCTGTCAGTGTGGCCAATCGGAGGGCCGATCGATGTCAGAGGCTGTGAGGTGATGCTGGTGACTTCGGCGTGGCAGCAGAGCGAGAGTTCACATGTGAAGAATTCCTCCTTCCTCCTCGGGTTGTCCTCACAGCGCTCAATGTGGGAACAATGATCCCAGTGTCTCAGCCTCTGCTGAAACTGCAGGAAAATTACTCCGAGTGCCGACAGGAGAAGTGAGCACATCATTGTGTTTGTCTGATTGTCAAGTGTTTACAACAGCAGCAGGGTCTAAAGTGACCCCTGACCTTTCCACAACAACGTAATGATTTCAGGTTTCAGACGTGTCACAGGTCGAGTGATGTCTGCAGAAACTTTGCGTTTAAAGTTATTAGTGAAGTATAAGAAATGGCTGTGACCTTACTGAATGCATCACTTCTTTGTGTTTTTTGGAAAACTGATTCGACTTTGTCTGACATAAACTCTGGAAAGTTTCCTTCGGAGAAAAAGCAGGGAAAGTTTGACTCTGGAGGTCTAGACTGCTTATTCAGTCCACTTTTCCACAGCTGCTGAGCCGGAGAATAAAGAGAGCAGTGTTTCATCATTCCTGAGCGTTTAACATGGTGGGACGCAGCCGCACTGACCGCAGCGCAGCGTGGCACAGGAAACTTCCATCAACCCAGCGCCAGCCCGAGGCCTGGAAGGAAACCAGCCCATAAAGCTGTGTGTATGTGTGTCTCTGACTCTGTGTGTGTGTACCATGTTCAGACATCTTTGTGGGGACCAAAAACTGGCATGCTGCTATACTTGTGAGGACCAACAGTCCTTGTGCGGACAAAACGCCGTCCCCACGAGTTTGAAGACATTTCTGAGGCTCTAAATGTGGTTTTAGTGTCAGGGTTACAGTTATGGTTAGAGTTAGGCTGAGGGTTAGGGTAAGTGGGAAATGATGTCATGATGATAGCAACATCATTTAGATGTCCTTACTAAGATATGCAAACAAGTGTCTGTGTGTGTGTGTATGTGTTTTGTGTGTGTGTGTGTGTGTGTGTGTATGTGTGTGTGTGTGTGTGTGTCGAGCTTTTCTCTAGTGCTGTGCATGCTAACCTCTCCCCCCCATGTGTTCTCAGGTTGGTCCTCTCTCTCCACCTGGTGAAGATGTAGTCCGTTTGGTCTCCATGGAGATGTCTCCAGTCTCAGTCTTTGCCCTGTTGCCATGGTCACTGTGCTTGCTGTTCTTCCTGACTGCCGCCCGCCCCCAGACGACAAGCTCCGCCCCCACACATGCAGCTTCCCTGAGGGCCAATACGACGCTACTCTACGAGAGCGGCGCCGCGACTAGCCACAGCCTGCGTAACTGCAGTTGCTCTGCCCCCATCAGGGACTGCGACGAAGTGCTGGCGAACTCTCTGTGCCGCTGCCACAGCGTGCCACGCTCCGCCCTGCCCCCCGCTAGGCTGCGGGAGGCGGGGCTGCTGGCGGTGTGGGTGAAGGAGCTCTGGGTCCTGGAGGAGCTGCTGAACGGCAGCGTGGTGGGCCACCTGCGCCTTTCGTTCTGCGGGATCAAACCTGTGGACAGCCGGTACCTGGCTCTGCGGGGTCTGCAGACCCTCGGGATTCACAGCGCCGTGCCGCAGGCTCCATACCCTGACCAGGAAATGACCCTCTCCCCCCCAGCGGGGGTCACAGCGGAGCTGGACACCCTTTCCTTTGGCTCCTCCTCCTTCCTGCACGTGACCTTCGTGGACGTGGCCGTGCTGAACGGGCTCTCTGCCCTGAAGGCATACAGCGTGGCAGGACCGCCTGCCCCCACCCTCTCCCAGCACTTCCCCCTGCTGCGCGTTTCCCTGCCCCCCTCTGATGACCCGGCTGAGATGGCTGCAGACCGCCTGCAGGACCTGCTGGTGACCTTCGTGTACTGAACCTGGAAACGGATGGCACTTGTTTGTGGGACGAGTTCCCTTCCTGCTGCTGCTCCTGTCCTGGAGACGAAGTGCCTCTGATGCTCTGATCCTGTAACGAGGTTTGGGAATGTTTGCACTCTGATTGGATAAGAGGACAGCCGCGTGAAGCCACAGGGGTTTCACATGCATGTACACACTCTGACCGTCCACTGTGGTACCGTGTAACGCACCGCAGTAGAAACTCATAGCTTTATTAATCATCATCCTTCATAGGTTAGGTTTAAGCTTCATGTCAGGTTAACAGGAATTCCCACTACCAGGACCTGTTGGAGTCTCATTGAGTCTAAACATCTGCAGATGCTTTACAGCTAACCTCTCAGTGTCCGTCAAGATACTCTGACCTGTCACAGATAGTGAAAATTAGCCTTTTTAGCATTTTACCAATTGGTTGGTGTTAGTGGTTCATAAAGCCTTTCACCCACAGTTTATAAAGAGTGTCTCATCAGGAAACTGAAGCTGGGGGATTTTAATGGTTTGGTGTGTGAGTGGCATGTAAGTGATTTGTAAATCCTTAGTACTAGTGGGCGAGGATGACTCCATGGAAAAATGGCCCGAGTGTGAAACAGCTGGAAGGGGACGAGGTGCTAACATGACTCAGGCTGCTCCTGTGAGCCGAGCGGTGATCTCCGCTGTCTCTGCGCTCACTTTTATCCTCAAGTTTACATCTGTCAGCGTTTCATGAACTGAAGGTTCACGTCAGCGGCCATCAACCACAAGCCGTTTCACAGCCTTTAGACCTCGCTCAGACTTTATGGACTGCAGCGTAACTGTTACCAAAAGCTGTGGTTCATTCAGGTGCCATTAAACAACTGTAACTGTGAAGTCATTACTGGGCAGACAGCCTGCGGTCTGCAGGCTTCCTGAATCTATGAGACAAACAACACGATTGTTCCCAGAAACAGAAGAGATCCAGGCTCTGCCTCCACTTCGCTGGGTGTTAGCGCTCCGTCCTGTCCAGGTGCTCTGTCTCTTTCTCAGTTCTTAGACTTACATGGGCGACAACTTACAGCAAAAACACAAATCAGAGACACAACAGGGCTCACTGAACACTTTTACTGATGAACCACGCCATCCTCATCATCACAGCCACAACTGCAGGAATATCTTTAGGAAACAGATTTCATAACAGATCTCTAGTAGGGTTGGGCGATATGTAAAAGTTTTCCAACCAACAATCATCAGTCCAATAATCAACGATGGGCGATATATTCGCGCATGCACAGACTTTTTGATGGGCGGAGCAATGTAATCATGCACAGACTGATTTCCGCAGAAGTACAAACATGGACGAACTAATAGGGCTGTCGGCGTTAACACGGTCATCACGATTAATGCGATTAAACTTTTTTAATGCACTCAACCCATCTGGAGCGCAGATTGAACAAACTTTGGACAAACTGCCCGAAATGCGTTGACAGAGACATTTCAGGGATTTTGACTCAGTTTGCGCTCCAGATGGGTTCATTGTTAATCGCGTTAGTCGTGATGATGGCGCGTTAACACTGACAGCACTAAAAAAATATAACGTCGCCAATTTGGGATGAAAGCGGTAAACCTAAGGATGTAACCGTTGGGCTCAGCCTATCGTTGATAGACGATATATTCATCCAGTCGCCCAACCCTAATCTCTAGAGACGTGCAGAATCTCACAGAGGCTCACACCTCCAGAGTTCATGCTTCAAAAGAGCCAAAAATAAACCCCATACAAAACCTCTTCAGGTGCATCCTGGGCATGCAGCTCAGCACTCAGTTTCATTTGGCGAGATAATAAATCAACATTAAGACAATTCTGAGAATGAATTTGCACGACAAAGCGCTGAAGCCACTTTCAGATTCACGTCTTTACTTTAAGTTGAGAACTCCTCCAGTCTCATTTTCAGAGCATCAAATGATGAGTGCTCTGAGTGGTTTCAAACTCAAACCAGCGTTCAGCAGCGAGCCAGCAGCTGAGCTGTGCAGGAGGTCTGTCAGAGGTGTTGCACAGATGCGCCTGATGCACATCGAGCAGGAGAATCGCTCACAGACACTAAAGAGTATGAATGTGGTGACTCTGTCTGCTGCAGTTAGAACGAGGGCGCGTTGGCTTCCTGCAGATCTGCGTTACATAACGGCCTTGTGGAAGAACATTTGTGTGCCACATGATGAAATCCTGTCGGTGCAGATTATTAAGATGAAAACAAGACGTACTGTGGCAGCTGGCCACAGTGAACGCTGTCCAGAGCGGGACGAGCGCGTCTGCCGCTCTGTCTTTGAAACATTACTCATACACACCGCTGTGTCGGTTTAAGGACGACGCCTCTGAATGTAAACATGTCCGACAGCAGCAGGGTCTGCTGAGGTCGGAGAGCTCGGCAGGCGCTCTGCCGCGTTTTCCCAGCTGCTCTGATTGAGAGCAGATGGCCTCATAAAACAAGTTGTTTTGAAACAGGTTAAAATGGACGCCGAAGAACACGAGTGCCAGCATTAGGATCCTCCGTCAGCAGCCAACACCGCTCACTCGTTTGGACAGCGACCATGACTCGGGCTCTGATGAGCTGGATGAGCATGTGGGCGGGGCTGCGCAGCTGTCGGTCAGCACAGCGCAAACGGAACGTGTTTGTTTCACACTTGCTTTAAGGCCGAGGAGCTTTCATGCTCTCGCTGTCCTCCTGCTCGAGTCCTGAGAGGCTCTGTGAGACCTCCTTGCACAAACACCTCTGTGTGCACATAAACGTGTGTGTGTGTGCGTATCTGTGTGCGTGTGTGTCTGTGTGTGTGTTAAACCCGTCCAGTGAGGATTCAGAGCAGAGAGTCAGAGTTCAGGTCCACGCCCAGCACACGCTGGCCTCTATCCTTAATTACACGGCAGGACTTTGCACGCTGCTCAGCGCCTCTGTGTGAGGAAATGTTCCCGCGAACAGAAATATTTGAAACGTGCACAGAGCACAGCTCACTTTTACAAACACCAACCTTAGAGTCCAAAACGATGTGCGTCAGAAATGCTTTGATTCGCTTCCAGGTTCTAATTCTCATTCACAGCAGGACAGCTACAAAGTGCACACACATGGCCAGAGTCCAAGCTAGCACGTTCGACTTAATCAAGGCCAGGTGGAGGGATTAGCCCTTTTTCTTACACTGGGTTTGATCTCATGCACAAAAGTCTGATGTGAACAGAGGGTTCAGTTTCCTGGAGTTTCTCTGTTCTGAAACAGTTCAGTTTCGGCTCTGCAGGTGTCCCTGTGCTGCAGCCACACGGCCGAGGCTGTCAGGCAAATCAGTGCATGTTTGCTAATGTCCTGGTAGTTCCTCACACTCTGGTGGTCAAAGACAGAACTGAAAGCTGCTCCTGAGTTAAACCATAAGCTATAAAGATACATTTATCATTTCTTATACTGTAACAGTCCATATAAACCTTTGATGGGCTGTTGCTGTTTGAAGCAGCCCCTAAATGACCAAAACAAACGTTCTTCTTTATTTTCTGGCTGTTTGCAGCCCTCTAGTGGTTGTAGGTGGAACTTCAGTTGAAAGTGGAGACGGGGTCACAGGGAGGTTTAGTGCTTCACCAGCCAGCTGGAGAATCCTCATTTTTCCGGACCGACCTGAGGCTCGTAGATGGTCTGTGATTGGTCTCTAGGCCTGTCCAACAGCTGACGTCACCTGGTTAGTGGTGAAAGCCTGAGTATAAGAAGCACTGCTCATGAGAAGAAAATGTTTAAGATCACTTTGATTTGGAGGGGGAGGGGTTTATAACTTTTACCACAACCTGCCACCAGAGGGCGATTGCCATGCTGTCCATCTTTATATACAGTCTGTGTTTTCAAGTTTACCCAGTCAGGAATAAGGAGAACCGCTGGGTGAGTTTGCCCTCCTCGGTGACTGTCAGGCTCCTCCTGCTCTTCCTTCCTGAGCACAAACACTTGTAGTTATGCAACAGGCAGAAGTCTGTCTGTGAATGCCATCTGCTCTGGTAAACACAAACAGAGCGCGCTCACATTTCCAGCGTGCAGCGCTCTGACACACTGGGATTTTTCCACAGCTCTCCCCATCTGCTAAACTGGGCTGTAACACGCCTCCATAATGGTTCTCAGGCAGTTCACAGAGGACTGGCACTGAAAGTCAAAGAGTCTGGAACTTTCCACCACAAAATGGGTGAAAATGAGCTCAGCGGGTTTTTTGGGTTTGACGTCACTCCCTCGTCCTGTCTCCGTTTCCTCTCCTGGTCTCTGTTCCAGCACCTTAACTCTGCATCAGGGAACGTGTTTCGCTTTCGGATGATTTGCACGCTTGTTACAGGCTTCGTGATGACTCGTGTGTTTAAGGAGCAGGTTGTGTATTTGGAAACGGCTCGGCACCTTTGATTTGTATATAATTTGGAGTGAATGTCATAAACACGTCATCATGTGGAAGCTTTGTGTAGTCTGACAATAAAGTTTGAAAAAGTGTTGTGATGTTGACTTTGTTACAGCTGCGTGCCTGCACTTCACACCAACAGTGATAAACAACAGTCGCAGTCAGACCAGCAGTCTTTGATTCTAAAAACTTTATTAAAGCGAGTCGCTGAGACATTTCCTCACAGCTCTGCAGCTTTTCATCAGAGTTCACAGAAATAAAAGCATTTAAAAAAACTCCTAACTAATAAACTCCCACAGCGCCCTCCAGCGGCGGCCCCCCGAACAGCAGCCTGGAAACCACCGAGTGACGTTTGGGAAGCGCAATAGCAGCGAGACAGGAAGCGGAAGAACTTCAACGTAAGAGCATTGAGTCCTCCTGCGCTTTCTGCCTCCTGTCCTCAACTAACGAACCATCAGAGGGAGCCCAGGGCTTTGTTTTCACACAGGCGGGTGAAAGGAAGAAAAGATGCTCCAACACGAAAAATCACAAAGTCTGAATTCAAGTATTTATACAATTATAAATACATGACACATTTTACTGTGGCCAAAACCTGTTTTCTTTTTCGTTTTATTATCTATTTATTTAATGAAAAAATAAAATCCAATAAAACTTTGTTTTCTAAAAGCCCATCGAGTTCTTTCACAGGAAAACAGATTCTTAATGATTTCTACTAAAAAAACATTATTATCACCAACAAACCGAGAGAAAACAAACAGGGAGACGCTGTTCTTATTAATATCTGATAAACACATTCATTTCCTTCATTTCACTCGGATCCATGTTTAACATGTTTCAGAGCACAGAGGAGGACAGCAGTCACCGTCTGGCTTAAATGAGTAGAGGACACATTCGTGGACACAGATCCTTGTTCACTGCGCTGCTGTTTACAGTTTAAAGTCTTCATCAGAACAAACTCTGCTAACTGTACTTTGCTGCTCGTTGTCCTTGAAAAGCAAGAGCTGACACGATCAGTTCAGTAAATGTCCTTTTACCTGTAAGCTTGGTTTAGTAACCTGTCCTAATATATTTGTGTTGTATTTATTATAAAGGGCAAAGTGGTGTCAGCCCTGTGCTGAGAGGGCTGTGCTCATCCATCCGTCCTGTTCTAATAAAGACACGTTTCACCTAACACCTGTAGTTCACTTTTATTCATATAGCATCAGTTAACAAACACACGTGTTACTGTGAGGTGAAGACCCCACAGAGTTAATGCAGGACAAACGTTCACTCGGATTCATTGATGAAGTGAATGCAGGACTACATGTGTGTCCTTATCATGAGTGGACACACATGGATGTGAACCACACCTGTTTGGCTGAGCCCAAACAACCACAGCGGTGATTCGAACCTAAAGTACTCTGGATACTGTTACTGTACAAATACTATTACATGTTTGTTGGTCAGGTGTCCTGTTTGAAGAAAACACTTGAATGTGCATGAACACGTTTACATGAGGACAAACTGACTTCAAGGGAAAAACAAATCTTCACATTTTAATGTCTGTCAGTTATTTTGTTCATGAAGTTTTAATTTACACATTTTTGAGCAGATGGTGTAATAGGTTGTAACTGTATCAAAGTGTAAGGATAGGTCTTCTGCCCTCAGCTGAATGTCTCTATCCAGCTTATGCAGAGAGCTAAACATTAATGGCTTCAGTAAACACTCAGGAGACCGTGTCGCATTCTTCAGAGCTTTACTGATCCTTATTTTTCTTTTGTAAAACTGTAATAACAGAAACAGAATACAGTGTATTCACTCTCCATACAAATACACAAAGATTACATTCAATATTGTTGCCTTATGAAAACAGTCACTACAATCTCAGCATCGACAATACACCGCATGACAAGAAATACAGCTAACACCTTATGCTTAGCTTATGCTAGTAATGTAACAAACTCGCTAAACACACAAGAAACTCATTACTTTACTGAACAAGGTTTAAATAAGTGAGAACAATCAATCGTTTCGCCACACTTACAGATTATGCCTTTTCAAGAGCAACAGATGCAGGAATTTACAGAGACACGGAGAAATGGACCTTCCCTGTCGAGCGCTGGGAGAAAACCACTGCTTGAGCTCTTACATGGCGCTACCCTGTCAGCCCACTAGATGGCAGGCTTCGCCCAGAGAAGATCAGGAATAAACACATTTACTGACACGTTGCTACAATTAATTACAGAACGATTGTGACCCATCATATAACAAACTTATATAAAACATACCTCAGAATTAACCTGAGGGGCAGAATAATAAGGATATAAAGAAATACATTTAATGAGTTACAGTGAAAACCAGTGTCTGTAAATGATAAACACGACTTTCAGTTTTTCTATTCATAGAAATTGTATTGTGGAAAAACGGAATTTTCCGTTTTAGAGTTGAAGGAATGTCCGTAAATAGTAGAGAAAATCTACGGACTCTTCCGTTTTACCGGAAAGTTTCGTGAACTTCCGTAAAAGATCTACGACTTCTTCTTTTTTTTACCCGAGCAAGCACAGGATCCATCCACTGCAAATTAATGACAGTGCACACGGACAACCCCAAACTAACTGCGACTACACCTCCCAGCCACCTCCTCCCAGCTCCCCCGACATTAAAATGCAACAGAACGCCCCCCACCCTTCCCCTGAAAAAGCGTCCTTGATAAGCGACGGGATCTCAGAGACAGCAGCTGAGCCGGCGGGGTCTGCAGTCCTATTCCCGACCTAAACACGGCACCCATCCTCCCCTCCTCACCCCCGAACATAACACCCTTTCCATCCAGCTGGATCGCCGGTGTCGTGCCAGGGTCGGTATGCCCCAGAGAATTTGTTCCCCTGCGTCGGGAGCGCGCACTGTGCTGTCCAAATCACGGACGAACACTATTTGTCATTCTTGGATTTAGTTCACAAACACTTCTTCTAAAGACTTATTACTCCTGAAATATTGGCGGTGTTAGCTCTTTAAACAATAAAGTTACAGGATACAAATAAATATGAGCCACAGTGTGGAAATGATGCGCCGCGTGAGAACATTTAATGCATCGTTTTCTCCTGTAACCCACAAACACTCATCAGTGCGCGCTCCCGACGCAAGGGAAAAATTCTCCCCTGGCACTCCGACACGCCCACGCATGATGTTAGCCAGTCAATTCTTACTGTGACAGGTCCACAGTTCATCCGGATCACATTACAATAATTTAATAACATATTATTAAGATACAGAAAACTAGATCCAGCTTAAGAAAAAAAAAAGTCCACCGAGACCAGTGTAGAACTGTGTTGGTGCGGGAGGCTTTTACTTTGAAGGGCGTGGCAGGAAGCGCTGGTAGGTTTGATGTGGAGAGCTGAGAGGAGCTCGTCTGCGTCACAGTGTAAGGAGAGTTTGTGGGAGCTGCTCCTCTTTCTCCGAGGCTGTGGAAGCTTCGCTCCGGGCAGAGAGGAGGTGAGTGACCGGGCAGAGGGCCACCGAGGCCGGCCGAGCATGTCCACGACACCGCTGTCTGTGTGGCTGTGTCGGTTCCGCAGGGAGCAGTGACCTGCGGGCACTCCGGGGCCAGTTTATGGTGTTTGACTACCGACTAGTACACACCAGCAGGGGCCAGAGTGTGAAGCTGACACCGACCAGCCGCGTGAAGTAATAATAAAATAATAATAATAATGATAACAATAATAATAATAGGGATAACTGACTGATCAGAAAGTCAGTCAGAGTGGACGTGGGTGTCCGTGGTCACTGAGACTGTGTTGTGTTCCTCTGAACAAAGCGCTCATTAAACTAATCTGATTTTGCCTTTTATGGTTTTAAACGTGGGAAAGTGGACAGGTTTCACCGTGGGCTCAGATATTATTATATCACGATCTGTCACTCTGACAAACACCACGCTGACTAAAACTTCTGTAATGTGACGTAGTGTAAGTGCACGAGGCTGTCCAGTTATCATTATTATTATTATTGTTGTTGTTGTTGACTGTGTTGTGTGTTTTTCACGTGTGGTTTTTCAAACACCATACAGTAAACCTTTAAACCTTTGATGTCGTGGTGTTTCACGCTCATGAACCGTCCTCATCGTGATGTTTACTTCACTGAAAATCTTTTCTCGACCTGAAACAATCTGAAACATTACAATCGTCTAGTCGATGAGATGTAAACGTAGATGATGTTTGGCTGCAGCTGGACCGCGTGGTGTTTCCTGGCTCTCAGCGCCGTTTGCAGACGTGACGATGAATCCTGCCCACCTGTGACGATGGCCTGTCTGCCTCTGCTGCTCTGCCTCAGCTTGCTGCTGCGCTCAGGTGAGTTATGTAAAAGCAGTCAGGTGTCCAAATACCTCACGTAGCTCCATCCTGCCCCACCCACACACAGGCTGATACCTGTCAGGTGTACTTTGGATCCTCGTGACTCATCACACTGCCTCACATATTTTCCCTTTTCTTTCTCACGCAGAGCTCGCTCACCCGCCTCCCGCACCTGTTAACCTTAGTGTCGACTCTCTGAACTTCCGCCACGTCCTCTGGTGGAAGCCCGGCGACAACACGCCCCCTGGGACAGAGTACGGGGTCTTTGTGAGGTAATTTGTCCGCTGTCTGTCCTCACTTCCTGTCACTCTCAGCCTGGTAACACGAAGATGATGGTGCTCACATCAAACCCCAAAAAACCCCAAAGTTCAGAAGCTTGAAGTTAAAGCTCTCAGCTGTGACTCCAGGCTTTTATTAACACACTCACACTCACACACACACTCACACACACACACACTCACTCACACTCACACACACTCACACTCACTCACACACACCTGAGATAAAGGACAGAATTAAACACCTGTAAATAAAAGTGTTGCATCAGCTGCGTGTTTTTGTCAGATGCTTCCTGTCGAAGTTCAGAACACGATATTTTTTCTAAAAGAGGGTAAAAGTCCCCCCGTTGCCTGCTGGGAAATTCCACTGTTGCTTCTACTTTTTTACCAAAAGAACGATTCAAAAATAAATTTCCTGTTTTATTTTGTAACTCACACAAGTTTGTCTGCACTTTTCTTCAGATAAAAGAAAGAAATGAAACAATAGAATTATTTCATTTTTAATTATATTGTAATTATGCAGTTATAACAAGTAAGTTAGTTACAAGCTGTAAGTTTTTTTGTTCATATTTTATAAAAGAAAAGAAAACAGCTTCATTTTTGCAGTTTATCCAGGAGAACAGATTTCATGGAGACAGACGTTCTGGTCCTTAGAGCCAAACTCGTCGTGACATGGGAAACATAAGCAGCTCGTTCGTACACATAAATAAAAAAACAAAGTGTGCTGCAATTGTGAGACGATGGAGGATCAGGTGTGTGAGTGGGGGCGTGACCTTCATGCAGGTTTGCGATGTGCAGTAAACATGAAGCAGCCCTCCCTGCTGCCTGTGATGGCGTGCACGGCGTGCTCTGTGGGACGATGAGCCGCCGTCTCTGAGTAACTGCTGCACAGAGATCAGCAGGTCCAGGCTTCAGGAGCGCTCCTGTCAGGCATGGAGGAAACCCCCTGATAACAGACGCACACAGCCTCGTGAGCTTGAACACAGCTTACAGCTGTTTTCCATTTACGCGCACACACACACACACACACACACACACACCCACAAAGCACACAGATCGTGGTTATTTTGGAGTGCGTGGAGATGAAACAGGAAGTGAAAGCAGAGCGGCGTGCTGAGGTTTGTGGGGACCTCTTCAGGTCACCAACCTTTTTGCCCCTGAGAGCTACTTTAAGGGTACTGAGTAATCCGAGGGGCGACGTGTCGGACACAAAGCTCACCTTCAATATTCTAATATTATCAATAACAAATATTAGTGTGTGTGCAGGGACGACTCACACACTGACAGTGGGAGTTCTCACAGCTGATATTTCTGTGAACATGTTTGTAGGAAATCATCAGCTGATATGTAACCATGGAGACTGCCCCACGTTTGTACACGTACTTCATATTTAAATGAATCTTCTAACATTTGTACCGATCACCAAATCTGTTGCATTTCCATCTCTTTAAGTCATTTTTCACGTTTTTGTACAATGTTTGACTTTGATTGTTTGGGCCGCGTTGCTGTGGTGATGATCTCCTGCTGGTGAACCGCGACCTTTAATCTGCTCACGTTTTCAGTCAGGGCAGCTTCACTGGCTCCTTCTTCTTCGTTGGTGGAATTTCTGCCTGGGCGGGGTGCTTTCTCTCTCCTGGGTGGTTTGTTTCCATCGGTGAAGCAGCTGCGACCGCAGGCTGATCACAGAGAGCAGCTGGGATGGCTCTGACGCCGTTTCAGTTTCAGCACTCATCGTGAGGGTTCGCTTTACGTTTGCAAGGTTTAACATGAAAACACTGAAACTGCTCGTGGCTTCGTGTTTTTCAGCTTGTTCAGAAACTGTGTTCTTCCTCATACAGCGTCCTCGTCACCAAACCACAGCCTGTGGGTCCAACGAGTCTTTATTGTCTTACAGCTAAAACGCAGCAGCATCCGGCCGCCTTCCTGCATGTTTTAGAAATGATTTTCAGGCATGCTGGCCTCAGGTGAGCCAGCTTCAGGCCTCAGAGGGTTTCCATCAGGATCTGAATGAGCTGTCAGAGGGGATAAAACCTGTGTCAGGGTTTTTATCATTGCTGCAAACAAGCTAACCCACAGACACGTGGTGCGTTCACTTGTCCTGTTTTAGCTCTGAAATATTGGCGTTGCGTCATATTCCCGTCTTGAGCAGCCTGAATGCATCATCTTTTATCTGGAAACACGTCTACAGGCCTCAGCAGGTTAAAGGTCACAGCCTCGACAGCACGGCGTCTGAGCAAAGCAGCAGACTTCTGAGCTTTTTAATTAACATCTAAACTCCTCTCTTATTCATGACACTAAACGTCCAATCAGAAATCAGCTTTCCTTTGAATCCAGGACCAGCTGGATTCGAGACATGAACAGCTCATCGTCGCTGTTTGAGCAAACAGTCGTAACACAAAGCAAATGTTTCTTTGACTGTTTTTGTCCTTCTGATCTAAAATGTTCTGTTTGTCTTTGTTCAGTGATAATAGAAAGAAGTGGAAACAGCAATGCAACATACCAACGCAGCCCCAATGCAACCTAACATCTGGAACATCGATGCCGCTGATGCTACCACAGTGGAGGTTTCATTATTACCTGCACGTCAAAGCGTTCTTCAACCAAACCTGGTCTCCAAGGTCCGGAATAATTGAGTTTGCCCCTTACGCACAAAGTACGTCAGCATGAGCGTCTTCTGGGTTTCACACTGGTGCATTTGGATTTAAGTGTGTCCCACAGTGTTAGTGAGGTTACTGCAGTGTCAGAATTCATCATTTGTATTCAAAGATGTCAGCTGTGTTTGGTTCAGTGTGTCTGTGACTCACCTGGTACTTTGCAGGTACACACAGTAACTTTACAGACTCAGTTACTCTCTAATAATCCAGATGCATCAGGCTTTGATTGAACTAAAATCTCTGGACAGGTTGAATCTTTACCAAAAGGTGACCGCGTGTTTTCTTCTGTTTACAAGCTAAATTAGGTCCTCCAGAGTTCTCACTGGTCGGATATGAAAACTACATCCAGATCAACATTTCACTGCCTCGGGTTGATGACGTGCCTAACTTTCCCGGTATCCAGGAAGAATACAGAGCCAGTTTCAGAGTCTCATTTCGGATCGGAACCGATGGAGAAATCGGGGTAAGACATCCATTTCATCCCAACATCAATGTGCAGATTTAGACCTCAGCTGGTGAAAGTCTTTGTTCCAGAGTTCCTTTAAACCTGTTTGAGGCTTCAGTCACACGGGCCTACAGACCATCCTGTCCCTGAGCCAGGGGTCGCTGACTGGTGTCCAGGCGCGGCTGTAAAATACATACAGTACATATACGATATAAAAATGGAAATGCAGCCAATCACACAAAGGCGCAGATTTGGCATAAAATAACCTGGTTGCACAAATATGCACACCCTTAAACTAATACTTTGTTGCAGCACCTTTGCCTTTTATCACTCTAATCAGTCTTTTTGGGTAGGAACCTATCAGCATGGCACATCTTGATGTAGAAATATTTGCTCACTCTTCTTTGCAAAAAACCCTCCAAATCGGACAGATTGCGAGGACATCTCCTGTGCACAGCCCTCTTCAGATCAGCCGACAGATGTTGGACAGGGTTCGTACGGGTGCTTGAAATCCTTGAAAATGCTTGAATTTTAATGTTGTCTTTTCAAGGTTTGAAAAGTGCTTGAATTTCAGGTGTGGTGCTTAAAAGTGCTTGAAAGTGTAACTGTATTTCATTCAGAACAAATAACTATCTGATTGAATAGTTTTCTTATCAGATAGAAAAATAAAATGAGACGCAAAATGTAAAAGCAAAATTTCCCGCCTGGGCTGCCTTGCGCCGCTGTCTGTTTCAACGTGTGACCCCGTTGAAACAATATATTTTTATTGATTTTATAATTGGACAGTATACAACAACCACCTTCAAGAGAACACAATAGAAGGTGGACAGCAAGTCAACAAGGTGGTGATACAGCATATATAAATGTTAAAACAGAGTACACTTCACTCAAGTTTATCCATCAGGCTAATGACTGGTTGCCAAATCTTATAAAACACGCTCTCTCTCGGTTAGACAAGGTAAACCTGATTTTGTCCAGATGGAGTACATTTCCAAATTCCCTCTACCACATTTCGAAGGTAGAAGGTTTATCAGACTTCCAGCAGAGAAGTATCAGCTTTCTAGCCACAAGTGTAGTCAATGACACAACCTGCGTCTCTGTCTTGTCCCTTGCCCATCCCGGTTCAGACACCCCGAACAATGCTGCAAAGGGGGTACATGGGACCTCCCTGCCAATGGCTTTGGTCAGAAAATCAAACAGATGATTCCAAAAAAGCTGCAGTTTTCGGCATTGAAAGAAAAGGTGAGATAAAGTTCCTCGATCACTTGAACACTTAACACAGAGGGCTGAAACGTTCTTATATATTTTTTCCACTTTAGTGGGAGAAAAATGCAACCTATACACAACCTTAAATTGGATCAGATTATGTCTAGCATTTATAGAACTACAATATATGTTCTTAATGCACTCTTGCCAAACATCATCAGTAACATCCACCCCCAGTTCTTCCTGCCACTGCTCCCTAAAAGTATCAGATGAAGGACTGTATATATCTAGTAAGGCCCTGTAAAAGCGAGACACAGCACCTCCAGTGTAGGGCTCAACTGACACGAAGCTGTCAAGCACTGAGTTTCGAGGAATCAAATCATATTGTGGAACAGATGCTTTGATGAAATGTCTCAACTGTAAAAATCTGAAAAAATGTGAATTAGGAAGATTAAATTTCACCCTCAATTGCTGAAAAGATGGAAAAAGTCCATCAATGTAAATATCTTTGAGGGAACAAATCCCTCTTCCTTGCCATGTCACAAACGTGATGTCCTCCAGCCCAGGTCTGAAGGCATGATTGTTACAAATGGGAGCATCCAGATACATTTTAGGAGCCTTTACTGTGCCCAATAGTTGGTTCCAGACCTTAATTGAATTTTGAATTACAGGATTTCTGCCATATAGTGTATTCTTCACTTTTATCGGGCTATTAAGCAGGGCTGGAAGACAAGTTTGTCTACAAGACAGGTGTTCCATCATCAACCATGAAGGCTGTCCTTCCAAATCAGCACCTGGAGTACACCTTCGCCAAAATGAAAAAATATTTAAGTGTGCAGCCATATAATATAATCTAAAATTTGGGAGTTCAAGGCCACCACAAGTCTTATGTTTAACAAGATGTTTTTTGGAAATTCTAGGAACCTTACCCAACCACACAAAGGAGGATACAATAGAATCCAGCTTTTTAAAATATGACTGGGGAATGCACACTGGGATTGACTGAAAGATGTACAAAAATCTGGGCAAAACTACCATTTTGATGGCATTAATCCACCCCACCATGGAAATTGGCAATGTGATCCAAAACTCAATATTCTCTGATTAACTTTTCTATCCCAATTTTGCTTTAAAAGTTGTGACACCTTACGTGTGACTGTGATACCGAGACATTCAAACTTATCTAGCGCTATTCTAAATGGAGTATTATGCAGATAAGCCATGTCCACCCCATCCGACAGAGGCATAAGTTCAGGGATCTCCCTGTCACGTGCCCCTGTGCAATCGAAAAGGGTTTGATACATCATTATTGGTCCTTACTGAGGCCATAGGTCCTTTGTACAAAATTCTAATCCAATTGATAAAAGAATCACCAAATCCAAATTTGGATAATACAGTAAACATATACGGCCACTCGACCTGATCAAAAGCTTTTTCAGCATCCAAAGCTATTACCACAGAGTCATCTGAACACCTAGCAGGACTATATATGAGATTAAATAATCTACGCAAATTAAAATAAATGTAGCGGTTTGATCTGGATGTATAAGTTTAGCAATATGATCTTTAAGGCGATTTGATAAAACTTTTGTTAATATCTTGGTCTCAACAGAAAGGAGAGATATAGGCCGATAGGACGAGACAGACATAGGATCGCGATCTTTTTTAAGAATCAATGAGATTACACCATGATACAATGAACTTGGCAAAGAGCCAGACACTTTTGAATAGTTAAACATACGCAAAATCAGAGGGGCTAGCAATGAGGTGTAAGCTTTATAAAACTCTGCTCCAAAACCATCTGGCCCAGGGGCCTTATTATTTGACATCTGTTGAATAGCTGTCCTAATCTCATCTAATGTGAAGTCCGCCTCCAAATCTGCAACTGCGTCATCATCTAATTTTGGGAGATTACACTTCCAGAAAGTCCTCAATCAATGACTGACTCGCAGAACTTTTACAGCTATAAAGATTACGATAAAAATCTTCAAAACACTTGTTTATTTGTTGGGGGTTTCTAGTGGTCCGCCCATGTTCGTTATTGATCGATAGTATCGTTTGTGATGCTTGTGTTTTTCTAAGTAATCTTGCAAGTAACCTACGAAGCTTATCACCCAATTCAAAAAATGTTTGCTTACACTTAGTGATTTGAAGGCAAACTTGTTTGCTGAGCAGAGAATTATACTCACACTTCAATTTAGTAATTTTAGTAATTTTGCCCAGTAATTCTATTTTGGGAGAGGACTGATAAGTTTGTTCTAGCTGCTGTATATTTGACTCCAGATCCTTCAAAGTCATTTCCTGGGATTTACGTTTAGCTGCAGAGAACGAAATAATGTGGCCTCGAATTACCGCCTTCATACTCTCCCAGAGTATTGCATCCTTAACATCACCTTTATCATTGTCATTAATATAATCCAAGATGTGCTTCTCCAATGTCTTATGAAAGGTCTCATCTTTAAGCAGAGTTGGATCAAAGCGCCAGTTTCTTCTCTGTAAGTTGGCTAAATCTGCAAAATCCAGATCAATGGACACAGGGCTATGGTCAGAAATTAAAATAGGATGGTAGGTAACATCCCTCATAATTGGAATAAGTTTAGAGTCCAGAAAGCTATAATCAATACGGGAGTACGACCCATGAACGGAAGAGAAAAAGCAGTAAGCCCTGCCTGTGGGATAAAGTAATCTCCAAGTATCCACCATGTTCATATTTTTCAACGCACTCCTCACAACATGACTGGATTTAGACTGTTGGGTATGAGCCGATGCACTTTTATCCAAACAGGTGTCCAGTACCAGATTCATATCCCCAGCTATTATAATATTAGAATTATTCACATTTGACTAGGGATGGGTATCGTTTAGGTTTTATCCGATACCGGTGCCAAACCGGTACTTTTGAAACGGTGCCGGTGCTTAAACGGTGCTGGAACCGGTGCTTAAAGAATGGAGAACACAAACTTGGTCCAAAAACCTCTCATGTTCAGCTGTTTTTTTTGTAAAAAGATAACAATGTTAGCCTTTTCTGCAGCTATAGGGCATATATGGCATCACTCTTGGCTGGAAGCAGTGCTTAAACAATGGAAAAAACACAAACTTTGTCCAAAAACCTCTCATGTTTAGCTGTTTTCCACTTTTTCTTTGGTCATTTTAGCCTTTTTGGCCAGGGTGAAGGGAGTATCTGCCATCAAACAAGAAGACAGCTGCATGTAACTACGACGCTGTTTGCTAGTTCACCTTACATGCATTAATGTAATAATGTGGTTAGCCTACTCAACGTTACACACGAACAACATTAAGCTACTCACGCAGAGGAGAACGGCTGCTGCTGCCATCATCATCATCATCATTTCTGCTACGCTGACAGGGCTAGGGGCCAGGACTCTCCTCTTCGGGTTTTTGGGGGATGTTGCTAACTCCGGGTCCGATAACAGGCACCACACCCGCAGTAGATGTGCACGGTGTGAGGTCTCGCAGCAAGCTATCAAACACGGCGCTTTTTTCGGCTTTAAAAAAACGCTATGCGTCGCCAGGTGTTTCATCAGATTTGAGGTGTTACCTCCTTTGACAGTATCACAGTATCAGCTTAAAGCACTTGTTGCAGGCTGCTGAGTTTGCATCTTTTGCTGCGAAGTACAGCCAGACTTTGACCGCTTCGCCTTGGGCATTTTTAATCTGTAGCTCTGCTCTAAAAGAACGTACGTACCTGGCCCCGCCTACTATCCTCGGAAACGTAAAATGATTGGCTAGAATTGGCTCAGGAAAAAAAAAGCACCGAAATAAAGCACCGAAATGTGCGCTGCTTTTCGGTCTGGTTACTACCGTTTATGTCAGAACCGGTGCCATCATGGCACCGGACACCGGTACCTGTAAATAGTTTTGAATGGTTATATGAAAAACGTCTGAGCCTTGGCTCCATTTTTAGGTGAATAGTACCAGATAACTTAGTTTGCAAAACTTGTTCATATTTTTTAAAAATGTACAATTTCTATTTGCATTTCAAGTTATGAAAATGATTCCTTAAACATGCTTGTGGGTTTTACAGTCAAAAATATCACTTTCTACTTGTATTTTAAATTTTGTCTGAATTTAGATAAATTGTGCTGACACATTATGTCAAAATGAGAAAATAACAGATTGGCAAGATAAACAGTTTTTAAAGGTGAAATATAGAGGCCAAATCAAAAGTAGTCAAAAACGGCCAGTTATACCCTGGACCAGCTTTTTGAGTATTTGAAATAATGGTGATATGAGTGATCCATATGGTCACAAAGAATAGCCACTTGTTTCTGTGCTACCAAAGTTCCCCGGCTTTCATTCAAAATGTGTTTATCGTCAGCACCGACACATTAAACTACTTAAACATTATAAATGTCTTCAAGCTCACACTGAGGCCTGTGGGGCACTATCAGCCACTCAGACACTACACACATTTATATGTATTTGTATATGAATGTTTCATACTTTAAGGCTGCCTGTTTATTTAAGGGAGATACAAATTACAGTGGAATTGCACATAGTAATATCACGGATGATAAATTCAATAGATTTTAAGTAGATGCTTGTGCATTCTTAAAGTCTTATATGTTGAATTGAACTGAGCATATCATCTGTTCAAAGCCTCTCCCAGTCAGTGCTGTTCTCCATGCCTGTCTGACTGTACATGATGTTATTAGCACAAACACTTTAAAGGTGATCGTTTAGGACTCCAGCAATAATACAGACAGCAATGTAGTTAGCAATAAAACAGTTTTATTGGGAATTAACTTAAAAAACAAACAAACATCTGTCTCCTACTTCTTGTCACACAGGAAAGAAGCATCAATATCTGATGAGAAGACTTATTTATTTCTCTTTTGGGGGGGTTCAACAGGAGGAGAACATCTCTAACAAGTTGATTTGTTCACATTTTCACATCTTAATTTTTAACTGAAATCTGCATTTTGAGTTTATACACTATGTATATAAGGCGACCGTTTCCTTTTGCAGTACAGTGGAACCCCGACTTACGAAGTTAATTCGTTCCTGAGGGTCTTTCGTAAGTCAAAAATTTTCGTAAGTCGAAGCACCCATTGCGCGTTTTGAGTGAGACGATGCTGAACAATAGGCTATAGGCTAATTGCTGACTAGAACAACAATACGTCGTTCAAGTGGAACAGCGAAGCGCAAGTACGGAAGCCAAGGGGTTGTCACATGATTCGGAAGGCATTTTTCGTGAAATGGGGTATTCGTAAGTCGGGGTTCCACTGTATTTTTGTGTGGTGCGTTTTTCTATTTCTTAACAAAAGGTGAACAAAGGTGTTTAAGTTCACCTAGGATGATTTGTTTTAATTTTCACATGGTCTCACTGAAACATGCATTCTTTTTTTTCTTTTTTCTTTTTTGGGCGGGGGGCTGATGTGCTGGAAAAGCTTGAAAAGGGACCTTGAAAGTGCTTAAAAAGTGCTTGAATTTGAACCTGAAAAAGGCGTGTGAACCCTGGTTGGATGGAATTCAGGTCTGGACTCTGTCTGGTCTCTTCCAAAGCCTCAGTCTTATTCCGGTGAATCCATTCTGTTGTTGTTCTGGATGTGTGCTTTGGGTCATTGTTGTGCTGAAAGATGAAGTTCAGATTTATCATCCGCTTTCTAACAGAAGGCCGAAGGTTTTGTGCCAACACCAACTGGTAACAGTAGTTCATGTTTAGAATAAAAAATCCCAGCTCACTGATTTGATCGGAGCAATCGTGTGCGTAAAATGTTGCTGAGAGATCTTTTACTTTGTGCTAATCTTAGATGAGTAGTTTTATAGACAAAAACCAGCAGGTCATTCAGTGTTCCCTTAGTGCTAATGTGTAAGAGATGTTGGTGTACTATAACTGAAATAATGTTGTTAAGTCCTTAAAGTCATATTCTTTTATTGTCATGACTGTATTTGAAGCTGTTTTTATTTTTGTATGATACCTGATTTATATGGAATATGGCTGAAGTAAACTAAAGTCTAAAATACTTAGTTTAATAGTAATTTAACATTATATAATTCACATATAAAACTATGAATTGTAATTTTAAATAGTTTAAAAGCATGTAGAATAGCACATGTAGGCAAGTATATTTCTCCTTTTATCAAGAAGCAAAGACAAAAAGGGGAAAAACAGAAACAGGGCAGGGTTCGGTGGTTGAATCATCCGTCCCCACCAATGCCAAAACCAAATCTACGCCCTTGCAATCACAGCAGGTTTCTGCCTAAAAGCAGGTGTAGGGTTGATTGGCATGAGGACACTTTGACTTTGAGAGTCACCTGTCAGAGCAGGTGTTATACACCTGGTCAGGCCTCCAAAGGTGTCTTCATGGCCGCGTAGAGGTCAGCGGAGAAAACGATGCTGAGGATGACACCAGTGGGTCGTGGACAAACGCCAGATGTGATTTTAATGACACGTTTCCTCCTTCTTTGACCTGCAGACGCTGGAAACAGAAAAAAAAAGTTTGACCCTTGAAAACTTAAAGAGAGGGGCGGAGTACTGCATACAGGTGAAGCTCAACATCGGAAACCGAAACAACCATGAACCTGAGCCGTCTGCCTGGAAGTGCACCTTCACCACGGCGGTGGACCAGCAGAGAGGTGAGCTGATGTGCAGCCGGTAAGGCGGGCGTTGTTGCCGAGTCAGAGCAATAATGAGCTGCCACAATTCATCTGCCTCCTTATCTGTGTAAATATACAGAGGGAATAATTACTAACACATGCCAGGTCTGCCACTCTCGCCAGTGGGACTCCTCCCCTAGCCACCCGCTCCACCCATCCCTCCCACAGCAGAGCCACAAACCACACCCCTCCGCTGTACTTCGGCTGGTTCAGATGGTCGTCTGCATGGAATAATGTGTCTGTGTGTCTGCAGGCCTCACTTTAGGTTTGGTCATCGGCGTCCCGATGGTTGCCATCTTCATCGTCACGAGCTGCCTGCTCCTCCTCTTCTACACGGGAGTCATTTGTAAACTGAAGGAAACTGTGCCCAGAGCTCTAATTGTAAGAAATCCAGTTTCATATACACTCTAACACCTGTGGTTTGAGAGATTTTATAATGATGTCTTTATTTCTGCTGTAAAGTTGAACATCGCCTTCATTTCCATCCATGAGCGTCTCTCAGAGGGCAAAGTTCAAATACTTTGAAGCTCCACAGTCGTAAAGCTCCTCCAGCATGTTGTGATTTGCATTTCCACAGAAGGACCAAACTCCTTCAAAGGTTAAGCAAATGAGTCAGCTGAGCTGAAAACTACTTCTGTTTTACCCTGCTGCTCCATGTAGATCTTGCTTCAATCTTAAATATGATCAACCTATCTAATAATCGACTATGTACCACAGGCCTTCAAGCTGGCTGTAGTTAAACCTTTACTTCAAAAGCATCTCTAGACCATCTCTAGGTCCTTGAAAGAGTAGTTGTCAGACAGCTAACAGATCACAGTGACTGTCCCCAGAAAACAGCTTTCGCTGATGTGTTTGTCCTGCATACTTAGACACAGCTGTGACTCGATGATACTCAGACGTCTTCAGCAGAGTTTGCCTCTGTTCCACCTTCTCAGAGCTTCTTTCTCTTCTCTTTGTAGACGGCTCTAACCAAAGGCTACGTCCTGACCCCGCAGCCTACCGTCCCAGATCCCATCTCAGTTACCTCGGAGACCGGGAGCATAACAATCACACAACATCACCTTCTGCCAACATTGACGATAACTCAGAGGGACGATGACGATGATGATGGCAACTTGCACTATGTGAACAGGGCAGTGGATCTCTCTCGGGGAAAGCTGCTGCTGTCAGGAGCTTTCTGGCAACATGTCAACGAACAGCGAGCCAACGGCAGCACTGGACGCTGGAAGTTCAAGGTTATTTGCTAAGGTGAAGGTAACGGCGCTGCCTGCAGAGTCTGGACGAAGGCCAGGTGGAGACGGAGGTGGAGGGGCGCAGCTCTGTTTGGTGAAAGAGAGGAGTCGAAGTGGAGTCTGGGGACAAAGTCAGGACGAGGAGGTGGTGAAGTCCAAAGAGGACGAGGAGGTGCGGGACATCTCCGGCAATGTCAACCTGTTCTCAGTCACCCTCGCCTCAATGGCTGCACGCGATGAAGATGAGGAGGACGTCACAGGCTTTTTGAAGGAGTCCAGCCTGGAGGGTTTACCTGCCACAGACTCACAAACTGAACCAGGTGATCACCTGACACCTCAAGTATTCCCGACACACAGAGACCGCACCGCGAGCAGACGTGAAGGCGACAGCACGGACACGCTAACTGAAGAGGAAGAGGAGGAGTTCTCGCCGTATTTGAGAAACAGATGATACTGATGTGTGCTGCTCTGAGCGTCGATGACTCGCAGGTTCTCCTCGTGTTTGGAGACCAGCTTATTATTTGGTGCTGCAGGTCAGAAGATCTGCAAATGAACCAGCCGGATTTTCTGTGTCCGACTTTTTGACTTGTTTGACTGTGAACATAAAACTGATGCTGCCAAATGGGGTCCAGACACTTTTAATGTTGTTTGAAAATTAAACATAAGCATTTTAAGAAAATCAAATGAAACTGTGACATTTCTCTTTGTAATGTTCTTCATTAAATATAGATTTTAATGTTTGCTTTTCTCCTGGTTTCCATTCTCTGTACTTCAAAATTAAGTTTTGGTCATCTCACGCTGAGTCTCAGGACAAAGAAAAACACAAACTATATCACATGACTTCTCAAAGCGTACTGGGAGCCTGTCAGGTAAGCGTCCGTGCTTCCACAACATCACGTGATTTCCTATCACCAACTTTCCGCGGTGCTGCATTCATGACCGCCGGTCTAATGAGATCTCGTGAAGAGACGGCGTTATAAACTGTAAAGAAAATTAAAAAGAATGTATATTATCACTCTCAAGTCTATAAATCAGACCAAAAACACTTATAGACTTCTTCATGAAAACCTTAAGAAACTGTGTGTCCTAAACAGTGGCTCATCTGTGTTCCCATCTTGATGAGCTGTTGAATTTGCGCTGGTAGGGCGAGTCTGGGCAGGTCCGAGTTTGACTATTACTCCCTCCAGTTGATACACGACACCACGGTTCTTCATTCACTGATGGATTTATTCTTCCGTCACACTTCTCCTCCAAAACACCATAAAATCCACCGTCAAACTGTCACTCGCTGGCTGCATGTAACCGTGAGGGAACACAATAAATTAAACAAATTGACAAAATTTACATTTATGGCAGTTAAACTCCCACCAAATCTCACCTTGAGATTTCTTCACAGACTTGAGTTATAAGCATTTACAACAGTTTAACACATGCTTATTCTGCTTCAACAAGTAGAACTATTTCCTCCTTCCGTTTTTTCTTCTCTTTTTTCGTTTCCTTCTCTTTCTTTATTCTTTCCAAAGGATCGTAGATGGAAGCTACTGTGGATAGCACTCCTCTTCTTGTCATTGGGTGTGTCTTGACAGTTACTCTGAACTGAAAGTCATCAGAGGATACGCACCATTGCACGCCCAGTGCTCTTTCTAGGAGTGGCTCCCCTAAATCTCTGTCCAGCTCTTTGACACTGTCAGCACACTCTTCCTTTGGTATTGACTCCAATACCTTCTTGCTGTTGGAAATGAACTTGTGTAGTATAAGCTTGCCTGCACTGCAGAGCTCTCTCGCTTCCTTGATCAGCTCGATTGCCTCAGCATCAGACCTTACACTCACCAGTCCATCATCAACATAAAAATTTCTTCAGATGAACTTGACAGTGCTTTGGTTAAATCGATCCTGACCTTCTGTGGCTAGGTGTTTAAGTCCAAAATTGGCACAGCCAGATGAGGAAGCTGCTCCAAACAAATGGACTTTCATCTGAAAAACTGATGGCGGAGACTCGAGATTACCATTCTCCCACCATAAGTACCTCAAGTAATCTTGGTCTTCTGGCTTTACATGGAATTGATGAAACATTCGTTCCACATCACACATAATAGCGACTGGGCCCTAAATCTACAAAGAACTCCCACCAAGGTGTTTGTGAGCTCTGGCCCTGTAAGAAGGTGGTCATTCAATGACATGTCTTGAAATCTTGCCGAGCAATCAAAGACCACTCGCAGTTTCTCTGGCTTTTGAGGGTGGTATACGCCATGGTGGGGAATATACCAAGTTGATTGTTTATCAACCTCTTCTTCTGGGACCTTTTCTGCTTCGCCACGACTGATAATGTCTTTCATGAAGTTCATGTAATCTGTCCGATATTTCTGGTCTCTCTTGAGCTTCTTTTCCAAGCACATGAGGCGTTGAACAGCACATGGCTTGTTATTTGGTAGCTCTGGCCTGCTCTGTTTAAAAGGCAGAGGCATATCAAGATTTCCGTCTCCTTTGTGCTTAATTTCTTCTTTCATTTTTGTCAAAAACCGGAGATCTTCTTGCGAGAGATTTGCCTCTTCTCCAAGCCTTTCACTGAAGTCAGATTCCAGCACCTTAAGTACGTCTTCTGGAGCAGTCATCTCCTTAGTTCTTGTTTTGCAAACATAATGAACTTTGCTCTTCAACTTACTTGTTACTTTGGGTTCAGGGGTCACTTGCTATACACAGTTATACCCAATAAGAAGACCGATTTCACATTTCTTCGGCGGGGCAATGTGTTCTGCAAGATGCTCTAAATGAGGCCATGCCCTTGCAGTCTCTGGCGTTGGAATGTGTGTACGATTGGCAGGTATGAACTCACGAGTGTAGACCGTTGGCACTGTGATCTTCTTAGAAGAAGATAACCCTCTTACTTGTAGGCCTTTGAGTCTTTTGCATGGTACAATTGTCTCCTTGGACGACATTGTGGACAGCTTCAACTTGACTGGCTCTGCATTAACATCAAGAGCATCTGCCACTTCTTCAAGAATGAATGAAGAGTCACTTTGTGAATCTAACAGAGCATAGACAAGGACTTCTTTGTTTGAATCACTTGGCATTGATGCATAAACAGGAACTATTGCTGAAGTCTGAGCACTGTTACCATCATGCACAACTCTATTGGATGTGGTTTCTTGAGTGGTGTCTTGCGGTGATTGTGGCTTTCTTTCCTTACTGCAACTTGTCTCATCATTTTCTTGTTGTTTTGAGGGATCCTCATGTAAGCATGTGGGGTGGCGCTTTGAGCAGGTGTTGCAGACCATCCGGTTGCCGCAATTCTTGGATTGATGGCCAGGACTCAAACAGCCGAAGCACAGTTTCTCACCTTGAATGAACTTCACTCGGTCAGCGACTGGCCTTGCAGTTAGTCTACGGCACTTGTGCAAGACATGTCCTGTTTTCTTACAAAACATACATGTGCTTATGTTCTTCTCAGTGGTGTTAGTTGTAAAAATCCTTGCACTTGCTGCTTGGTTCTTAGAGGTCACTACATTCTGAGGTTTAGATCTTGTGTTTTCCGGCTCCCCTTGCCGCAAAGCATAGTAAGATGTAACAGGGTTGCAAGCAATACTAGCCTCCAATGTGAGGAAGGTTACAAAATACTTGAAATCTGGGAACCTTCCATGCTCTAGCTGATACTGTGTGGCTTTTCAGTTCGATCTGCTGCTTAACCAATCAGGCAACTTGGCTGTCAGTTTTTGATTTTCAATGCCATCATCAAGAATATGCAGACTCTCATTGTGAGCCATGGCACATTCACAACTGCGTAGAAAGTCCACAAATTTCCTTAAGTCAGCACTCTCTCTTGACGCTATTTTTGGCCAAGCATGTAATTTGTCTCGGCAGGCTTTGGCAATCATAAAAGGCTGGCCGTATCTCTCATTGAGGAGTTCCCATGCAGCAACATATGCAGTATCTGAGCCAATCAGAAAATAATCTTCTAATGCCTCTCTAGCTGCTCCTCCAACATATTTCTGGAGGAAGAATATTTTCTCTGAGCTTGGAATGTTTTTCTTTTCAATAAGAGTTTGGAAGGATGACTTCCAATGATTAAACTTGAGTGGATCACCACTAAAAACTGTGGGCTCTGGAATGGGTAGCCTATTTGCTGATATAGCCTCAGCTAAGACCTTCACAAGCTCTCCTGTGCTATCTTGATGCACATGTGTTGGCACTGCATCCTTTGGTGGTTGTGAGTGCTGGTCCTCAGGCTTCACCTGATTGAGTGGCTGCATAACCTTATGTAGATCCAGGCTCTGTGGAGCATTCCCTTGGGCTGGACTGAGCTCATTCTCATCATACACTTGAAGCCTTGCTTTGGCTGCATTCAGCCTTTTCAAATTCTCCAAACGCTCAAGTTCTCTCTTTAGGTTTTCTACAGACCTTCTTCTTGCAGAATTCTCTTCTTGCTGTTTCTTTAAGAGAGCAGCCTCTTCTTTCTCTCTTTCTAGCCTACGTTCAGTTTCTTCTCTTTCTCCTTCAAGACGACGAGCTAATGCGGCTGCTTCTTGGTCTGCAATGATCAACCTCTCTTCAGCTTCAAGGTTTTGCAGTTTCTCTTGGTGGCACTCTTGTTCAGCCATAATCTGCAGTACAGCCTGTGTAGCTGCATACTCGGCAGCAGCTTCTTGTCTTCTAAGTGAAGATACATTTGAGTGAATAGAAGAAGCTTTAGAACCATTAGAGGCAGGAAGTGAAACACTGGAAGCTGAGGATGAGAATACAGAACTATGATCTGACCAAATCAACTCAGCTGTTCCCTGCATTTCAGATTGAGCGTTTTGCACTACAGTCTTGGTGATCGAGATGCAGTTATCCATCTTGCGACGCATGTCATGGGCTGGTTGATCAATTCTTTGGTAATCATCATAAGCAATGTTCAACTCAGATAATTCCCTTTGAATACTGGTGATGTGTTCTTGTAGGATGTCACTAGGATCCTGTTTTAACACAGATCTTTTAGCTACCTTAATCAGAGCTTTCCATCGTTCATATTTGCTGTCAAAGTGAAGCAATAGCCCTTTGATTTGCTCTTTCTGAAACTCCTTTCCTTTTTCTGTTAATGTCCAGGTTCTTTCACTTCTACGAGGCTCTTCAGGTGGTGCTATATTTTGCCCAATATTTGATTCATCTGTCTGCTCTAACTCGGTCTCTTCTTCCAGAGCAGCTGCTGCACCCTGAGCTTCTTTACTTGTATGTGACATTTTGATTATTTAGACATATGTACACAGACAGCATACAAAAGTAAGCAGCAACGACATTTGCCAATACTGAATAAAGGGGGCTTAACTAAATGAAGTCACTCTCCTTCAAATTAGCTCATACATGTAGAATATTACAGAGTAAGTACACTTAACAGAGTTCTTATTATAACCTTGTCACACACTGAACTTGTAAAAGACACTGAACCATAAATACAAACTGTGAATTTCTATCAAAATGTACAAAGTTTACTTCTGCCCTTTCAGAGCCAACTATAATTATTCAGCTGAACATGAATTTACATCTCTTACGTAAATGCACATTCATATACGTGAAACACCGTGGCTGCCAAGCTACAGACAGTCCCTTTTAGTTTCCAACTCTTGTGTCACTTTTCAGACCAAAGACATTGGTCTGACTTATAGACTTCTTCATGAAAACCTTATGAAACTGTGTGTCCTAAACAGTGGCTTATCTGTGTTCCCGTCTTGATGAGCTGTCGAATTTGCGCTGGTAGGGCGTGTATGGGCAGGTCTGAGTTTCACCTCCACAAATAAACGGCAGAGACGTTGAGGGTCAAATGTCACCTCAAGCAAAGTATAAGGAGGGAGGAGCCTGGCCTACAGGCCTGACACGGGACGGCGTGTTACCTTTCAAATCACACAACACTAACTCCACTTTGGACCCGCCCACTTTGCGTCGCTGTGGTTATTTTTCCGCTCACTCTCCGTGTCCGCTGCTTCCATTAATGTTTCCATGGTGATCCAGCTGTGGAATTCTGTCTCACTGTTATTACATTTCTCTGAAATGTGGCTCGCCGTGCGTCCTCACCAGCTGCCAATGAGCATAAAGGCATACCTCACACGGTAACCGTGGTGATACCTGAGCGTCCTGAGGGTCGGCTCGAAGCGCGTTAGAAACAAGTTTACTTCCTGCTTTCATCTGTTAGCTGTGAGTGGATCTTTATGGGCAGTGACGTACTCCTGAACCTCTGGGACAGAAAGTGTGGCCTAAGGCTTTCAACAGTTTGAAGTCAGTCATGAGTCCACTCTGATTTGTTATAAATGTTTAAATATTTTCCTAAATGTAAAAAGTCTGTAGGCTGAGAGCAGGCGTCACATGAGAGACCTGCTTCTGTGTCAGTTGGAGTCTGTGTGAGCAGGACGCCTCCTGTGCTGATAATCTGTGCTGTGTGTGCAGGTCATCAAGATGCGCTCTCTGAAGAGCTATAAGTGGGATCGTTTGGAGCCCGGCAGGCGGTACTGTGTCACCGTGCGATTCTACGACGACCTTGAGCATATGCAATCCAACTTCAGCCTGCCTCAATGTGCTACAATACCAGCCATCTTCTCTCCAGGTACACACACACACACACACACACACACACACAACCCCCGAGCAGCTATCTTAGTGAGGACCCTCATTGACATAATGGTTTCCCTAGCCCCTAACCCTAACCATTAAAAATGAATGCCTAACCCTGACCCTAAACCTAACCATAACCTAATTGTAACCCTGACACTAAAACCACATTTTGAGCCACAAAAATGTGAGGACCGGGTTGTGTGTCCTCACAAGTGACTGCTGGTTTTCACAAGTATAGTAGAATGCAGATTTCGGTCCTCACAAAGATAGCTAGACAGGTACACACATACATACACATACACACACATACATACATACACACACACACACATACAGACACACACACACACACACACATACATACACACACATACAGACACACACACACACACACATACACACACACACACACAGTGATTTCAGTTATCTTGCTGTCAGGTGGAAGATGGGTGAAGCTAAAGGAGCAGCATCATAAACACTGCTGTTAGCCTGCAGTGAAAAATGTCATTCAGGGCGTGTTAATAACTTTACGTCAGGACTCTGTGGAGCTCCACCTGCTTCCTTTACGTCGTTTTTCAAAGCTGTGCCAAGTTTCAGCCCCCTCGGGTTGAACTGTGAGATACAGCGTTTGTGTGTTCACTTATTTAGTTTTACTCACTGGAAAAATCAAGTTGACACATGCAGGTGATAATAAAAAGCTTTTAGTCCACAACATTCATGCTGAGCTTCTGCTTCTGTTGTGATTGTAAATGGAGGGAATTCCCCGTGAAACACACTTCCCACGCTAACCTCAGGGAATCTGACTGATAAGCAAGTCACGGCTGGAAACAGCAGTGCTAGTACTACCTGTAGTAGTACTACATGTACTAGTACTACCTGGGTCATCACACTTGTGTGGTGAGGAAAACAAACATACCCAACAGTGTCAAGGTGTATAACCTGGAAAAGTTTGATTCCTTTAACCTGTGGCTCCTCACAGACCTGCACAGACAGAAGGTCAGAGGTCACATGGTTTTCCAGGGTTAGGTAGGTCAGCCTGACTTGCTAACGGTCCAGCCTCGTGGCCTCAGAGAGAGTGGAGGTCATTTATGCAGCAGGTGATTGGCTGAGAGATGTGCAGCCTTCAGTTCCGGCGGCGTTGTTGGAGCTGACGACTGTAACATGATGTGAACTTTTAAACGTTGCTGTTTTCAGGCTGATGAGACTAATGTTCATCTCTAAACTCGCTGTGTTCCTGCGTGCAGACCCGCTGATCTCGGGCATCTTGTGCTCGTTCGTGATCATCATCGTGTTCTGCATCTTCCTGCTGATCGTGACCGGGTTCATCTGTCTGAGACGGAGGCTGCTGCCGTCGGTTCTGGTAAGTTCTGCAGTCAGAGCATCACACACTGAACACGTCACCAAAGGAAGACGATTTATTCTAGCATCTGATTCCTTCAGGTTTCAGTCGTCAGCGCTCATATGTCTGGCTGATGTTCGACCTTTGTTGTTGTTTCACAGTTTCAAAGAACGCCATCTCGATCCGTGTGACGAGTGGCTCTTATTTTGAAAGTTCAGCTGTTTTCAGTTATAAAATAAAGTTTCCATCCTGTACCCGCACCGCTAACTGGACCTGACCTTTCACTTCACCATCCAGCAGCAAACGGGTCAGAGGTCCTGAGTTTGAGTCTTTGAAGCGAACTCGAGGACGCTGGTTTATTAAAACGTGACACGATCGTGCTGTGATAGTCACGTGGTTTTAGTCTCACTCCTGTCACTTCTCATTGCTTCATCACAGCAAAGTGTTTTCCACTCGAACAGATCCGCGTGTCTAAAACACGAGAACGATCTCATCAGAAATATTTCCGCTGAGCAACTTGGATGAGGTCACTGCAGAAATAAACACAGCCCACATTGTTTTTACAGCCCTATGCATTGCCAAGAAAACGGTCCTCCTTAACTGGAAAAATAAAAAGAATCTTAATTCTAATCAATATAAAAACCATCTAATAGATCACATTAGTCTTGATACAGCCTCTGCCACCACATTTGATCAATCCCTTTGGGCTCCTTTGATCGGCTTCATCACCTAGTGGGGTGGGGGTCATGGTTTGGTCCTGCCTTCGCTATTGTGGTTGATGTGGAGGTTGGGACGGGCTTAGGGGCGCCAGGAGAACCCCTAGAGACGTTATCCCTGGAGGGCTCAACCCGGGGGGTTGTGGTCATAACCTGGTTAGTGGCTCTGGTCGCTCTTAGAGGGTGTTCTCCTCGTGGCTGCGTGCAGCGGGGCTGGGGGATGGTCTGTACTGGCGGATGTAGGTTACTGGCCTGGTAGCCTGGCTGCCCTGAGTGGATCCGGGGCAGGCGTGGGGGGGCTTGGGGTTGGGGTGCCGTCTCCGTGATGGGGCTCTGGCTGGGCTTTGGGGGCTTCGGTCCTCGTCGGTGTGTCGCCGAGGTTGTGGGCGGGTGGGTGCACGGGGGCTCAGCCCTGGCGCAGGGGGCCTCTGGTGCATCGGCCTAACTGGGGGGCTCTTCAACTGGCAGGAGGTTGTTCCATCCTTGCAGAAGTCCACTCTGCAGGTGGGGAGAGACACAGGAGAGGTGGAGAATAAACCTAACCTGGGTGTCTGTTGTCTTGTGTAGTCTGGAGATGATTGAATGTTGGGGTGGGTACAGTTTCCTCTGCGGTGGGGTAGGGTGGGCTTCCCCAGGTCCTGTGGGGCCTGGCGGTGCTGCTGCCGTGGCCCGGTCTGGATGGGCCTGGGCTCCCTTGCCTTGGTGGGTACTAGAGGACGGGGTGAGAAGGGAGGGCATCTTGCCTCCTTTTTCCTCCCATCCCGGCTGCCTCCCTCTTCCCGCTCCACCACACCCACCCACACAGGTAGGGCCTTGGGGTGCGGGTGTGTCACCAGGGTGCAGGAGGCATTCCCCCCTCTGTCCCCTTCTGGCCACCTGTGCCTCAATTTTATTCCACAACTGAGACATCCACATTATTCACACTCTCATAACACACACATACATATAGGGCCTTGAGGGTGACCACGTTAACGGCGTCCAGTGGACGGTCTGTGTTTTCAACCCTACCTCTGGCGCCGGTGCCCACCTGTCAATTTTAAATCCATGTAGACATTGAGGGTTCTCGGGAGGGGCCGTGCTAACACCTGCTGCTCTCTGGCAGCAGCACCATGCCCTCCCTTGTTTTAAATGCACTTTAGAACAACACGCAGCAACACTACACATGAGTGGGAGGAGGGAGGTATGGGGTCTTCACACACCCCCGTTCTCTACTAGCCATCGGGACGGGGGGCTGGGAGGAGGTGTTGGCTGTCCGATTGGCCTCCCTGCTGCTGCGGAGCCTGGGGCGGTCTGCTTGCCTCCACCCGGGGAAAGGGTCACATCTCTTGGGTCTGGGTGCCGTTTCCCCTCTGGGGCGAGGGTACCTGGACCCGGGGCATAGAGTATGTTTGGGGAGTATGATTGTGTGTACATGCCCATGTATGTCTATCCCTACGTTGGGTGAGTGCTGAGTGTTTGTATATGTGTGCATGAGGGTGGGAAAGCATGTTTGTGTCTGTGTGTGCCTGTTTGTCTGTGTCTATATGTCAGGTCGGGTCTTAGACTCCACCTCCCTGGGAACTCCCAGGCCCTCCAAAGTGTGGAGGCCTATCTCCCCTCACCACACTCCCTGCCGGTAACTGATGCCCTCAGGGGTTGGTGCATTGGTGGTTCTTGGTGTCCGGGCTGGGCGCTCAGGTATGCACCAGCTCACTCCCGGTGGCTACTTGGCGGGGCCTGGTGCCTGTCGCTCGGTCAGGCCTCTTCCGGGCAAAGGGGCCCTCGGGCCCGGCCTCGGGCCTGCAACTCGGTTCACTCTGGCACAGATGGCTGCCGGCAGAGCCGGCGGGCACGCCGGTGCAGCCCCTCTGGCTTCTGCTCCGTGGCTACTGGGTGACCCCTCGTCTGGGGATCTCCTCAGCCCTTCCCAGGAGGGTGGCACGGATGCCCCTCGGTGGTACTCCTTGGGCTCTCGCAC
Organism: Oreochromis aureus; assembly: GCF_013358895.1. Lineage (NCBI taxonomy): Eukaryota > Metazoa > Chordata > Actinopteri > Cichliformes > Cichlidae > Oreochromis > Oreochromis aureus. The sequence goes on along the minus strand of NC_052957.1, from coordinate 1,192,081 downwards.
TCTGGGGCCTCTGGATGTCTGGAGCCTGGATCTCCTCCATGCCTGCTTCATGCCCTGGGGACGGGGCTATGGCCCTCCACACCCTCTAGCAGACCGTTACATGGGAAACCTTTTGTATACAAGCGCTGATCCACACAGGTGTGCACACGGGTGTTCACTGTTCGTGAGACATAAACTACACCTTTCTTAGCTGCTACTTCAAAGCACATTGTGCGCTGTCTGTCCTGCGTGCTGCACAACAACATTCAATATTTAGTATTTACTGCTGTTCACACTTAGCTAGATTAACGTGATGGTGTTGTGTTTAGCATGTTGCTTTGTTTTTTTGGTTTTTTTGCTTGTTTTCTCTTCTTTTTCTCTCAACAGGTGATCCAGGAGATTTTTTTTTCTCTTTGTCGTTGTAAGTGCCCTTTCTCACTGTCCCTCTTCCCTTCTGTTTTTCTTTTCCTTCCTCTCTTTCTTTCTCCCTTTCCTATCCCCCAGTCATGTCTGTCCCATCTGTAACAACTGAAAATAAAGTAAATAATAACAACAAAGTTTGATCAAATGGACCAATACGGCAATGCCATGATGATCCATTTGGCAAAATAAATCCATTTGGTATCCTTGTTGGTCTTCAGACAACAATTCTGACGGCTAAAGAACCAAATGGGACGGACAAAAAAAAGAAAGAAAGAAAGAAAGAAAAAAAAGAAATATTCCCGTTGATCTGCAGAGAACACGAGTGGGAACGTGTGAAGTGTTCTTTCTTTCTGTGGTTTCACATCTCTGTCATCTCACATCCTTTGATACGTGTGAAGCAGAAATCTGAGTGCAGATTACACCATCAGAGGCTTTAACTGGACTCTAATGTGGTGGAATCACCCAGGGTCGGGCTCTCTGCTACAGCTGGAGTCGCAGGCCAAACAGTTAACGTGCTGTTTGCTGTTTGTGGTCGAGCGGTGAGCGCTCAGCGTTTTCTGAGTAAAGACACAGGAAGAAACAGCAGCAGGCGGAAACTCTGCCAGAGCTGCGGTTAACGGTGGTGTACAAACAAAGAGAGGCAGCTGCACAGACTCAGGGCGTTGCTAAAGAGCTCACAGTCAGAGCGTGCAGGCAGGATCTGCTTGGAGAGTTCGGTGAAACACAGCCATGTTTTTACAGCTCGTACTGCAGTGAAATCCCATTTGCTCCCATTTCAGTCACAGCAGCGCTGAGACCCCCTCGGCTGCTCGCTCACCGAGCCGCTAATCACTCCATTTATAACGTGCCGTGTTATTGTGCAGATGGCAGCAAACAACTTTTAATATTCCTGGATGGGCACAAGCCGTCCATGTTTAAAGCGCTCACGAGACTAAACTGTCATGTTTGTCCACAGAGATCTCACAGTGATTCTGTTTCACAGTGTCTCACGTCCCTCTGGTCACATTTCAGACGCTTCATGATAAAAGTAATGTTTTCATATCAGGGCTGAGAGCTCAGAGCTGGAACGCAGGAAGAACCCGACCCCGGCCCGCTCTCCGTGCAGTGTTCAAAAGCTGCTTTTAAGTTTGGCTTTTATTTTCTGCTTTTACTTCGAGCCTGCACTCAAACGTTGGCCAGCCCTCTGAGGTGAAACCAGAGCAGCGTTTCTGTGGTTTTGTGAGTGAGTGTTGTTTATCTGAAAGTTTAACGTCTTCGCCGTCTATCCGGGACTCCGGTGTACCCCAGGGCAGTGTTCTCGGCTCATTGTTCTTCTGAGTTTATCAGAAGAACAATAATCACGTCTTCTCACGTGATTATTTATCTGTAAAAACGTTCATAACCACCTGTTTGCTGGGATCTAAAGGTCGTGTGGTTTATGAGCATGAGTTAACCCCGGGCTTATTTTTTTTTTTACATTGTCTCTTTTATTGAGAGAAAGCAATTAGTAGTATGGCTTTTTACACTGTCTTTGTTTTCACATTTTTAAACTTGTAATTGTAATTGAAAATAAAAAAGAGAAAAAAATGACATGGGTAAGGGAGTAGCAGGGCAGGCAAGTTAGCATCATATGATTTTAATGGGAATTTAACTCAGGGCTCCAACGTAAAAAAAAAAATAAGAAAGCATGGTTCATAAAAAATCACACCTCACAGGCTTAACATTTTCTGCGCATTTACACCATATTCTGTAGAAAGTATCCCTCTGAAGTTTAAGAGAATATGACAATTTTTCCATGGTATAGATCTCTTGTACAGAATGTATCCAATCTTCCATCATTGGTGGTTCAGGCTTAAGCCATCTCCTCGTAAGAGGCTTTTTACTCGCGGCCAGTAGGATATACAAAAGTCTTCTATCATTAGAATTCAATTTATCCACTGGTGTGTTACACAAAAATGTGGTCTCAAAGGTTAAAGGAAAAACAAGTGAAAAAACATTTTGCAGATGTTCATGGATTAGAGACCAGTGCTGGCGAATAACTTTGCAATCCCAAAAGATATGGAAACGGTTAGCTCCATCTCCCCCACATCTCCAACAAGTGTCACCAGTTCCCCGAAGTCTTTGTTGAGGAGGGCTGATGAAAAATCTCGTAATGATTTTACAGCAAAATTGACGCCAAACATTGGACCCGGTGGTAGCCCACTGTGTCATGCATGCGTGGCCCCAACACTCCTCTGTAATCAACAGATTACCTTCTTTTCCCCACATTGCTTTAATATACACAGTGCTGTCGTTTTTACACCGCAGGATGCTGTTATATAGTTTGGAAATAATTTTGCTTTGTGCTCCAGATTTGGTTAATGATAAAAATGTTTCTATAAATTGTAATTCGTTTAGGTTCACTTTCAAGTTAAGAATTCAAAGCTTTGAAATGCCCCCTTGTGGACAAATGAATAATAATTAGTGATACTTTTTGAAATCCAGTTCTTGAATCTATTATCGTACTGATTCGGGGAAAAATCTGAATCATATGCACACCATCTTAAAACCTTGGAGGCATTTTCCAAACTACAAATTCTGATTACTTCATTCAGAGCAGATATCATTACAGTTAACCTTTTTAATATTTGTAGTGTCTCATGCGAACGGGGGGATCAGAATACGCTTTTCATGAAATAGATGCAGTTTCATGTTCCATTATTAACTGCCTTTAGTTAACCAAGATGCAGAGGGGGCTTTCCCCTGCTGTGTGACCAACAAACCAAACATGAAATTTGGAGGGTTTGGGTGCTCACCAACAGTTTCTTTCCAAAACACGGCGCCGTGCCCAGCTCTCTGTCACACCGCACTTCTTTTAATGTGATTCAGCTACGTTTCCACTGCTAGGAAACACGCCAAGGCCACCTGTGAGCAGATGAAGCGCGCTCACAGCCCACAAAGGTCTGTTCACCGCTTCGACCGTAACACCGAGCTCAGTTTGCTCGTAAAGCTACCGTCTCGTTTCACCTCGCTCATAATTTCAGCTACAATCTAAACTTGTTATGTCACAATTTCATTTATTCATACTTTTACATAATAAAGTAATGTGCAAAAGTCTTGAGCCACCCTTCACAGCAGTGACCTATGGGAATATTTCTGAGGGTCTCCTTCGCACAGTCGGATCTTTGCACCTGATCGTGTTTAAAGGAATGTTTTTAAAATATATTTGACATTTAACTCTGACCAATGAATTAAAAGGCCTCTAACTCCAGGGATGAACTAGATGAACACACAACATTTCAATTTTCATTTTAAAACACATCTTCAGGCTTGTTGTGTTTGCTCTCTCACAAAAACACGTCATTTGCTTCTTTTGTTAAATCCACAAAAAAAAAATGACAAAATACAGTTTGACCTGAAATAGTGGCACCAACAAGGCGCTGATAGCTGGAAACTTACACACTGCACACCACACTGAGATCAGGCATCTGACAGTCACGTCTTTAAGAAACGGGGAGCAAAGACCTGACGGTGACCAGCTGATCGTCGACTGAAGCCTCATCAGCAACGGTCAGGAAGACGTTTTTACTGAAGGGAGACAGGAGGAGGACGGGGGAGGACAGGGGGAGGACAGGAGGAAGACAGGAGGAGGTCAGGAGGAGTTCAGGAGGAGGTCTGGGTCAGGAGGAGGACAGGAGGAGGATATGAGGAGGTAAGAAAGATGATAGGAGGAGGAGTGGAGGAGTTCAGGAGGAGGTCTGGAGGAGGACAGGAGATGCTGCTTCAGACTGAAGAGTAAAGTCGGTCATAGCGAATATTCACAGCTGAGCTGGTTGGATTTGTAAAAACTGCATTTTTGTCTAATGTGCTGTTTTTCAGTCTCTGCCCTTCTATTCCTTTTTCCTTCAAAATCTGCAGAAATGAAGATTTTAACGATTAATTAATTTATTTTTTCTTTTCAACAAATTTAAAGTGAAACAACACAAAACACTGCAAACCACAAAACAATAAAATCTAAATTAAAATATGCAAAACAAAAAGAAAATGCACATTCTCTGTCATATAGGCCTGGGATGATTTTTTCGGGAGAGTGTTTTCCTGCTTGGAATTGCATGCATAGGATTTCCTGCATGAATTAACTTTCTGAATCCTTTATCATCCGCAGCTGAAAATAATTGTGGATGATTACTATACCTTTGTTAACCATTCCTTGCCGTCGGTCCCCTGACCATGGTCGGGAGACGCAAGGGGAGATGCTTCCACCAGGGCCGAAGTTTTGTCCTCCTTCGGGGTTAACTCCCTTCACTTTTGTGGAGTAGTGAGGCAGGCAGAAATCAGCCGAGACACCCGGGAGTACTGAAGAGATGAGGCTTTAATAACGGTACTGCACATTTCAAAACACACTGCATAGGCTGTAGCCCGTTAGAACACTGCTCTCGGTCGCCGCCTCTACCCGTGACATTCTTTTTCACTCACCGCATTTCCTCACACGCATGCACATCGCATACACTCCTCACACAGCACCCAGCCACACACAAGCCGGCAGTTCCTGCAACACTACCCCCCACTCTGGATGGCAATTAAACAATAGCTCCACTCCAGCAATGTAATGCATAGAACTGGTACACAATCCCTTTACCGCTTAGAGCCCACAAGAGATAAAAGTCTCCAAAAGTTGATTCTGTTCATCTGGACGTAGCGTTTTGTGGGAGAAACATTTCGTCACTCATCCAAGTGACTTCTTCAGTCTCAGCTGACTGCAGGTTTCCCCAAATCTTATAAACAGTATCGGAACAGCTGAGACGCATTTTTTCTAAACACCACGTCTCTGTGGCTTTTAAACCCCAAAACACGCTGCGGCAAAAATTGGTCCACCCCAAGGATCGGGTCCCCCGACACAGAGTAACATAGTGTATGCTGTTAAGTGCCAGGAGGATTGCCAGGATTTATACATCGGGGAAACCAAACAACCTCTAGCGAAGAGGATGGCACAACACAGAAGAGCCACCTTGTCAGGCCAGGACTCTGCAGTCTATTTACACCTACAGGCCAGTGGACACTCTTTCAACGATGAGGATGTACACATCCTGGACAGGAAAGAACGCTGGTTTGAGCGCAGAGTCAAAGAGGCCATTTACGTGAAAAGGGAAAGACCATCTCTGAATGGAGGAGGGGGCCTAAGGGTACATCTGTCACCATCTTACAATGCTGTGATTGCAGCCATTCCCCAACTCTCTGTGAATGGGACTCATGGCCATTGATCAGTGTTCTTTGATCAGTGGGTTTTGGTCAGTGATTGTTGATCAATGGTCATGAGAATTTGCATAATTATGATTAAGGAACTGACCTCACAGCCCATTGTTCCTTCAGTGGGCTGGTTTCAGTCATTATGCAAATGTACTGTTTATAAGGTTTGGGGAAACCTGCAGTCAGCTGAGACTGAAGAAGTCACTTGGATGAGTGACGAAACGTTTCTCCCACAAAACGCTACGTCCAGATGAACAGATTCAACTTTTGGAGATTTACTTTCCTGGATGATTGAGAATCCATCAAGAAGAGATAAAAGTGTTACTTACTGCATATAAGGTGAGGTATAGTATCCACTAGTGCACCTCAGTGACAAAGACGTTGGCTCAATTAAGGTGTACATACATGTGCAAAATAAAGCATTTCAAGTGCTGTAAAGTAGAAAAGAAATTACACAATTGTAGCTATTACATGGCGACCGGTAATAACTAACTTATCCTAGCATCTAGGAAGGCACAAATACAAATGGATAAGTGCATGTAGATAACCCCGTAGGTTCTTCAGATACTTTACTCCCCCTTTTTTTAATGTAAACACTGGAACGATGAAAAATATAGCTCTCTTAAACCATTGTAGCTAACAGTGGAGGAGGCTGAAACGATTTAAACTTGAACTGAATCTTCAGTCCTACTTGGAACTGTTAATGGTAGATAAACCAAGCTAAGTGACCCACACCCCATACCGGTCTGGTGCTCTGCGATGACGAGTTGGTGGCTGAAAATGCTGGCCGAGATAGTCTGGCTCACCCACCACACCCCCACCATTCACATGGTCTACATGGGAAGGAGACGATGGGACAAGCACAACCGGAGTGGGATCAGCTGCAACTGAAACAGATGGCTGAGAGAAGCTGGGGCCATTGCCAGTGTCAGTAGAGAACAGACTGTGCAGACCCAGATCACAGTCTGCTGGGTCATTCTCTAAAGCTGGTGGTGGGACCTCTGTAGGTGACCAGTGATGAGCTTTATCCAGAACCCAGGTATTGTCCAGGGGCTCGCGGCAGCAATAATGCTTTAGCTGGTCATGGTGGACAACTTTCACTTTAGACCTTGGGTTCTTCTGGATCCGACAAACTAGGTCATCCAATTGCCCCAGGACAAAGAATGGTCCTTCATACGATGGGAGGAACTTTTTGACCTTGTTCTTGATGTGACGTGTTCCTTTGATGAGATACCACACAGGATCTCCAGTCTTGTACTGTGTGTGGCAACAGTTCTTGTCATATTGTCTCTTTGTGCGCATGACTGACTCACGCAGGGCTTCCCTGGTGATGAGGTGGGCCAGCTCCAGCCGCTCAAGCATTTGCTGCACATACTCTGGAGCTGAGGGTTGGTTGTCTGGATCAGGAGGTAAACCTGCGACAAGGTCCACTGGCTCACTCAGTTCTCGGCCAAACATCATGAAGTTTGGGGTGAAACCTGTAGCACTGTGCTTGGTCGCCCTGTAGGCCATAACAGCGTACGGGATCATCAGGTCCCAGTCCCAATGGCAATGTTCTGCTGTGGAAGCCAGGATCTTTTGGAGAGTGGCATTGAAACGTTCAACCTGGCCATCTGACTGGGGTTGGAATGGTGTTTTGTGAGTCTTGTCTATGCCAAACAAACTGCACACCCCCTGGAACACCTCAGATTCAAAATCGCATCCCTGGTCACTGTGCACTGCTTGAGGTATCCCATAGCGGCACACCCACTCAGATGCAATGACCTCAGCGACAGTTGCAGCCCGTTCATCTGGGATAGGAAAGGCTTCAGTCCACTTTGTAAAGTAGTTTTGTATCACAAGCACATATCGGTTTCTGCGCTCCGTCTCATTCAGTGGTCCCATAATGTCCAGCACAATGCGCTCCATTGGGGCTTGTTGGGATTCAGAGATTCTTTTATTGCTACCATATAACCTGCCTTATGATAAATGCATTAATAACATGTTTTACAGTATTATTTTATCAGTAATATTTCTTACAGGGTTCATATTGCATATGTTTGTCATCACATTCATTCTATTCACAGGTAGAGTTCATTTTATACACATTGCATATCTGTGCTTGTTTAGAGTTGATGTTCCATCCAAGAGGGTTTTAAGCTTCACTGGTGAGAGTGTCCAGGTGATACATGTTGAGGGAAGATGAGAACATAGCAGGTTAATTGCATGGATGCTTACAATACACATAAATCTAGCAACAGGCCTGAGCGAAGGCCCAAGTGTCTTCTGCTCCTTCTTGAGACTTGCTGCAATTTAGTCTACTTAGTGATTAATGACAAGTGTCCATTATTAGCTCTTAGAGACCCTGAAGCTTGAAGTTTATTACCGTAAAAGGCAGGTGATATAGAAAAGAGAAGTTAGATGTCTGTTTATAGTTATTAAGATGTACATGATGTACCCTTGTCTGTAAACAATGTATTTTTGACCTGTATTTGACGTGTACGTGGGGGCGTGATCCTCTATGCTATAAAACCAGAACCCAGTGTATTTCTGTCAGAGCAAAACAGGCCATATGCTGATGGTTGTTCTCCTGTGTTAATAAACTCATCGTTTGATTGCACTTTTCTGAAGCCTCCGTCGTTTGTTGTCTGGTCTGCAGTTGATCGATCGCGCTTCAGGCTCCTACCCCGACAGTTCCCATCTGAGCTTGTGGTGTCTTCTGGGGTCAGGCTCTGGATGCACAGCTGGTACAAGTACAGCACCAAAGAGCGACGTCTTCCCTCATGTGATACCAATAGAATCGGGTTCGTAGTCTGGCCACAGTCCTCTCGACACCAAAATGTCCGCCCACTGGCCCTTTGTGCATCTGGCTCATTACTTCTGGTTGTAGCTTGCGTGGCAGTACAATTTGGGAGAAGTGGGTCTCATCAAGGCAATAGAAGCGACGGACCAGAACTCCATCTCTGAAGTAGAGCCGTTTCCATTGAGCCCAGTATGTCTTAGTGGCCGGGCTGCATGGCGAAACAGTAGTCCATTGGGGGCGCTCACTGCTGGCCTCCATCCAGGTGCGTATGGGTGCAATGTCTGCATCAGCGTCCTGGGCTTGGCTCAGCTCCCCCATGGTCCAGCCATGAAACAAAGAAGCAGTATCAAGGGTTTTAGCCACATATATTTTCTCAGTCAGCTTTACAGTGTGTGTATTAGTGGGAATGTTCTGGTGTGATATGTCTGTGTTAGTGTGAATTATCTGTGCTGAGATGTCTGTGTTGGTAGGAGTGTTTTGACATGGTAAGAGCAGTTTGGTCTAAAGTCTTTGTGTCTAGTGTAGGGGTGTTATGACCTACCCCACTGGACACACCGCTATAGTAGCCGGTTGTCCCTCCACCCTCACGGGACTCGGCAACAGGGAGCTGGTGTCAGAGTCCAACTCGCATTGGACTGCCCAATGACTGGTCCCCCCGAGATGCGTGGAGGGGTCCAGCACTTTGCATGGACAGGACTGGCGACTGGGTGTTCTGGAGAGGCGATCAGCATTGGTGTGCACTCGACCTGGACAGTGGATGATCTTGGCAAGCTTCTCGAGCCATCGAGCTAACTGTCCCTCTGGCTCTTTCATTTTGTTAGTCATTGCAGGCTGCTGTGGTCTGTGCATGCTTTGAAAGGCCGTCCGAGGAGGTACTGGCGAAAATGGGATGTGAAATCCACGACGGCTAGTAGTTCACGTCGTGTGGTGCAGTAGTTTTGTTCAGTTCTTGATAGCTTACGACTCCCATATGCTAACACACGTTCCACGCCCTGTTGCATCTGTGACAGCACTGCACCGATGCCCGTGTCGCTGTCATCATTGTCTAGTATCATTTCACCATGGTCAATTGGATAGCCAAGAACAGGGGCAGAGGTGAGCCGACACTTTAGCTTGTCGAAAGCTGCTTGGTGCTCAGCGTGCCACTGAAAATGTGCATTCTTCTTGGTCAGGGTGTGCAGGGGTTCGGCTATAGAGGCAAAGTCTTTCACGAACCAGCGACAGTATGAGGCCAGGCCGATGAAGCGTCTGACCTCCTGGATGGAGGTGGGTGTAGGCCACATCTGAACTTTTTGAACTTTGCTGGGGTCGGTAGCCACACCATGCTCGGATACCACATGGCCAAGATAAGCAACTTCGCGGCGAAAGAGGCAGTATTTGGCAGGTTTCACTTTCAAGCTAGCTTGTTGAAGTCTATAAAATACCTGGCCAAGCCGTTGCAGCATCCCCGACACGTCCTTAGCCAGCTCGATGATGTCGTCCAAGTAGACCAGGCAGGTCTCCCACCGCATGCCAGCCAGGACGCGGTCCATAAGCCGCTGGAACGTCGCCAGGGCATTGCATAGTCCAAATGGCATGACGTTCCATTCAAAGAGGCCTGTCCTAGTGCAGAAAGCGGCAGCCCTGCGTGCTCTAGGCGTCAGCTCAACCTGCCAGTGCCCTGATGCGAGGTCTAATGTGCTGAACCATCTGGCAGTCGAGAGTATGTCCAACGTGTTCTGGATGCGGGGTAGCAGGTAGGCGTCTGTTATGGTGCGGTCGTTGAGAGCCCTGTAGTCAATGCAAAGAAGGTATGTCCCGTCTTTCTTATACACCATAACGATGGGCAAGGCCCAGCTGCAGTGGCTGCGTTGGGCGAAACCGCTCTGTAGGTTGTCGTAGATCTGCTGATCAGGGTGTTGCTGCTTTTCCCCTGCCATTCTTCGTGGCTCAAGAGTTGGGAGCTCGCCTTGTAATCGGAAGGTTGCCGGTTCGAGCCCCGGCTTGGACAGTCTCGGTCGTTGTGTCCTTGGTTCACCCGACTTCACCCGTTGCCTACTGGTGGTGGTCAGAGGGCCCGGTGGCGCCAGTGTCCGGCAGCCTCGCCTCTGTCAGTGCGCCCCAGGGTGGCTGTGGCCACAACGTAGCTTGCCATCACCAGTGTGTGAATGTGTGCGTGAATGGGTGGATGACTGGATGTGTAAAGCGCTTTGGGGTCCTTAGGGAATAGTAAAGCGCTATACAAATGCAGGCCATTTACCATTCTTCGTGGATGTTGTTTGACTGGGGCACCAAGATGGGTTATGATGTCGTGCTGCATCGGCCCAGGTCGGCAGGCCCTGTAGAAAACACATGTCCATAAGTGCAAAGCAAGCGTTTCAGTTGGAGCTGTTCATAGACATTGAGGTCTGTGGAGCTCTGGGCATAGAGCTCCTGCAGGTGCAGATGAACCACAAGGAGGGCTGGTCAGTGAATGCAGCTGGGGAGACCATTGTGCTTCTCAACAAAACCTTTGGTGGGACTAAGCATCATGTCACCTCGAGCTGCTGCACCTGGATGCACATTGCCTTTCACCATACACTCTTGCCCCGTATCCACCACCACAGTTCTAGCTATTCTAACTGCATGTGACTTTGCACTGGCTTCAGTTTGGTAGTAGGGCACCTCTTCACTGAACAGGATGATGTGGCGTTTGCCGAAATCAAGATGTGCTTCAGCTTGAATGAGGAAGGGATGCCCAAGTATCACCTCATTTCCTGCTATATCTGCCACCAGGAAATCAACATCCACCTGATATTGGCCCAGATACCTGATATTGACAGGTATCTGGGCTTCACCTAGCACCGGCACGTCCCCAGGTCCCACACCAAGCAAGGTCTCAACAACTGAGGGCTGTAGTGGTGGCCTCACGTCTGGGTGGATGGAGTTGTAGTAGAGCAGCGGCAGCACGCTCCTCCAGGCCCCACTGTCCAAAACAGCACATACCTCCACCTCGTAGAGGCGCATGGGGATACTCATTTCTTGGCTTTGGCACATAAGGTGGAGCACGGTGGGTTTTGGGCTGTCCCAAGGGCTACTGTTCAATGTTAAAGCCTTGGTGGTTTTGTGAGGGGAAGGGCACTGCTTTTGGACATGGCCCCAACCTTGACAGTTATGGCAGTGAACCCCACCCCTTTTAAAGTTTCGGCGATTGTTCGGTGTTGTTGAGGGTGTGTGTGGGACAAAGCGACAAAGCTAGCTGCAGGTGCATTCTCAGCAACAGTCTCATCTTTGTCTTTTTCTCTGACCACAGCAGCTCGGGGCTGGCATTCAGCTGAGTTACGGGCTCCTGCCTGCATGGCACTGGTGATATAAGATGCAGCCTTTTTGGTGGTTTCGTGGCGGTTCGTATGCACAGGCAAGTGTGGCTGGGCGCCTCTCTAACAACTTCTGTACTATTTCTGCATCACCCAGCCCATTTGTGCAAACTTCAACAGCTATAGAGTCTTGTTCAATCGCTGTTCTATCACCATATGCAACAGCCACTTTCCCATAAATGTCATCTCTGAAAACATGCAGGGCCTCACCAGGTTTACTCACTCACTGCCTCAGTTCTACAGCAACAGCAGCTGCATGGTCAGAAGAAGGGCCGTATGCAGTTTCCAGTTCGTCCGCCAGGTGGCGGTAATCCCATTTGGATGAGCGGGGATTTCTGTGGATAATGGCCCCTGCTGCTCCAACTAGGCAGAACTTAAGCTGAGTTGTCATTGTCTTTTCTGACCAATAGTTGGCTTCAGCGCAGCTCTCAAACCTGTGCAGAAATTCCTACCACGGTGTGGTTGGTTGATTGATTGATTGATTGATTGATTGATTGATTGATTGATTGATTGATTGATTGATTGATTGATTGATTGATTGATAATACTTTATTCATCCCGAGGGAAATTGGGTTAAGAATGCCAGCCGTGCCAGCGCCATCTTATTCTTCCGACCATAAATACATTACACAAACATCACATGGGGAAGACAGGTCAGAGAGGTATAACAATGGAAAAAGCACAACATGAGGAAAGACGAGGAGAAAAAAGAACTTCCCCCAGACTGAGATCCAACAGGGAGATCAGTTTGAGAACAGAAAAAACACCTCAGCACATGAATCATCACATCTCACTACATAAAGACATAAGCTTCGAAGGCGTTTGGAGGGGGTGGGGGGTGGGGGGTAGGTCTGTGTCAGTGTACATGCGTGTGTGTATATGTGTTCCGTGTTCAACCGAGAGAAAGTGTCCCTTTGCCCGATTAAGCAAAAGTCAACAATCTTTGATCAACGTGAATGGCCTTGAAGGAGGAACAAAGAGTTCTGACAACAATCCTGTTATCATGGAGATTTTTGTTGTTCCATTCAGCTTCGACCTTGGCAGTCCCTCAGCTGGCGTCAGTGGGATAGCCGCATGATTGAAGATGGTGAATGTTTGGGTTTAGTGCGAACAACGGCATCCAATTTTTACAGTTGGTCTAATGTCCATCACTGGTTACCAATTCTCTCAATTCCCGTTGTTCTTCTCCAAGATGTTATCCATATAGCAGAGCCATGAGCTTCTCCAAGATCTTACCTATATTGCGTTCAAAACACAGTCTGAGTACTCACAGCCCTGCCAATCGTCTATCATGTTGGCCAGCCTTGTGGGATTTTGAACAGCTGTAGCCGCTTCTTGTTCTTCGATAAGCCAGGTCCGAGCCAGCTCCAATCAGCCAGAACTCTGTTATCATGGTTCTGAACTGGTAGATGTCATTCAGTGTCCTCCATCGACAGTTTCACCAGACACATGACGCAACCGACCATCAAGTATCCAGCAGTAAACGTCTCCGCAGGACAATCGGGCTCTCCCAAGCCCAGGAAGGTGTCAATTCCATTACAGAACCAGTTGATCAAATCCATAATTCTTTAGGTTTTAGAGAACAAGACTGAGAAACTCTTTGAGGGTTAGAAAATAAGCGAGACTATACAAAAGACATGAGAAGCCAAGCAGGAAAGGTAAGGGAGAAGGAGAAGGAGAAAAGTGCGACCGCCTCCGTCAAGAGCCAAGAGGCAGCCACCCTACGTCCGGTGCCGTCATATTGGCCCGGACTTAGGGTGGGGACTGCCTCTCTAGGATCACCGTCCTCTTCACTGTCAGATGGGGGCTGACGGGGCACACAGCGGGTCTTCCCTGGTCTTGAGCGGGGCTGACGCTGTGCAGGGGTTTGCCCATAGCTTATGGCTTCATTAAGGCTACTGGAAGGCATACATCGCATGGGTGCATTTAACATTGCGTTAAATGCATGGCGGACGCCCTCAGACATCGGTGCGTTGGTGGTTCTCTGTGTCCGGGGATGGGCGCCCAGGTACACACCGGCTCACTCCTTGGCGGCTGCTTGTCGGGGCCTGGAGCCTGGGGCTCGCACTTCGGAGGCGGGGTGCCCTCGGCCTCTCGGCCCGGGGCTCGGTCACTCAGGCACAGCTGGCTGCCGGCGGAGCTCACGGGCACGTCACTGCAACCCCCCCTGGCTTCTGCTCCGCGGCTGCTGAGTGACCCCTCATCTGGGACTCTCCTCAGCTCTTTCTGGGATAGTGACGCAGCTGCCCCTCTGTTGGTCTTCCTTGGTCTCTTGTGTTCTGGGGGCCTCTGGATGTCTGGAGTTTTGATCTCCTCCATACCTGCGTCATGCCCTGGAGGACGGGGCAGTGGCCCCCCACACCCTCTAGCAGATCATTACATGAAGGAACCTTTAAAAAAAAAAAAAACAAGCGCGTCCATGCTCACAGGTGTACACACGGGTGCTCACACACACAAACTACACCCTTTTTGGCTCCTACCGCAAAGCACACTGTGCGCTGTCGATCTTACGTGCTGCACCATAATGTTTAATATTTAGTATTTACTGTCATATTCCCATAGATCATTGTGATGTTGTTTATTACTCTCGTTTTCTTCTGCTTGCTTTCTTTTTCCTTTCTCAACAGGTGATCGATATATGTATTTTTTGTCTGCTTATTCTGTTGGTTTTTGTTTTTTGCCCTTTTTCCCCGTCCCTCTTCTCAGCTGTTTTCTTTCCCTCTTTCTTTCTCCCTTTCTTTCCCCAGTCAAGTCTGTCCCGTATTCAGCAAGTGAAAATAAAATAAACAATAAAAGGTGAATCAAATGGACCATTACGGCAAGGCTGGGATGGTCAATTTGGTAAAGTAAATCCACTGGACATCTTTCTTCGCCTTTAGACAATAATTCTGATGGCAAAAGAACCAAACGGGACAGGTTAAAAAAAAAAAAACATTGCGTTAAATGGAGTTAGCTTAGCTATGAGCCAATACACTTGTAATTACCGTCACTCGGCTTTATCGTTAGCCACTTTAGCCTGTCGGCTTTTCTTAGTGCTCACCACTCCTTTAACAACGCGAGAGAGTCCCTTCATGATCACCAGTGTTAACCATTCCTCGCCGTCGGTCCTCTGACCATGGTTGGGAGACGCAAGGGGAGATGCTTCCTCCAGGGCCGAAGTTTTGTCCTCCTTCGGGGTTAACTCCCTTCACTTTTGTGGAGTGGTGAGGAAGGCAGAAATCAGCCGAGACACCCGGGAGTACTGAAGAGATGAGGCTTTAATAACGGTACTGCACACTTCAAACACACTGCATAGGCTGTAGCCCGTTAGAGCGCTGCTCCCGGTCGCCGCCCCTACCCATGACATTCTTTTTCGCTCACCGCATTTCCTCACGCGCATGCTCACACACACATCGCATACACTCCTCACACAGCACCCAGCCACACACAAGCCAGCAGTTCCCGCAACACCTTTCTAATGTGACGATGGCTCTCTTTCTCTCTCTTTCGCTCCCGCTCTGTTCCTGTGTTACTGAGAGTGTAACTACCGCCCCTCTGTTCAGCACAAGCACAAGGCTCACGTGTGAAGTGAAGCGGAAAAAAGTGCGAGAGAGAGGGTGAGAGAAAGGGGGTAAAAAAAGGATCCGGCTCGCGTCGTTCACTTCAAAGATCCGGTTCTAAGAGCCATTTCGTTCGCGACCGACCCATCACTGGTGTGTGTGTGCGCGAGTGTGTGTGTGTGTTAAACCCGTGCAGTGAGGATTCAGAGCAGAGAGTCAGAGTTCAGGTCCACGCCCAGCACACGCTGGCCTCTATCCTTAATTACACGGCAGGACTTTGCACGCTGCTCAGCGCCTCTGTGTGAGGAAATGTTCCCGCAAACAGAAGCTTTTGAAACGTGCACAGAGCACAGCTCACTTTTACAAACACCAACCTTAGAGTCCAAAACGATGTGCGTCAGAAATGCTTTGATTCGCTTCCAGGTTCTAATTCTCATTCACAGCAGGACAGCTACAAAGTGCACACACATGGCCAGAGTCCAAGCTAGCACGTTCGACTTAATCAAGGCCAGGTGGAGGGATTAGCCCTTTTTCTTAAACTGGGTTTGATCTCATGCACAATCGTTTGATGTGAACAGAGGGTTCAGTTTCCTGGAGTTTCTCTGTTCTGAAAAAGTTCAGTTTTGGCTCTGCAGGTGTCGCTGTGCTGCAGCCACACGACCGAGGCTGTCAGGCAAATCAGTGCATGTTTGCTAATGTCCTGGTAGTTCCTCACACTCTGGTGGTCAAAGACAGAACTGAAAGCTGCTCCTGAGTTAAACCATAAGCTATAAAGATACATTTATCATTTCTTATACTGTAACAGTCCATATAAACCTTTGATGGGCTGTTGCTGTTTGAAGCAGTCCCTAAATGACCAAAACAAACGTTCTTCTTTATTTTCTGGCAGTTTGCAGCCCTCTAGTGGTTGTAGGTGGAACTTCAGTTGAAAGTATAGACATTTAAACCGCTAATCCTTTTCCAGAAAAACGAACGTGCAGATAAACACTGATGACGTTCATGTTTGATGTAAGCGCATATTATTCATGACCTCTCCGCCATATTGGTTAGTTAAATGCCTCGGCAGTGACCACTGACTCGTGGTTAGCCGTCCTGACAGCAGACTCTGATAAGCACCCAGAGTTTTGCAGGCCTTGGGATCTGGTCTCATATAATTTGAGCAGCTTTTATGGCATAATTATAGATCATGTGGTGTGAAGTCAGGGAGGGGTCAGGGCTGCACGCCCCATGAGCAACCAAACCCAGCAGCAGTGACACACGGTCCGCTTGAGTTTCTCCACGTAACACGAAAGATGCTCTACCTGTGAGTGACTGACTTCATCGGAGGATCTCTACACTTGATTTTCATGCTTATGTAATGCTTACATCATGCTTACATCATGCTTACATCATTTACATTTAGCATTTATCACAGCGACTGCACGGAAACCTCTGATTGCTAAGGAAAAATGTGAATTCTCCACCTGGTTGCTGGAAGCGGTCACAGGGAGGTTTAGTGCTTCACCAGCCAGCTGGAGAATCCTTGTTTTTCCGGGCTGACCTGAGGCTCGTAGATGGTCTGTGATTGGTCTCTAGGCCTGTCCAACAGCTGACGTCACCTGGTTAGTGGTGAAAGCCTGAGTATAAGAAGCACTGCTCATGAGAAGAAAATGTTTAAGATCACTTTGATTTGGAGGGGGCAGGGTTTATAGCTTTTACCACAACCTGCCACCAGAGGGCGATTGCCATGCTGTCCATCTTTATATACAGTCTGTGTTTTCAAGTTTACCCAGTCAGGAATAAGGAGAACCGCTGGGTGAGTTTGCCCTCCTCGGTGACTGTCAGGCTCCTCCTGCTCTTCCTTCCTGAGCACAAACACTTGTAGTTATGCAACAGGCAGTCTGTCTGTGAATGCCATCTGCTCTGGTAAACACAAACAGAGCGCGCTCACATTTCCAGCGTGCAGCGCTCTGACACACTGGGATTTTTCCACAGCTCTCCCCATCTGCTAAACTGGGCTGTAACACGCCTCCATAATGGTTCTCAGGCAGTTCACAGAGGACTGGCACTGAAAGTCAAAGAGTCTGGAACTTTCCACCACAAAATGGGTGAAAATGAGCTCAGCGGGTTTTTTGGGTTTGACGTCACTCCCTCGTCCTGTCTCCGTTTCCTCTCCTGGTCTCTGTTCCAGCACCTTAACTCTGCATCAGGGAACGTGTTTCGCTTTCGGATGATTTGCACGCTTGTTACAGACTTCGTGATGACTCGTGTGTTTAAGGAGCAGGTTTGTATTTGGAAACAGCTCGGCACCTTTGATTTGTATATAATTTGGAGTGAATGTCATAAACACGTCATCATGTGGAAGCTTTGTGTAGTCTGACAATAAAGTTTGAAAAAGTGTTGTTGTCCGAAAGTCTCCTTATATTTCAATCGCATCGCTATAAGCGTAATGTTAATGTCAGCCAATAAGTTCCACTTTGTTCTTACTGTTTGCTGCGGTGATGACGTCACATGTTTTTACGACGGTCCTGCCGTATCACGAGTCCGAGGAGCACTAGGCATGTTTTTCTCCATGAGTGCGGGGGAATAGCGATCTCCGGCCGTGTGCGTTCCTGCGCAAATGTGAGTCAGAATCCCTCCAGTTCTACGAGTCCATTTCCACTTATAACACGGGTTGTACTTTGAAGTTAATTACAGGGGATTTATGCTAGGAGATTTATCGAGATTCTTAGAGGCATGTGACTTACCACCGTAGCCTTTGCAGGGGCGGATCTAGAAGGGTGGCATGGGGTGGCAAGTGCCACCCCAAGTGCCACCCCAGTTTTGCATATGACAGTGTTGTTTATTAAAATAAGATAGCATTAACAGTTTGAGCGTAGTTACAGTCAACAGTGAATATAAATGCTAAAACTGAATATATTGCATAGTGTCCCCCCCCTCCACCATTAACAAATGGTTCAGCCCATAGCAGGGACCGGCTTTTGTCTTGTTTTCAGTAGCAAGCCATGCTTATGATTGTGCCAGAGCACATTTTGAACAACACCATGGGAAATAAGGATTTTACACAGGTGGTCGGTTGTTACACTCTGGAAATGGAAGGAAGGTGAGTGTTATTACCCCTCTGTGGTCCACGGACACGCTGCACCTCCAAATCACATGATCGATTTAAGCTGACAAAGTAACAAGCTGCAGCCACGCTGAGTCTCTATTTCAGCTCACATTGAAAGTTCGGACGTCAAAGTTTTTAAATTTTTTATTACAGGCCAGTAAATCCAGATTTATGATAATATATATCTAAGCCGTGCTTTTTTTTTTTCTAAATACTGTCGTCACGTTTTTGTGTGTGTGTGTTTTAAGCGTTTTCTAAGGACAGCGCGAAAACAGTAAAGAAAGAAAAAAAAAGCCACCTCTTTCCTATCGGTGGAAAAATGTACCATGTCGACCAATTAAAAAAAAAAAAAGTCAACAAGTGGGATTTGGTTGTTTAGGAAGAGGGGAGAGTTTTGGGAGTGACGGTAACGCGAGTGAGAGAGAGAGAGTTTTTAGATGTGGGAGATTTGTGACATTTAGTGTGGAGTGTAAAGTTAGTGTGTTGTGTTGTCTTGTGTAGTTGTTCTGTTGTGTAGTCGCTGTTTTGCTTTGTGTGTCAGTGTGGGCACTAATAAATGTCACTAAGGCACATTTGCAATGTAAACACTGTCACTAAGTAGAAAACCAGCGGAGTGATACACCTGCTGTCAGGCCTGCAGGTTTATCCCTGTGCTGTTCTGTCTTTTGGTGGAAAAACTTATTTTTACTGGCACACATCATTTGTGGGGCATCTTATTGCAGGCGATTGTGGCTCAAGAGTTGGGAGTTCGCCTTGTAATCGCAAGGTTGCCGGTTCGAGCCCCGGCTTGGACAGTCTCGGTCGTTGTGTCCTTGGGCAAGACACTTCACCCGTTGCCTACTGGTGGTGGTCAGAGGGCCCGGTGGCGCCAGTGTCCGGCAGCCTCGCCTCTGTCAGTGCGCCCCAGGGTGGCTGTGACTACAACGTAGCTTGCCATCACCAGTGTGTGAATGTATGGGTGGATGACTGAACGTGTAAAGCGCTTTGGGGTCCTTAGGGACTAGTAAAGCGCTATACAAATACAGGCCATTTACCATTTTTACCATTTATTGCGACACCTGATTGTTCTCTCATTTTAGTTTTAGTAGTATTTTTAAATGGTTGTACATAGAGCTGGGCGATAGAACGATAACGATATGTATTGCGAAATAACTTTTTCTCGATAGAAAAATTAAACTATTGCGATAGGCCGCATCTCTCTTGTCCTCTTAAAAAAAAAAAAAGAAGAACAGCCAATCCAAATTAAGTAGCGCAGAGCCGAACCAATCACAGCCGCAGCGTCATCACGTGACTTGTTACGTACAACACAAGTTCCAAGCCGCACATGTGTATTTGTTTGGGAAGCAGCTATCCGCCGTGCCGCCCGGGTAATGAAGGAAAGGAGTTTGCCGACTAGAGAAAAATCAACCGAGAGCGTGAGCGAAGGTTACCGAAGAGAAAACAGGTGATGGTTCCAATGCCGGAGAGCTTGTCGAACAGAAGGGCCACAGAAGTTCCGTAGTGTGAAGGTATTTCGGCTATTTCGAGTCTAACAAAAAACAGAGTAGCGCGCACTGTAAATTGTGCCGAAAGCAAGTCTAGAAATACAATAAAGCGGTGCATGCTCAATCTCTGACTGAAAGCGCTAATTCGTCATTCGGCTTTTGTCAGACTAAAGTCACTGTTAAAACTGTTTGAAAAGCTAAGCTATACAACAAGGAGAGATTGAGAATTTCCTTTTAGTTCTCAGTTTATTTGATATTGACAAAAGTTAGTCAATTTTGTCTGTTCTTCTGTAAAACAAACTAAGATTTATTTTTAGAATTAATATTTTGTTTCTAAGTGGAATTGACAATTTAGTCTGTTTTGTTTGTTCTATTTTGAAACTTAAACACTTTAGCGGCTGCCTTTTGTGTAGTTTGCAATATTTGCCTTTATTTATCTGAAAAAGTCTCATGTTCCTTAAGTACATCTACCCTGTTGAACTTATTATGGGAAATAAATATTTAATTCAAAACAAGCTGCTGATTATTTCACATTTTACTTGTGAGCAACGGCACATTTAAATCTTACAAATATAGTTATTTGGCTTATATCGTGATATATATCGTTATCGCCTGAAATGAAAAAAACATATCGTGATATGAAAAAATCTTATATCGCCCAGCTCTAGTTGTACAAGATGAAAAAAAACGGCAGGTGTATTGGCTGCATTTTTAGATAAATAGTTGTTTACAAAATGTACAATTTATATTTGCATTTCAAGTTATAAAAATTTACTCAACATGTCTGTGGTTTTTTTTACAGTAAAAAAATACTACTAGGCTTATAAGTTCTTTGTGTGATTTCAGATCAGTAATACTAATGCAGTATGTCAGTGAAAAAAACAACTAAATTCAGTTGAGCTGAAAAGAATGAGACCAAACAAGGCAAGGAGGAAAAAATAAAATGAAACAATTTGAGGGGGAAATACAAACGTAAACTCAAAAGGAGTCAAAAATGTCCGGTTGTATTTCAGACCTCAGTGGGTTAATCCAACAAATCATGAAAAATTAGGTTTATATTTTTGTTCATGACAGTGCAGATTTCTGACATTTTGTGTAATTTAAGCTGTAACAATGTGATTGTTTTCTAACAAAAAACAGTGTGAAACTTAAGTTAGACTTTGTGTTCTATTGTGTTGTGTTTGTAAATGAACCGCCCCATGTTGTGTAGTTTTCTGGATTTTATACTTATTGTACTACATATTTATTTATTATACAGGCTATACAGTACATAAAATCAAAACTGTAATTATGTGGGCTACAGACAATAATTAAGTTAGAGACTATATATATATATGAAAAACGTGAATACTTACTGCATTTGAATCATTTTAACCATATGTAACCACCTGCATATGTGTTTGAAAAAAAAAAGGCTTTGATTTTGCCACCCCATTTGATTTCTTTGCCACCCTCATGCCACCCTAAGAAAACTTCTCTAGATCCGCCCCTGAGCCTTTGTTGCGGGTTGGATCTGTGCACCGCAGTTGGGTTATTTAGCCACTAGAGGGCACTGAAGACCATGTAATTGCTGAACTTTCCTAATTTTGATGCATCAGGTCTTTTCTGTTGTCTGAGATATGCAGATATTCTTATTTCCGGCATGTTCAAATGGGATTGTGGGACTTTCTTATGTCAGAGCATTCAGCTGATTATTTGTGTTACAGTTCATTATATTGGCATGATGTTGGGAAGTGATGATTGTTATATTTACATATGATAATTGTTTCTCCTTGTTTCTTGTTATTCAGAACCACACGCCTGTCCGCCCCTCCCACACTTGTTAAGAATACCTAATGCTGTACTGTTGAGCTGCTGTTAACTTTCATTAAAGTATATCCGGACATCACTCTCTGTGCCCCACTCTCTGACCGGAGTTTGAGTCCTGAGGGAGCTATCGTCCCAGCATCCCAGAGAAAACTCTCTAACAGTTGTGATGTTGACTTTGTTACAGCTGCGTGCCTGCACTTCACACCAACAGTGATAAACAACAGTCGCAGTCAGACCAGCAGTCTTTGATTCTAAAAACTTTATTAAAGCGAGTCGCTGAGACATTTCCTCACAGCTCTGCAGCTTTTCATCAGAGTTCACAGAAATAAAAGCGTTTAAAAAAAAAACTCCTAACTAATAAACTCCCACAGCGCCCTCCAGCGGCGGCCCCCCGAACAGCAACCTGGAAACCACCGAGTGACGTTTGGGAAGCGCAATAGCAGCGAGACAGGAAGCGGAAGAACTTCAACGTAAGAGCATTGAGTCCTCCTGCGCTTTCTGCCTCCTGTCCTCAACTAACGAACCATCAGAGGGAGCCCAGGGCTTTGTTTTCACACAGGCGGGTGAAAGGAAGAAAAGATGCTCCAACACGAAAAATCACAAAGTCTGAATTCAAGTATTTATACAATTATAAATACATGACACATTTTACTGTGGCCAAAACCTGTTTTCTTTTTCGTTTTATTATCTATTTATTTAATGAAAAAATAAAATCCAATAAAACTTTGTTTTCTAAAAGCCCATCGAGTTCTTTCACAGGAAAACAGATTCTTAATGATTTTTACTAAAAAAACATTATTATCACCAACAAACCGAGAGAAAACAAACAGGGAGACGCTGTTCTTATTAATATCTGATAAAAACATTCATTTTCTTCATTTCACTCGGATCCATGTTTAACATGTTTCAGAGCACAGAGGAGGACAGCAGTCACCGTCTGGCTTAAATGAGTAGAGGACACATTCGTGGACACAGATCCTTGTTCACTGCGCTGCTGTTTACAGTTTAAAGTCTTCATCAGAACAAACTCTGCTAACTGTACTTTGCTGCTCGTTGTCCTTGAAAAGCAAGAGCTGACACGATCAGTTCAGTAAATGTCCTTTTACCTGTAAGCTTGGTTTAGTAACCTGTCCTAATATATTTGTGTTGTATTTATTATAAAGGGCAAAGTGGTGTCAGCCCTGTGCTGAGAGGGCTGTGCTCATCCATCCGTCCTGTTCTAATAAAGACACGTTTCACGAACACCTGTAGTTCACTTTTATTCATATAGCATCAGTTAACAAACACACGTGTTACTGTGAGGTGAAGACCCCACAGAGTTAATGCAGGACAAACGTTCACTCGGATTCACTGATGAAGTGAATGCAGGACTACATGTGTGTCCTTATCATGAGTGGACACACATGGATGTGAACCACACCTGTTTGGCTGAGCCCAAACAACCACAGCGGTGATTCGAACCTAAAGTACTCTGGATACTGTTACTGTACAAATACTATTACATGTTTGTTGGTCAGGTGTCCTGTTTGAAGAAAACACTTGAATGTGCATGAACACGTTTACATGAGGACAAACTGACTTCAAGGGAAATACAAATCTTCACATTTTAATGTCTGTCAGTTATTTTGTTCATGAAGTTTTAATTTACGATTTTTTGAGCAGATGGTGTAATAGGTTGTAACTATCGAAGTGTAAGGATATAAAGAAATACATTTAATGAGTTACAGAGAAAACCAGTGTCTGCAGATGAAACACGACTGTCCGTAAATAGTAGAGAAATTCTACTGAATCTTCCGTTTTACCGGAAAAGTTCGTGAACTTCAGTAAAAGATCTACGATTTTTTTTTTTATCCGACTGACGCCGCATCTGTCCACACCAGTATAAACCACAGCACAGGATCCACCCACTGCAAATTAATGACAGTGCACACTGACAACCCCAAACTAACTGCGACTACACCTCCCAACCACCTCCTCCCAGCTCCCCCAAAATTAAAATGCAACAGAATACCGAACTTATGCCCCCCCCCAGCCCCCCAAACCCAAACTCCCCAAGCACTTTAAACGGTAAAGTTACAGGATACAAATAAATATGAGCCACAGTGTGGAAATGATGCGCCGCGTGAGAACATTTAATGCATCGTTTTCTCCTGTAACCCACAAACACTCATCAGTGCGCGCTCCCGACGCAAGGGAAAAATTCTCCCCTGGCACTCCGACACGCCCACGCATGATGTTAGCCAGTCAATTCCTACTGTGACAGGTCCACAGTTCATCCCGAGCACATTACAATAATTTAATAACATATTATTAAGATACAGAAAACTAGATCCAGCTTAAGAAAAAAAAAGTCCACCGAGACCAGTGTAGAACTGTGTTGGTGCGGGAGGCTTTTACTTTGAAGGGCGTGGCAGGAAGCGGTGGTAGGTTTGATGTGGAGAGCTGAGAGGAGCTCGTCTGCGTCACAGTGTAAGGAGAGTTTGTGGGAGCTGCTCCTCTTTCTCCGAGGCTGTGGAAGCTTCGCTCCGGGCAGAGAGGAGGTGAGTGACCGGGCTGAGGGCCACCGAGGCCGGGCGAGCATGTCCACGACACCGTGGACATGCGTGGCTGTGTCGGTTCCGTGACCTGCGGGCACTCCGGGGCAGTTTATGGTGTTTAACTACCGACTAGTACACACCAGCAGGGGCCAGACTGTGGAGCTGACACCGACGTGAAGTAATAACAACAATAACAACAATAATAATAATAATAACAACAATAATAATAATAATAATAATAATAATAATAATAATAACTAGAAAGTGCATTTTCTGAAGAAACTGCAGTGTGAATGCTTGAATCTGAATGTATGCACTGAAATGAATTAATTGCTGAATTTTAAGTTAAAAATGTTGAATGAGATGAAAAATACAGAAATTTTCACCTGAAAACAAAAGTGCTGAACTGCTAAAAGCTGACAAGTACAGAGAAGAAGTTGGAAAATAGCTGAAAATGTTTTAAATGTAAATTAGAAAAACCTAAGTAATGAGAAAAGACAATTTAGAGTCAGAAAACATCTGAATGAATATTAAAAGTTCATATTCTTTGAATCACTGAATGACTAAAATGTGATCCCTCCACTTGAATCCACACAGTTTAAAAACTTTACATCTCTGAGCTTTGAAAGACACAGTGTTGGAAAGAGAACAAAGATGGCGACGTTTTGAGGGTAAAATGATGGCTGTAGAGCAAACACTGTGGACACAGTAGCAGTTGAAAGAGAAGTGTTTAAACGTGGGAAAGTGGACAGGTTTCACCGTGGGCTCAGATATTATTAATGACGATCTGTCACTCTGACAAACACCACGCTGACTAAAACTTCTGTGATGTGACTTACTGTAAGTGCACGAGACTGTCCAGTTATTATTATTATTATTGTTGTTGGTGTTTAGCAGCACGGTGGCGCGGTGATTAGCGCTGTTGTCGGGTCTTTCTGCGTGGAGTTTGCGTGTTCTCCCCGTGCCTGTGTGGGTTCCCTCCGTGTACTCTGACTTGGTGGGTGAATCTTATTTACCCACAGGTGTGAATGGTGGTCTGTCTCAGACTGGCGACCAGTCCAGGGTGCAGGGTAACTGGGAGGCTCCAGCCCCCTGTGACCCTGACGAGGATCACCAGAAGTGATGGATTATCGTTATTGTCATTATAATAATAATGGATTGCATTTATATAGCGCTTTTCGGGACGGCTCAAAGCGCTTTACAATACCACTATTCGTTCACTCTCACATTCACACACTGGTGGAGGCAGCTACAGTTGTAGCCACAGCTGCCCTGGGGCAGACTGACAGAGGCGAGGCTGCCATATCGCGCCATCGGCCCCTCTGGCCATCACCAGTAGGAGGTAGGTGAAGTGTCTTGCCCAAGGACACAACGACCGAGACTGTCCGAGCCGGGGCTCGAACCGGCAACCTTCTGATTACAAGATGAACTGCCAACTCTTGAGCCACGATCGCCCTTTTTAATCCA
Source organism: Oreochromis aureus (assembly GCF_013358895.1). Lineage (NCBI taxonomy): Eukaryota > Metazoa > Chordata > Actinopteri > Cichliformes > Cichlidae > Oreochromis > Oreochromis aureus. Next base: position 1,166,433 of record NC_052957.1, on the reverse strand, counting down.
GAGATTAAATTTACAAAGGAAATATTTTTGAACCTGTACCACCATGTAAGCCATGTTTGTATTTTGTATATAGACATTTTGATGAGGATTTGCTTCCACTGTGGCTGCAGGCCAAAACTTTTCTCCTCAGTCTAGAAACGGTGAGGGCATTTCTGAGCTTTAAGAACAGAAATATACATTTAGATTTGTTAGATTATTATTGTTGTTGACTGTGTTGTGTGTTTTTCACGTGTGGTTTTTCAAACACCATACAGTAAACCTTTGATGTCCTGGTGTTTCACACTCATGAACCGTCCTCATCGTGATGTTTTTACTGAAAACAGGAACTGGGAGACTTTCACAGCGGTGCTGAGGCTCCCACCCTCTGAACCAGACTCGGGGTCCTGAGCGTGTTTCCAGTCAGTCTGCACAGCTCCTGTTTCTGTAAAAGAACATCGGTTTTTTCTGCAGCTCCCGTCTCGTGAACACTGCACGAGTAAAAAGTTCACCTTCAAACTCTGGTTTCTAATAATGTAGTAGAAGTGATGCACGTGGGAGGATGTGAGAGTGCTGAGGCAGCAGGGCTGAGCTGGGCTCAGTGGCAGCAGAGGAGGAAGAGGAGAGAAGGTGCCAGACTTGCTGTGATGTCATCATCATGCTTGATGCAACATGATGACGATGTTGCCCAGAAGTCTGAGAGTAAATCATCGTTATGATGCTTTTGTTTCCTGCAGGCCTGAGAGAAGCTGCTCTCACAGCATTGATTATAGATTATTGATTATTGGAGGCTGCTGTTTCTGTGACCTTTGGCGGGTGGAGCGTCCTTCCTCGCGCCGCTGTGGGCTCTCCCAGCTCGGGGACTTCCCGTGATACTCTGAGCGCGTCCTCTCCCCTCTGTCGCCGTTTGCAGTGCGTCGCTAAATGTTGTCTTTTTTGTGTTTCATCCTGTTTCCCTGCTCTCTTCCTGTGAAAAGGGGTTTTTTGTCACCGCTGTCTGATGGTGGGGGTTTTCTCTCTTCAGGATAAAGCGGCTGCAGTTAGTCAACTAACTGAGTTTATGTTTAATTGACTGAAAATCTTTTCTCGAACTGAAACAATCTGAAACATTACAATCGTCTCGTCGATGAGATGTAAACGTAGATGATGTTTGGCTGCAGCTGGACCGCGTGGTGTTTCCTGGCTCTCAGCGCCGTTTGCAGACGTGACGATGAATCCTGCCCACCTGTGACGATGGCCTGTCTGCCTCTGCTGCTCTGCCTCAGCTTGCTGCTGCGCTCAGGTGAGTTATGTAAAAGCAGTCAGGTGTCCAAATACCTCACGTAGCTCCATCCTGCCCCACCCACACACAGGCTGATACCTGTCAGGTGTACTTTGGATCCTCGTGACTCATCACACTGCCTCACATATTTTCCCTTTTCTTTCTCGCGCAGAGCTCGCTCACCCGCCTCCCGCACCTGTTAACCTTAGTGTCAACTCTCTGAACTTCCGCCACGTCCTCCGGTGGAAGCCCAGCAACAACACGCCCCCTGGGACAGAGTACGGGGTCTTTGTGAGGTAATTTGTCCGCTGTCTGTCCTCAGTTCCTGTCACTCTCAGCCTGGTAACGCGAAGATGATGGTGCTCACATCAAACCCCAAAAAACCCCAAAGTTCAGAAGCTTGAAGTTAAAGCTCTCAGCTGTGACTCCAGGCTTTTATTAACACACTCACACTCACACACACACACACTCACACACACACACACTCACACACACACACCTGAGATAAAGGACAGAATTAAACACCTGTAAATAAAAGTGTTGCATCAGCTGCGTGTTTTTGTCAGATGCTTCCTGTCGAAGTTCAGAACACGATATTTTTTCTAAAAGAGGGTAAAAGTCCCCCCGTTGCCTGCTGGGAAATTCCACTGTTGCTTCTACTTTTTTACCAAAAGAAGGATTCAAAAATAGATTTCCTGTTTTATTTTGTAACTCACACAAGTTTGTCTGCACTTTTCTTCAGATAAAAGAAAGAAATGAAACAATAGAATTATTTCATTTTTAATTATATTGTAATTATGCAGTTATAACAAGTAAGTTAGTTACAAGCTGTAAGTTTTTTTGTTCATATTTTATAAAAGAAAAGAAAACAGCTTCATTTTTGCAGTTTATCCAGGAGAACAGATTTCATGGAGACAGACGTTCTGGTCCTTAGAGCCAAACTCGTCGTGACATGGGAAACATAAGCAGCTCGTTCATACACATAAATAAAAAAACAAAGTGTGCTGCGATTGTGAGACGATGGAGGATCAGGTGTGTGAGTGGGGGCGTGACCTTCATGCAGGTTTGCGATGTGCAGTAAACATGAAGCAGCCCTCCCTGCTGCCTGTGATGGCGTGCACGGCGTGCTCTGTGGGACGATGAGCCGCCGTCTCTGAGTAACTGCTGCACAGAGATCAGCAGGTCCAGGCTTCAGGGAGCGCTCCTGTCAGGCATGGAGGAAACCCCCTGATAACAGACGCACACAGCCTCGTGAGCTTGAACACAGCTTACAGCTGTTTTCCATTTACGCACACACACACACACACACACACACACACACAAAGCACACAGATCGTGGTTATTTTGGAGTGCGTGGAGATGAAACAGGAAGTGAAAGCAGAGCGGCGTGCTGAGGTTTGTGGGGACCTCTTCAGGTCACCAACCTTTCTGCCCCTGAGAGCTACTTTAAGGGTACTGAGTAATCCGAGGGGCGACGTGTCGGACACAAAGCTCACCTTCAATATTCTAATATTATCAATAACAAATATTAGTGTGTGTGCAGGGACGACTCACACACTGACAGTGGGAGTTCTCACAGCTGATATTTCTGTGAACATGTTTGTAGGAAATCATCAGCTGATATGTAACCATGGAGACTGCCCCCACGTTTGTACACGTACTTCATATTTAAATGAATCTTCTAACATTTGTACCGATCACCAAATCTGTTGCATTTCCATCTCTTTAAGTCATTTTTCACGTTTTTGTACAATGTTTGACTTTGATTGTTTGGGCGCGTTGCTGTGGTGATGATCTCCTGCTGGTGAACCGCGACCTTTAATCTGCTCACGTTTTCAGTCAGGGCAGCTTCACTGGCTCCTTCTTCTTCGTTGGTGGAATTTCTGCCTGGGCGGGTGCTTTTCTCTCCTGGGTGGTTTGTTTCCATCGGTGAAGCAGCTGCGACCGCAGGCTGATCACAGAGAGCAGCTGGGATGGCTCTGACGCCGTTTCAGTTTCAGCACTCATCGTGAGGGTTCGCTTTACGTTTGCAAGGTTTAACATGAAAACACTGAAACTGCTCGTGGCTTCGTGTTTTTCAGCTTGTTCAGAAACTGTGTTCTTCCTCATACAGCGTCCTCGTCACCAAACCACAGCCTGTGGGTCCAACGAGTCTTTATTGTCTTACAGCTAAAACGCAGCAGCATCCGGCCGCCTTCCTGCATGTTTTAGAAATGATTTTCAGGCATGCTGGCCTCAGGTGAGCCAGCTTCAGGCCTCAGAGGGGTTTCCATCAGGATCTGAATGAGCTGTCAGAGGGGATAAAACCTGTGTCAGGGTTTTTATCATTGCTGCAAACAAGCTAACCCACAGACACGTGGTGCATTCACTTGTCCTGTTTTAGCTCTGAAATATTGGCGTTGCGTCATATTCCCGTCTTGAGCAGCCTGAATGCATCATCTTTTGTCTGGAAACACGTCTACAGGCCTCAGCAGGTTAAAGGTCACAGCCTCGACAGCACGGCGTCTGAGCAAAGCAGCAGACTTCTGAGCTTTTTAATTAACATCTAAACTCCTCTCTTATTCATGACACTAAACGTCCAATCAGAAATCAGCTTTCCTTTGAATCCAGGACCAGCTGGATTCGAGACATGAACAGCTCATCGTCGCTGTTTGAGCAAACAGTCGTAACACAAAGCAAATGTTTCTTTGACTGTTTTTGTCCTTCTGATCTAAAATGTTCTGTTTGTCTTTGTTCAGTGATGATAGAGAGACGTGGGAACAGCAATGCAACATACCAACGCAGCCCCAATGCAACCTAACATCTGGAACATCGATGCCACTGATGCTACCAGACTGGGAGTTTCATTATTACCTGCACGTCAAAGCGTTCTTCAACCAAACCTGGTCTCCAGAGTCCGGAATAATTGAGTTTGTCCCTTACGCACAAAGTACGTCAGCATGAGCGTCTTCTGGGTTTCACACTGGTGCATTTGGATTTAAATGTGTCCCACAGTGTTAGTGAGGTTACTGCAGTGTCAGAATTCATCATTTGTATTCAAAGATGTCAGCTGGGCTCGCAAAATTTCAAAATCCCTGGTAGCCCTTCGGGCAGGCACTCTTCAGTTTGTGGTAGCCCAAAATAAATTTAAGTAGCCCGAATAAAAAAGAGAGCAATTTTTTGATGTTTTGTTTTGGAAACAAAACATTAATCAAAAAATTGTTGAAACACAAATTACAACATTGTATAAAAATTACAATCATCAACTCAAATATTTGGTTCTAATTGAACAGAAATTTCTATGAACTTGTAAGAACTGTGTAGAACATGAATCAGTCTGTGTCAGGTCCTGAATTTGAAATTTCCACTGAAGTCACGGGTAAGAGGTGAGTGGAACCAAGATCTAGGACTTTTTTTTTTTTTTTTTTAAAGTTTGCAAAGACTGCTAGTTCACTCTTTGTAACATAGCACGCTGTTCTAAACAGATGTTTCAGGTTTATTTTTAGTATGTTCTTTGCAATTGGTGTTTGTTCTGGGAAAGACATTGCAGACTGAGCAATAATGCATTTCTTGCATTTCTCATGGGTTCTAATGGGGGTCTTTCTTAAAATTCACCAATTCAAATGTTTTTTACAGGGGTCCACATAAGTGGTCCGCAGGTGCGCATTTGCTGTCAAAATAAAAAACGCGCACCAGATAAGAAGTTGCAACTTCTTGGTGCGCGTTTTTTATTTTGACAGCAAATGCGCACCTGCGGACCACTTATGTGGACCCCTGGTTATTTAGCTCGTCATATTCCAGCCACAGAAATTCTTTTGTCCATGAAACCATAAAGCTGAGCTTTCTTTTTCCCTCATAGTCTGATTTGTCATAACTTTTCCGTTTTGTGGTCGGCTTTTATTTGGCTGTCACTTCTTCACCCTGACTTGTCTTATTTGGCTCAGCAGAACTAAAATATATATCCTGCTGCTTTTACACACGCACTCACATAACAGTCAGCGATTCTCTGCCCAATCAACCTCTCACGTGTTTAAGCTTGCTGTGGGAGATTTCACTTGTCACGTTTGAATAGTAAGCTAATGAGTGATAAGACGATGTCAGAGGAATTGGTGCGCAATTAATCGTCACTCACCAATCAGTGCCGCCGCTCTCTACACACCGTTCGCGCGATCGCAAAGTGAAAGTGAAAGCAAAAAACAAGCGCAAATTCAAACGCGATTTCAATATGTCACAGATTGACAGTGGTTCCCCGATGCCAATGACACAATTACTCAGCTACATTTCCGAAAGAATGCAAAAGCAATGACATATATTTTCCTTCCTATGATAGCCCAACGGGCAGGGCTGAGATAGAGTTTGGTAGCCCGACTGGAAAGTTCGCTAGCCCCGGGACGTCGGGCTAGCGATTTTGCGAGCCCTGTGTCAGCTGTGTTTGGTTCAGTGTGTCTGTGACTCACCTGGTACTTTGCAGGTACACACAGTAACTTTACAGACTCAGTTACTCTCTAATAATCCAGATGCATCAGGCTTTGATTGAACTAAAATCTCTGGACAGGTTGAATCTTTACCAAAAGGTGACCGCGTGTTTTCTTCTGTTTACAAGCTAAATTAGGTCCTCCAGAGTTCTCACTGGTCGGATATGAAAACTACATCCAGATCAACATTTCACTGCCTCGGGTTGATGACGTGCCTAACTTTCCCGGTATCCAGGAATGTTACGGAGCCAGTTTCAGAGTCTCATTTCGGATCAGAACCGATGGAGAAATCAGTGTAAGACATCCATTTCATCCTAACATCAATGTGCAGATTTAGACCTCAGCTGGTGAAAGTCTTTGTTCCAGAGTTCCTTTAAACCTGTTTGAGGCTTCAGTCACACGGGCCTACAGACCATCCTGTCCCTGAGCCAGGGGTCGCTGACTGGTGTCCAGGCACGGCTGTAAAACACATACAGTACATATACGATATAAAAATGGAAATGCAGCCAATCACAGCAGGTTTCTGCCTAAAAGCAGGTGTCAGGTTGATTGGCATGAGGACACTTTGACTTTGAGAGTCACCTGTCAGAGCAGGTGTTATACACCTGGTCAGGCCTCCAAAGGTGTCTTCATGGCCGCGTAGAGGTCAGAGGAGAAAACGATGCTGAGGATGACACCAGTGGGTCGTGGACAAATTCCAGATGTGATTTTAATGACGCGTTTCCTCCTTCTTTGACCTGCAGACGCTGGAAACAGAAAACAAAAGTTTGACCCTTGAAAACTTAAAGAGAGGGGCGGAGTACTGCATACAGGTGAAGCTCGACACCGGAGAGCTAAACAACCATGAACCTGAGCCGTCTGCCTGGAAGTGCACCTTCACCACGGCGGTGGACCAGCAGAGAGGTGAGCTGATGTGCAGCCGGTAAGGCGGGCGTTGTTGCCGAGTCAGAGCAATAATGAGCTGCCACAATTCATCTGCCTCCTTATCTGTGTAAATATACAGAGGGAATAATTACTAACACATGCCAGGTCTGCCACTCTCGCCAGTGGGACTCCTCCCCTAGCCACCCGCTCCACCCATCCCTCCCACAGCAGAGCCACAAACCACACCCCTCCGCTGTACTTCGGCTGGTTCAGATGGTCGTCTGCATGGAATAATGTGTGTCTGTGTGTCTGCAGGCCTCACTTTAGGTTTGGTCATCGGCGTCCCGATGGTTGCCATCTTCATCGTCACGAGCTGCCTGCTCCTCCTCTTCTACACGGGAGTCATTTGTAAACTGAAGGAAACTGTGCCCAGAGCTCTAATTGTAAGAAATCCAGTTTCATATACACTCTAACACCTGTGGTTTGAGAGATTTTATAATGATGTCTTTATTTCTGCTGTAAAGTTGAACATCGCCTTCATTTCCATCCATGAGCGTCTCTCAGAGGGCAAAGTTCAAATACTTTGAAGCTCCACAGTCGTAAAGCTCCTCCAGCATGTTGTGATTTGCATTTCCACAGAAGGACCAAACTCCTTCAAAGGTTAAGCAAATGAGTCAGCTGAGCTGAAAACTACTTCTGTTTTACCCTGCTGCTCCATGTAGATCTTGCTTCAATCTTAAATATGATCAACCTATCTAATAATCGACTATGTACCACAGGCCTTCAAGCTGGCTGTAGTTAAACCTTTACTTCAAAAGCATCTCTAGACCATCTCTAGGTCCTTGAAAGAGTAGTTGTCAGACAGCTAACAGATCACAGTGACTGTCCCCAGAAAACAGCTTTCGCTGATGTGTTTGTCCTGCATACTTAGACACAGCTGTGACTCGATGATACTCAGACGTCTTCAGCAGAGTTTGCCTCTGTTCCACCTTCTCAGAGCTTCTTTCTCTTCTCTTTGTAGACGGCTCTAACCAAAGGCTACGTCCTGACCCCGCAGCCTACCGTCCCAGATCCCATCTCAGTTACCTCGGAGACCGGGGAGCATAACAATCACACAACATCACCTTCTGCCAACATTGACGATAACTCAGAGGACGATGACGATGATGATGGCAACTTGCACTATGTGAACAGGGCAGTGGATCTCTCCTCGGGGGAAAGCTGCTGCTGTCAGGAGCTTTCTGGCAACATGTCAACGAACAGCGAGCCAACGGCAGCACTGGACGCTGGAAGTTCAAGGTTATTTGCTAAGGTGAAGGTAACGGCGCTGCCTGCAGAGTCTGACGAAGGCCAGGTGGAGACGGAGGTGGAGGGAGCGCAGCTCTGTTTGGTGAAAGAGAGGAGTCGAAGTGGAGTCTGGGGACAAAGTCAGGACGAGGAGGTGGTGAAGTCCAAAGAGGACGAGGAGGTGCGGGACATCTCCGGCAATGTCAACCTGTTCTCAGTCACCCTCGCCTCAATGGCTGCACGCGATGAAGATGAGGAGGACGTCACAGGCTTTTTGAAGGAGTCCAGCCTGGAGGGTTTACCTGCCACAGACTCACAAACTGAACCAGGTGATCACCTGACACCTCAAGTATTCCCGACACACAGAGACCGCACCGCGAGCAGACGTGAAGGCGACAGCACGGACACGCTAACTGAAGAGGAAGAGGAGGAGTTCTCGCCGTATTTGAGAAACAGATGATACTGATGTGTGCTGCTCTGAGCGTCGATGACTCGCAGGTTCTCCTCGTGTTTGGAGACCAGCTTATTATTTGGTGCTGCAGGTCAGAAGATCTGCAAATGAACCAGCCGGATTTTCTGTGTCCGACTTTTTGACTTGTTTGACTGTGAACATAAAACTGATGCTGCCAAATGGGGTCCAGACACTTTTAATGTTGTTTGAAAATTAAACATAAGCATTTTAAGAAAATCAAATGAAACTGTGACATTTCTCTTTGTAATGTTCTTCATTAAATATAGATTTTAATGTTTGCTTTTCTCCTGGTTTCCATTCTCTGTACTTCAAAATTAAGTTTTGGTCATCTCACGCTGAGTCTCCTCTGTCTCAGACAAACTATTTTTCCTGCAGTGACTTTAAAACTGCTGCTTTCTGATTGGCTGCCCCTTGTAAACAGAAGCTGGCTGGAGCTCCTGAGATGACCATATAAGGGTATACCCTCCCTCTGATATAATACAGTCTCAGGTGTAGAAAAAAACTGTCTGCAGAAGAGCCTTTGACTCACTTGTTCATACACTGACCAGTGTTTCATATAAACATCCATGGCTGGAACAGAAGATATGTGAACAGAAATTAGCAGAAAAAGAATAATGTGCTAATTATTACATTTTATTTTTTAATATTTAAAAAAATGAGTCCTTCATGATTTTTCCATGTTACCTTACATTGGTGTCATGGGTTTAAAAATTTGACTTAACTCAAAATTTTGATTTAGTAAATTGAAATTTTGACTTGCGTACCTCACAGTTTTGGGGTCAAACTACCAACCTTCCAATTAGCAGATGAACTGCTCTAACACCTGAGCTACAGCCACTCTGTACCCCGTGCTAATATTGTTGCTAGCCAAATCATAATGCTAGTGGATTTCCAGATTACTTCAGCAGTATGACTGTTGACATTTAATAATGTAATGGGATTAAGCAAAGGTCTGCAGTGGTTTGTTGCAGCAGAGTTGTAACATGAAGGCATTTTATTCCTACATCAGAATGTAAATGGGAACTTTGTAAGGGCAAAGATGGAGGTTAGCACAACTTCCAGAGGGTACAAAATCAGTTTAAAGGCTTATTTTGAGACAAACCTTCAAGCCTTTCAGCCACATTTGACTGCTGATGTTATTTGTGTGGTTTTTATGTGGAGACCTCTGGAGTTACGGCTCATTTTGAGAAAACTCGCAGGTATATATCAGCTTTTTGTTTTTTTAGTGAAGCAAGAACAAGGATTGATGTACAACAACATGGCTACAAGATATGCACTTTCAGTCAAATAAATAAAATGAGAACTTACTAAACTTCTTTGTGTTAAAAGGTTTCACTGCATTTTTGTTTTTCATAATCTTAAGGGTTTGAAAATAAGAAATAAAATCGTTATTTTATTCCACCATGGTGTGTTGTTGTGGTTATAACATGACCTGCTCGTGAAGCGCGTACCCGGATATTTAAAACTAAATGTAAACCTCAAATCTAAGGAAAATAACCACAAACTATATCACATGACTTCTCAAAGCGTACTGGGAGCCTGTCAGCTAAGCGTCCGTGCTTCCACAACATCACGTGATTTCCCATCACCAACTTCCCGCCGTGCTGCATTCATGACGGCCGGTCTAATGACATCTCGTGAAGAGACGGCGTTATAAACCGTAAAGAAAATTACACACATATACATATATATATATATATATATATATATATATATATATATATATATATATATATATATATATATATATATATATATATATATATTGCATCTGTCCGGCTGTATTTAATGCTGTGTGTCAAACCAAGTTTACACTTTATAATTTGTCAGACTGGTCAACAACAAACTCAAAGCGACCGAGTGGAAAATGTTTCTAAGTGCTGCTGCTGGTGTGTCATTGTTGGGTGTAAAGTTGCGTCCCAGTGATCAAAGGAACGACACAGGAGCAGGAGAGAGTTCGGGATTACCGGAGGTCCGTGAAGGCAGCGGGGCGGCAGCAGCGTGTTTCGGTCCTGTGACAGCGCTAACGGACGCATATCGGGACGCTCACCGGGACAGGTAACGCGCACGGACTCATTGATCGGTTACTACCAGCCTGGAGCTTTGATCTTTTACCAGCTAACACAGAGGGTGCTAGCCCGTTAGCCTGTTAGCCTGTTAGCCTGAGATGAGGAGGAATTTCCGGCGAGTGGGCGGTTTGAGAAAAACACGAAAACTTGAATCTGCGGACCAGTGACGCTTCATGGGGGCTTTATCTCTCCGTAACAGGTCAGCAAGTTAAATTTATCTCACAGTCTGTACTTACAGGGAAGTCTGAGGCCAAATCAGAGGCTAACAGAACCACGGGGGGTGTCAATAAAGGTTTATTTCAATGTCAAAACTTTATTAGCTGTGTTTAACTGTAAGACATGAGACAGAAAGTAAAATCGTGGGTCTGTTACTGCACTTTCATCCCTGCTCAGAAAGTGAAAGCAGCTGCTGTCTGTCCGTTGAGGAGCTGATGGAAGCTCGGCAGATGTGCTCCTGCTGTCATGACCGCTCTCATCTGGATGCTCTCGTGGCTGCCTCTGATCCTGCCAGGTGAGCACGCACTCAGAACCACGTGATCTTGCCTCTGCGTATTTCTGGACACTCCGTGTCATAGTTCAGGCCGTTTCCTCTCGGGAACCACCTGAGTGTCCCGGCTGGCTGACAGCCTGTGGTCATCCACTCACCGTCCCCTGCTTCCTGTTCCTTTGTCACTGTAAAGGCGTGTGTTATTCAGTCAGACCTGAGACCATGAAATCATCAGGAAGGAGTTGACTGAGCCCAGAGATCAGCTGAGCAGGTTGCTCATGTTGTCACAGACTTGTGTCCAATCAGGCTTTTCAGATGTAGAGGCTGCAGCCATCTTTAGTACACTATATTAGCAACAGTTTGCAGCTCTTCTTTCCAGAGGTTTAGGAGTGTTTATGGGAATCTTGGACCATTCAGAAGCACATTTGTGAGGTCACACTGGTGTTGGACAGGAACACCCGGCTCACAGTCTCTAATTCATCCCAAAGGTGTTCTGTCGGGCTGAGGTCAGGACTCTGTGCAGGCAGGCAGGTTCTTCCACAGCTCATCCATGTCTTTCTGCACACCGGTGTGCAGCCATGTTGGAACAGCTATCCCCAAACTGTTCCCACAAAGTTGGGACCATGAGATGGTCTGCTGAAGCATGAAGAGTTCCTTTTCCTGGAACGACTGACAGTGGGGAGATGTTTGCTGGGTCTTTATTTCCTCCCACAGTTCCCACACATACAGATCCCAGCTCCTCCCACAGCGTGCACATGTGCAGGAGCAAAGCTGAAGTTCTGTCAGGCAAAGAAGAGCTGCTGCCTGTTTAATAATTATGTAGAGTGTCTGTGAAGAATAATAATCATTTATTGTTTTTTTTGCTGAGATTTAAGATGTTTCATTTTGTGCTGCGGGTCAGATAACTCATGGTGCTGGTCTCCTGCTGACCTTTGACCTTCCTCTTCCTGTCTGTGTTCCAGCTGTAGGTATCCTCCCAAAGCCCGTCAACGTCTCCCTGACATCACTCAACTTCAGTTATATACTGAAATGGCAGGCGGGACCAGGCACACCTCCAGGGGTCTACTATAACGTCGAATACACAACTGACAGGTGGGTTTGCCTTCACACACTGACAGCTGCAGGTGTGCTGTTGTCACCTGGTTGGTACCCTGATGGTAGTCTGCGTTGTCTTCAGAGAAGTTCTGACATGTTTCTGGCACATATTGGCTCAGGTGATCACGAACACTTCCTCTGAGATCTGATGTTTCTCTCCTCTCTGGTCATGAAAGAAAACATAGCTGGAACCCGGTGGCCGGCTGTGAGCGCGTGCAGAAGCCTCTGGTTTGTAACTTGACGGCGGCGTTCTCCGTCCTAACGGAGAGGTACTTAACAAGGGTTGGAGCTCAGCTGGGAGGCCAGGTCTTTGGAGAACCGGTCATATTCACACCCATCGGTGAGTGTCATGGACACGAACGGGAGCGTCTTCAGCTGATACGCCACGCGTTTGTTATTTTCAGCCCTCTGAGAGCTGTGTGTGTGCGTCATGTGTTGTTGTTTCTGATTTCTGCAGAACACCTGAGTCTGCCGCTGCTTAGCGTGGCGCCCAGCGACAGAAGCCTGAGCGTGGATCTTCACCCTCCGCTGGAGCGCCTCAGGAAGAGCTACGACATTCTCCATTACGAGCTCCAGATCAGCAGCAGCAACCTGGATAAGCCGGAGGTACATGAGAGAGGGAGACCAATCAGAACACCCGGTTTGAGTTTCACCTCCACAAATAAACGGCAGAGACGTTGAGGGTCAAATGTTTACCTCAAGCAAAGTATAAGGAGGGAGGAGCCTGGCCTACAGGCCTGACACGGGACGGCGTGTTACCTTTCAAATCACACAATACTAACTCCACTTTGGACCCGCCCACTTCGTGTCCGCTGCTTCCATTAATGTTTCCATGGTGATCCAGCTGTGGAATTCTGTCCCACTGTTATTACATTTCTCGCCGTGCGTCCTCACCAGCTGCCGATGAGCATAAGAGCATACCTCACATGGTAACCATGGTGATACCTGAGCGTCCTGAGGGTCGGCTCGAAGCGCGTTAGAAACAAGTTTACTTCCTGCTTTCATCTGTTAGCTGTGAGTGGATCTTTATGGGCAGTGACGTACTCCTGAACCTCTGGGACAGAAAGTGTGGCCTAAGGCTTTCAACAGTTTGAAGTCAGTCATGAGTCCACTCTGATTTGTTATAAATGTTTAAATATTTTCCTAAATGTAAAAAGTCTGTAGGCTGAGAGCAGGCGTCACATGAGAGACCTGCTTCTGTGTCAGTTGGAGTCTGTGTGAGCAGGACGCCTCCTGTGCTGATAATCTGTGCTGTGTGTGCAGGTCATCAAGATGCGCTCTCTGAAGAGCTATAAGTGGGATCGTTTGGAGCCCGGCAGGCGGTACTGAGTCACCCGTGCGCAGACGACCGGTGAGCATGTGCAATCACTTCAGCCTGCCTCAATGTGCTACAATACCAGCCATCTTCTCTCCAGGTACACACACACACACACACACACACACACAACCCCGAGACTATCTTTGAGCATTATGCAATCCAACCATTAAAAATGAAGCCTGCCATAACCAATTGTAACCCTGACACTAAAACCACATTTTGAGCCACAAAATGTGAGGACCGGGTTGTGTGTCCTCCAAGTGACTGCCATTTCTCCTCTCCAGGTACACACACATACATACACACACACACACACACACAGATACACACACACATACACACACACACACACACACACACATACATACACACACACATACACACACACACACAGTGATTTCAGTTATCTTGCTGTCAGGTGGAAGATGGGTGAAGCTAAAGGAGCAGCATCATAAACACTGCTGTTAGCCTGCAGTGAAAAATGTCATTCAGGGCGTGTTAATAACTTTACGTCAGGACTCTGTGGAGCTCCACCTGCTTCCTTTACGTCGTTTTTCAAAGCTGTGCCAAGTTTCAGCCCCCTCGGGTTGAACTGTGAGATACAGCGTTTGTGTGTTCACTTATTTAGTTTTACTCACTGGAAAAATCAAGTTGACACATGCAGGTGATAATAAAAAGCTTTTAGTCCACAACATTCATGCTGAGCTTCTGCTTCTGTTGTGATTGTAAATGGAGGGAATTCCCCGTGAAACACACTTCCCACGCTAACCTCAGGGAATCTGACTGATAAGCAAGTCACGGCTGGAAACAGCAGTGCTAGTACTACCTGTAGTAGTACTACATGTACTAGTACTACCTGGGTCATCACACTTGTGTGGTGAGGAAAACAAACATACCCAACAGTGTCAAGGTGTATAACCTGGAAAAGTTTGATTCCTTTAACCTGTGGCTCCTCACCAGTGTTGGGTAAGTTACTTTAAATTAGTAACTTAGTTACATTACTAGTTACTTCTCTAAAAAAGTAACTCAGTTACTTCAAGTTACTCGTTACTTTCAGAGTAACTAGTTACTAGGGAAAGTAACTTTGGTTTTACTCAGAATTCTCTCGTTAATGTGTTGCTTCCGTAACTGGATACCCAGCCAGACTGCCAGTCTTCTAGCTTGCTTACTTGCCACAAGTGCACTGTGCCACCTACCAACAGAAAGGAAAAAATGATGTGCACATTTCCACGAGAGAAATCCCACGCCTGGACCGTCGTTGACCGCCGCCATGATTCTAGCCTGCTTTTTACATCCAACACAAAAACTGCAGTCGTGGTGCTTTTGATTGTACTCAGAACTTGGAAATTCTGCCTTCTGAATAGGAAGATGTAGGTAACACCAGACTGCAGATGAGCTGCATACAGAGCTGGACTGGGACAAAAAATCGTCCCGGCATTTTGACTAGAGACCGCCCACCATTATAGGAAAAATCATAAAGCCTTTGAATGAAAATAAACACTGTTGTGACAGTGATGTACACTGTTCTGGTGGTATATATGCATCAATCTATCAATCGTTTGTTGTAAGACTCAGATAATTATTTTTTTAAAAGCGAGACATTTTAAATGAGAATAATAAAGAAAATATTTCCTTGTGCCCCCTTTCCCTGTTAATGCCCTACCTGGCCCCTGGCAACACTTTGCTAGATCCGCCCTGCACAGTTACCAGCTGTCAGCTACTTAGAAAAGGATCCTGGTGTTATTTGTCTCTCAGAAACAGTTCATAACTTCCCTTCAACTCATTCATGTCACCTAAAAGGTAAACCTGTTTCTCCATCACCTGTTCAGCTCTGATGATTCAGTAAGGACATCTCCTGGTTTCATCTGCATGTTTCCCTCTCACCAGATAACCAAACCGATATCATGACCAGCAGCTTTACAGCTGTGGCTCCAGCAAACATCAGCTGATACTAGAAATTAATATTAAATACATTCTAACAACAGCTGATCAAGCTTAAACGTGCTGCTGTTGTTTAATGCGACATCAGCTGGTTTCCTCTTTCTGGCGCAAAGTGGGCGATAAATAAACAAGAGAGAAAAGCCGATCAGCTGATCATTGATCAGTTTCATGATTGAAGTGGAAACAGGAGAGAATGAGAGAAGAAGAGGCAGCTGTGCAGCTTCAGCTTTGTGTCTTTTTCATTGTAGCTGAAGTCCGGGACAAACTGTGTTCCTTTTCACCTCAGTACGAAACGCGTAATAATATTTTCTCTGAATACCAGACGATTCTGTTTTTTTTACGGGACGGTTGGCAACTCTAATAATTAACCGTATGAACAAAATAAAGTTCAACATCAGTAACATAGCACCCACCCAGCTGTATAGAAACTCCGTCATGCTAGCTAGCACGCAGATACGAAAATGTCAGCATACCGAAAATAAACTCCACCTAAACTTGGTTTATATCTGACTCCGATAGACTGCAGGTCATAACTTCTTACCTGAAGTTCAGTTCACCTGACACGCGGACCGGCGGCCGCTTGGTCTCTCCTCTTGCCTCCTTTTCCTTCATCCACCTGCTGGCCTCCACCACTTGCTAATGTTATTGAATCTGTGGAAGCTCCGCGATATCCACCACACGAAGTAACGAGTAACGAGCCTATCTAAATCCCAGTAACGAGTAACGCGTTCCTGGTTTTGGCATAATAACTAGTTACCGTGCTCGTTACCACAATAATAACGTAGTTACTGTAACGCGTTACTTAATAACGCGTTAGTCCCAACACTGCTCCTCACAGACCTGCACAGACAGAAGGTCAGAGGTCACATGGTTTTCCAGGGTTAGGTAGGTCAGCCTGACTTGCTAACGGTCCAGCCTCGTGGCCTCAGAGAGAGTGGAGGTCATTTATGCAGCAGGTGATTGGCTGAGAGATGTGCAGCCTTCAGTTCCGGCGGCGTTGTTGGAGCTAACGACTGTAACATGATGTGAACGTTTAAACGTTGCTGTTTTCAGGCTGATGAGACTAATGTTCATCTCTAAACTCGCTGTGTTCCTGCGTGCAGACCCGCTGATCTCGGGCATCTTGTGCTCGTTCGTGATCATCATCGTGTTCTGCATCTTCCTGCTGATCGTGACTGGGTTCATCTGTCTGAGACGGAGGCTGCTGCCGTCGGTTCTGGTAAGTTCTGCAGTCAGAGCATCACACACTGAACACGTCACCAAAGGAAGACGATTTATTCTAGCATCTGATTCCTTCAGGTTTCAGTCGTCAGCGCTCATATGTCTGGCTGATGTTCGACCTTTGTTGTTGTTTCACAGTTTCAAAGAACGCCATCTCGATCCGTGTGACGAGTGGCTCTTATTTTGAAAGTTCAGCTGTTTTCAGTTATAAAATAAAGTTTCCATCCTGTACCCGCACCGCTAACTGGACCTGACCTTTCACTTCACCATCCAGCAGCAAACGGGTCAGAGGTCCTGAGTTTGAGTCTTTGAAGCGAACTCGAGGACGCTGGTTTATTAAAACGTGACACGATCGTGCTGTGATAGTCACGTGGTTTCAGTCTCACTCCTGTCACTTCTCATTGCTTCATCACAGCAAAGTGTTTTCCACTCGAACAGATCCGCGTGTCTAAAACACGAGAACGATCTCATCAGAAATATTCCCGCTGATCTGCAGAGAACACGAGTGGGAACGTGTGAAGTGTTCTTTCTTTCTGTGGTTTCACATCTCTGTCATCTCACATCCTTTGATACGTGTGAAGCAGAAATCTGAGTGCAGATTACACCATCAGAGGCTTTAACTGGACTCTAATGTGGTGGAATCACCCAGGGTCGGGCTCTCTGCTACAGCTGGAGTCGCAGGCCAAACAGTTAACGTGCTGTTTGCTGTTTGTGGTCGAGCGGCGAGCGCTCAGCGTTTTCTGAGTAAAGACACAGGAAGAAACAGCAGCAGGCGGAAACTCTGCCAGAGCTGCGGTTAACGGTGGTGTACAAACAAAGAGAGGCAGCTGCACAGACTCGGGGCGTTGCTAAAGAGCTCACAGTCAGAGCGTGCAGGCAGGATCTGCTTGGAGAGTTCGGTGAAACACAGCCATGTTTTTACAGCTCGTACTGCAGTGAAATCCCATTTGCTCCCATTTCAGTCACAGCAGCGCTGAGACCCCCTCGGCTGCTCGCTCACCGAGCCGCTAATCGCTCCATTTATAACGTGCCGTGTTATTGTGCAGATGGCAGCAAACAACTTTTAATATTCCTGGATGGGCACAAGCCGTCCATGTTTAAAGCGCTCACGAGACTAAACTGTCATGTTTGTCCACAGAGATCTCACAGTGATTCTGTTTCACAGTGTCTCACGTCCCTCTGGTCACATTTCAGACGCTTCATGATAAAAGTAATGTTTTCATATCAGGGCTGAGAGCTCAGAGCTGGAACGCAGGAAGAACCCGACCCCGGCCCGCTCTCCGTGCAGTGTTCAAAAGCTGCTTTTAAGTTTGGCTTTTATTTTCTGCTTTTACTTCGAGCCTGCACTCAAACGTTGGCCAGCCCTCTGAGGTGAAACCAGAGCAGCGTTTCTGTGGTTTTGTGAGTGAGTGTTGTTTATCTGAAAGTTTAACGTCTTCGCCGTCTATCCGGGACTCCGGTGTACCCCAGGGCAGTGTTCTCGGCTCATTGTTCTTCTGAGTTTATCAGAAGAACAATAATCACGTCTTCTCACGTGATTATTTATCTGTAAAAACGTTCGTAACCACCTGTTTGCTGGGATCTAAAGGTCGTGTGGTTTATGAGCATGAATTAACCCTGAGCTTATTTCAAAGATGAGCTCCTGTTAACGCGTCGGTGAGTACCGTGTGACTCCTCGTCACCTTTAGTTTGTGAAACCTTGAATTCATCTGAGTATTTTCTTCGTGCAGACAGCGTGCTGGGATGGAGCAGCTGTGGGCGTCCTTACAGTTAACCTTTTTAATATTTGTAGTGTCTCATGCGAACGGGGGGATCAGAAGACGCTTTTCATGAAATAGATGCAGTTTCATGTTCCATTATTAACTGCCTTTAGTTAACCAAGATGCAGAGGGGGCTTTCCCCTGCTGTGTGACCAACAAACCAAACATGAAATTTGGAGGGTTTGGGTGCTCACCAACAGTTTCTTTCCAAAACACGGCGCCGTGCCCAGCTCTCTGTCACACCGCACTTCTTTTAATGTGATTCAGCTACGTTTCCACTGCTAGGAAACACGCAAAGGCCACGCGAGCAGATGAAGCGCGCTCACAGCCCACAAAGGTCTGTTCACCGCTTCGACCGTAACACCGAGCTCAGTTTGCTCGTAAAGCTACCGTCTCGTTTCACCTCGCTCATAATTTCAGCTACAATCTAAACTCGTTATGTCACAATTTCATTTATTCATACTTTTACATAATAAAGTAATGTGCAAAAGTCTTGAGCCACCCTTCACAGCAGTGACCTATGGGAATATTTCTGAGGGTCTCCTTCGCACAGTCGGATCTTTGCACCTGATCGTGTTTAAAGGAATGTTTTTAAAATATATTTGACATTTAACTCTGACCAATGAATTAAAAGGCCTCTAACTCCAGGGATGAACTAGATGAACACACAACATTTCAATTTTCATTTTAAAACACATCTTCAGGCTTGTTGTGTTTGCTCTCTCACAAAAACATGTCATTTGCTTCTTTTGCTAAATCTACAAAAAATGACAAAACACAGTTTGACCTGAAATAGTGGCACCAACAAGACGCTGTTAGCTGGAAACTTACACACTGCACACCACACTGAGATCAGGCATCTGACAGTCACGTCTTTAAGAAACGGGGAGCAAAGACCTGACGGTGATCAGCTGATCGTCGACTGAAGCCTCATCAGCAACGGTCAGGAAGATGTTGTTACTGAAGGGAGACAGGAGGAGGACAGGAGGACAGGAGGAGGACAGGAGGTCAGGAGGAGGACAGGAGGAGATCAGGAGGTCAGGAGTAGGACAGGAGGAGGACAGGAGGACGTCAGGAGGAGGTCAGGAGGACAGGAGGAGGAGAGGAGGAGGTCAGGAGGAGGACAGGAGGACGTCAGGAGGAGATCAGGAGGGGGACAGGAGGAGGTCAGGAGGACAGGAGGAGGACAGGAGGACGTCAGGAGGAGGACAGGAGGAGATCAGGAGGGGGACAGGAGGAGGTCAGGAGGGGGACAGGAGATCAGGAGGAGGACAGGAGGACAGGAGGAGATCAGGAGGGGGACAGGAGGAGGACAGGAGGACGTCAGGAGGAGGACAGGAGGAGGACAGGAGGACGTCAGGAGGAGGACAGGGGGACAGGAGGAGATCAGGAGGAGATCAGGAGGGGGACAGGAGGAGGTCAGGAGGACAGGAGGAGGTCAGGAGGAGGACAGGAGGACAGGAGGAGGTCAGGAGGAGGACAGGAGGACGTCAGGAGGAGGACAGGAGGACAGGAGGAGGACAGGAGGACAGGAGGAGGTCAGGAGGAGGACAGGAGGACGTCAGGAGGAGGACAGGAGGACAGGAGGAGGTCAGGAGGAGGACAGGAGGACGTCAGGAGGAGGACAGGAGGAGGTCAGGAGGAGGACAGGAGGAGGTCAGGAGGACAGGAGGAGGTCAGGAGGAGGACAGGAGGACGTCAGGAGGAGGACAGGAGGACAGGAGGAGGTCAGGAGGAGATCAGGAGGAGGTGCTGCTTCAGACGGTGCTGAAGACTAAAGTCGGTCATAGCGAATATTCACAGCTGAGCTGGTTGGATCTGTAAAAACTGTGTTTTTGTCTAATGTGCTGTTTTTCAGTCTCTGCCCTTTTTTTCCTTTTTCCTTCAAAATCTGCAGAAATGAAGATTTTAACGAACATTGTCCAACATGTTAATCATACAGCTGGCTAAACAGACGAGCTGATTATCAGTGTAACTGACGTTACAGTTTTAGGGAAACATTTTAAATTTACTTTAGTTTTTTAATATTTTATACATTTAGTTTTTCTACTGCATATCCATTTATTCAGTTCTTTCTTCTTTGTTTGCGTCTGTTCAGGTTTTTATATATATATGTGTGTATCAGCTGATGTAATCTGTGCAAATATCCACTGACGACTGCAGCAGTACGCATTATTGGGATTTCTATAATTTTATTAATAATTGCTGCTGGGTGAGAGCGTCTGATGGTAGGACAGAGCGAAACATGGACTCGTGTGCAGCCGGCTAAACGCCAGAGCTGTGATGATGTGAGCAGATGTCATCGTTTTTCAAGATTACTTCCAGGAAAAAGAAAACTGTGCTCTGCTGCGAGAAACACTTCTCAAGAAGTTCTCATGCAGGAGCAATGCAGAGGAACCATGAAGGGGGATTTCTGAGCTGCTTCCAGAGTAAACAGCCTGTTCAGACCAGGCGTTCAAAGCAAACCAGAAGTTTGTCGTGTGCAGTAAACGTCCTCAGCAGCACAAATCAGACAGAGAGACATTCAGGGCTGAGATCTGGAGCCATAGTAACAATCACTGTGTGTGTGTGTGTGTGTGCGTGTGCGTGCGTGTGTGCGTGCGTGTGTGCGTGCGTGCGTGTGCGTGTGTGCGTGTGTGTGTGTGTGTGTGAGCTAACAGCATGCGTTTCTGTCCCAGCATCACATTAACCTTGCGTACACAGCTGAGTGAAACTGAGTGTTATTAAATATCCACATTAGCAAACACTCGTTAAGGGGAAATCTGTCTGAGATTTTTGACTGACTCAGCCAAAAACCCCGACAAACGTTTTAATGACAGTCAGGAGACAGATCATCTCCAATAACAGGAAAAAACTGACTGCCGTTTATTTAAGAGTCAAGAAAATGAGGCGCAGGAGAAACTTAAAGTCAGGGATAAGCAGTAGAAATACACAGAAACATGAGTAAAAAATACTCCACATCATGAAAGTACAGTCATGACTCAGCATGACAGAAATAATAAACCAATAGTTACCAATAACTGATCAATAGTAAGCTCCAGTTTGACTGAACTTGGTTAAAGCAGAGCTGTTATAAGGCTTATACATACCTTACCATGGCATAGTCATGGGGAATGTGGATGCTGTGGCACACCAGTCAAAAGAAACAAAGTGCTTAGCTACCTCAAGTCTCATAATGCTGATATTGCATACATCCAGGAGACGCATTTTGTGAATGAAAGTGAAGCATTGAAATTAAAAAGGGATTGGGTTGGGAAAGTATTTCATAACTCAGTATCAAGCAAGAGTCGTGTTGTCATGATACTTATTGATAAAAGACTAAACTTTGTATTATTGAAGGAAAGCCGGGATGAAGACGGGCGAGTGTTAGCTCTGCAGGCTCTCGTTAATGCAGCTCAGGTTGTTCTGTGCAATATTTATGCCCCAAACAGGGATGAACCTAATTTTATGGATGAGGTTAACAAGATGCTGGGGAACATGAAGGGCCAGATCCTGTTAGGTGGAGACTTCAATAATGTGAGGGACGAATACATTGAAGTGCCATTAATGAACTGGGACAGCGATGCTTTAAAATAAAGAGTCTCAGTGTGGTAGATATTTGTAGGCTTGTTAACCCTGCGGAAAGAGAATACACCTTTCACTCTCACTCGCATAAAACATATTCCCGAATAGATTATTTTTGGATTTCTAAATGATGTGTTGATTTAGTAATAAACTGTGACATAGGTGTGATAGCTTTAACAGAACACGCGCTGGTAGAATTGCACATAAATCTAAATGTTGAAAAGAACAGAACGCGTAGGTGGAGACTAAACTCAAGCATGTTACTGCACGAAAAATTCGTATCAACCCTAAAAGAGGATATAAGATATTATTTAGAGGTGAATGTTGGATCTACGGACAGGCTGGCCATTGTGTGGGATGCTTTGAAGGTTAGAGATCAACACGATTTTTAAAATATTTTACCAAGATTTATACACGTCCGATAACAAAGTAAGTATGGATCTGCCGAGTGCAGACGTTGATCAAATGAAGATACAAAAAATTTCACAAGAGGCTAGGGACAAATTGGAAACTCCCCTAACCGAGGTAGAAGTAAAAGAAGCTATCCGTGCAATGAAAGCTGGAAAGTCGCCAGGAATAAATGGCTTCCCAGCAGAATGTTATCATAAATTTATAGATTTTCTATGTCCTTTTCTAACTGAACTATTACATGAAGCTTTTGAATTTGGACGACTCCTTTTGAGTTTTAATCAGGCAGTAATGTCACTAATTCCAAAAGGCGACAAGAATTTAACTGATCCAGGTAATTACAGACCGATAAGTTTAACCAGTGTGGATTGCAAAATTCTATCCAAAGTTTTAGCAAAGAGGTTGGAGGTTGTACTACCACAAATTATTCATCAAGATCAAGTAGGGTCTATCAGATCTCCTTCCGATAATATGAGGAGATTACTACACCTGCTGTGGCTGAATAGAAATAACACAAATCCTGTATTGGCTTTAAGTGATGACGTGACGAATTCTGCTTCCGGGCCCAAAGTAGTCTGCATTTAATAAGGCTGTTGTGTTTTTAACATGTTTTGTATCTTGTTCTATGCCTGAATGTTAAACTTAATTGTTACACCTGGTAAAGCAGCAACGCTGATCATTTTATTACAGATGAAAGAATTTAGTTTGTCAGCTCTCAGTAATGCTGCAGTGATCATTTGACTTTGGGACCTGCAGCGGAGTTTGGGCCCAGACATGGCTAATGACGTCAAACTTAAAGACCGGATATCTTTAGATGCACAGAAAGCTTTTGATTGGGTGGAGTGGAACTTTCTGTTCACAGCCCTGGAAAAACTTGGAATGGGTGACAACTTTTGCAGATGGATTAGAACCATATACTCAGGGCCAGAAGCGTCTGTATTTATGAATGAGGTACTTTCTCCTTTTTTTAGTATTTCCAGATCAACACGTCAAGGATGCAATTTAAGCCCATTACTATTTACAATCTTTTTAGAGCCATTAGCTATTCAAATCAGAGAAAATGCAGAGATTAAAGGTGTATTCAGGGGAGGCAGAGAACACAAATTGTTCCTGTACACAGATGACATTCTGGTATTAAACCAAGACCCAACTAATTCCATCACAACACTATTAGAGGTGATTAATAAATAGACACTGTTTTCAGGTTACAAAATTAATTAGCATAAATCAGAGGCGATGCCAGTTTTCCCAGCTTGTAGTCATAACTTAATATCAGGCTTTAACTTTATGTGGGTGGACAAAGGAATGAAGTATCTTGGAAATGAATTGAACCCAAATATTGAGGATATTATGACTAACAGTGTGCACAAATTAATAAACAAGATCAATAAAAACTTGGGTAAATGGAGTAAACTAAATTTGACATTGTGGGGAAAAGTAAACACAGTAAAAATGGTTGTAGCACCACTGATCAACTATTATACAGGAATGCTGCCTATGTGTATCCCGCGACGGATGTTGCAAAGCTATAATAATATGATAAAAGATTTTCTTTGGAAGCGTGGTAAACCCCGTATTAACATTAATCGACTGTCCCAACCCAAAAAAGAAGGGGGGCTAGCCCTGCCCAATATAGAGTATTATAGCATCTCTTTTGAAATGGCTAGATTGGGCAAACATTGGGCAGAGAAAAACAATATAGATTGGATTTTAATAAAACAAGAGCTTGCATCTCCATTCACACCAACTGATATTTTATCACAAAAAGTAAATAATGAGGGTAAGACGCAAAACCCTATTTTGAAATTTTCAAAAATGGCATGGTATGGGGCGATCATGGCTCAAGAGTTGGGAGTTCGCCTTGTAATCGGAAGGTTGCCGGTTCGAGCCCCGGCTCAGACAGTCTCGGTCGTTGTGTCCTTGGGCAAGACACTTCACCCGTTGCCTACTGGTGGTGGTCAGAGGGCCCGGTGGCGCCAGTGTCCGGCAGCCTCGCCTCTGTCAGTGCGCCCCAGGGTGTGAATGTGTGTGAATGGGTGGATGACTGGATGTGTAAAGCGCTTTGGGGTCCTTAGGGACTAGTAAAGCGCTATATAAATAGAGGCCATTTACCATGGTTGGAGGTGCATAAGAAATGTAAACTTGTGCCATATGTACAAAAGTATGCCCCCTTGTGGTATAATCCTAAAATTACAATTGGTAAGCAGACTGTTTACTGGACACAATGGCTAAGAAGAGGTAACAGAACTGTTAGTGACCTATTTGAAGGGGGTGTTTTCATGTCGTATGAGGATATTAAAAATAAGTTTCGTTTGGAGGGTAACGGTCATTTTTGGAAGTATTTCCAAATAAGAAACTGTTTAAAAGGAGGAGTTACAATAACACATGAAAGTAACCCAATAGAGAATTTTATGTTACTACCACCATTACTATGCAAAGCTGCAAAATGGTATAATATTAGCCCATGGATTAAAAATAATATAAACAATAGCCTGAAAAAAATATGGGAAAGGGATCTGGGGTGTACAATGGATGAAGGTACATGGGATTCTATATTGTCGAACAATGGATTATACATTAGGGAAGCCAGGGGGGAAATTTATTCAGTAAAAAATTCTTAATAGATACTATTATACTCCTTCAAGGCTGTATCGAATGGGGATTGGTAGAGATGACTTGTGTTGGAAATGCCAACAAGCCAAAGGTACTCTGATACATGCCCGCTGGTTCTTCCAGTTTGGAACACTGTATTTAATTATTTGCAGCGTTGGACACTTTGTAACTTACCCAGATCACCTAAATTATGTCTACTAGGAGACAAAGGAGAGGTGCCGCAATTAAATAATCACCAGTTTAGAGTATTAAGCACTGCAGTGGTAACATGTGCCCGTGTCATTTTGGAACACTGGATGGACTCACATATTCCAACGCTTAAAATGTGGAAAGAGAGAATGATTGGGAACGTTGCTTGTGAAAAGATGTTGGGAAAGTTACGTCATGTGACGGAAGCTTCGGTGGAACAGTGGGACAATTTCTGCACCTACATGTCTACCTGACTTGGACATTTCAGCTTAATGCAACAGACGTTAAAACCTCACTGTTTTTGCTTTTGGTTGTTGCATTTTTGTATTTGTTGTTATAAAATGCAAAATCTAATAAATACTTTAATTATTAAAGAAAAAAGCAGAGCTGTTGATCACAGGTGTAAAGTATTAAAACAGGAATGCAGTATTAGTATTTTATACTTGTGTCCCTCCAGCACAGAGTACTTTAAATCTGAGTGTACTTCAGCCTGGTGATTAATGTCAGCACGTCTGATTGGTTCATGTTATTGACTGTTCATCTCTGTCTCTGTGTCAGACAACCATCCATCACCTGGAGGAGGCGGGGCTCCACGATCCCTATATCATCTCCCCCCTGAACGTTGAGCAGACGGCGCCCTCTGCAGGCAAAAAGGGAAGCAGCTGCTCCTCCTCGGACGAGAGCGATGACGAGGGTGAGACGGAGAGCATGAGCGCCAGCACAGGAGGGGCGTACACACAGCGGGCGGGCACGAACCTCCTCTCCTCTTCATCCTCTTCATCATCATCTCTGACTCAGCCCAAACCGCCGCCTCTTCCCTCCTCCAATCAGGAGCCGTACTCTCAGCGGGACGCCCTGATTTCAACAGGAAGTCCTTCCAGAGCTGGGCTGGAGCTGAGGATGGGCTGTGGAGGAAGACCTGAGGAGGAAGAGGAGAAGGATGTGAACCTCTTCACATTAACTTTCAGCAGGGTGGAACAGGAGGAGGAGGAAGAGGAGAAGGATGTGAACCTCCTCACATTAACTTTCGGCAGGGTGGAACAGGAGGAAGAGGAGGAGAAAAAATCAGACTTCATTGTGGAGGAGGTGGCGTTTGACTCAGTGCTCGCCGAGGAGGGCGCCACAGAAACTGTTCATGATGAAGAGGAGGAGGAGGAGGAGGTCTGTGGATACATGGGGCGCTCGGGTATCTGACAGAGCTCTTTAAGGTGCCTGGTTATCAGGTCCACGTCTGGGTTCATGTGGGCCAGAGTTTGAAATGTTTTCATTTTCCCTCCACCAGCAGCAGAGCAGATGTCGGCCATTTTTATTCTCGCCTCTTTGCTGATATTTTTTATTTGAATCTGTCATTCAGACGGCTGAAGTCCAGAGATCGTCTCATTGTTTCAAGTTTTATTAATAAGGGTGAGTTACCCACTGATGCAGGAGGTCGAGGACGTCCGTCCCTGCTGCGTCTCTGGAGATGGCGACTCAGCCACCTCTAAAAGGCTAACGTAAGGTTTGCGTCCGGTCTCCGCGGTGAGCAGCTAGAGGACGTCCCGTTTTAGGGAGGCGATCTATCTAAATCTCATGTTCCTGTTAGACTTGAAGTTTTCTGTGGAATTTGAAACATGTGAGAACAGCACTGTAATAATGTTGAGGCCAGTTCTGAGCAGGTTTATTTTTATCTCTTATTTTAAATAAAAACCAGTTTGTTAGTTTTGTCAGTGACGGACACACAGCTGTGTTTGTTGGGCATTCCCAAAGTCCGTCACATTATCATCCCAGTGCCCGAGTCGAACTCTAACCCAGACCGAGTCTGAACAAAATGTTTCATATTCAGCCGTGCTTTGGATTATTACTCATGTTTGCACCATGTGATTAAAGCAGAGTAAGAAGGCAGTTAAAGAGCCACTTTGTTCACCTGTGGGGGGGATGGTGGGGAACAGGGAGGCTTGGCTTTACAACGAAAAAGACCTGCAGCGACACCTGGTGGACTTGCTTCAGTATGACATGCATAATGACCCGGGCGTCTTCTGGATCGACTTCTTCCCCTTTGGACAATAACGTCTCTCACCTGCAGACTTTGTCCATCAGCACTGAAACTCTGACATTTGTAAATGTTTGGTTACTGTGATGTGTCTGTGTTGGAGAGCTGCTGCTCTGAGCACTGATTGTGTAACCAGCTCCGTTAGTTTTAGTTTTTATTCTTGTTGGTGACAGTAAAACAAACTGAAGCACAACAGAAAAACAGAATCGTAACAAACTGAAGTCATTTCCTGTATGTTTCATGTCAGTGACGATTAGTTTCTGTTTCCTGTAAGGACCTCTGTAATCAGTGATGTAGAGCTGATTATCTCTGAATCAGTCTGATTGATTGTTGTTGTTGGTTTTTGTCCCTCTGGTCTCTGGTGCGCGCTGCTGGACAATTTTTATGATTTTTAATGTTTTATAATCAAGAAATAATCTGACAGCAGATGAAATTACTTGATTCTTATGTTGTGTTTAAAGGCAGCGACTGTTGTTATGGGCACGTCTGTGTCTGAACTCTTCATTATGTCTGATCATGAACGTGTCTGCAGCGAATCAGACTCACACAGCCTGCTTACTGGCTTATTTTCATTCACATAAAGCACATCATACCTCTGTAATGCACTCATACAACTCACAGCTTTATTCAAACAGTGTAATCACAACATGTTTGTGCCATTTTTGCATGTTTGTACTCACAGTTAAAGTGGCCAGTGTTGAGCCACTTCATTTCTATATTGATCAAAAACAACAAGAAGCCTCAGATGTTTTTGTACAGACTCGTGCTTCAAACCAATAAAGGTCTGAGACCGTGCTGCTGGCGTCCTGTGTGCTGTGCTCAGGAGCTGGAGCTGTAGTATGAGCAGGGAGGGACTTCTGTGGAAACAGAAACTCAGAGCTGTACAATAACACATGCCCCTGTGCTGCCCTCCCCTCCCTCTATAGGTTGTCCTCAGCCCCACAAACAGCTTATCAGCCGCCTTGAAGCAGTCTAACTTTGGCACAGTCCATGGACACACGATGGGGCTGTGGATGCTGCTGCTTCTGCATTTACACCTTGGTAATGCTCACTGGGGTGAAGGTGGGGGGTTACTGAAGCTTTCTATTGTTTTTTCTGTTTTTTTACACCTTTGCATTGAAGTTTGTGTGTATTGGAGGAAAATAGTGAGTGTGGATGTTAGCAGGAGAATTAATAATCATTCTTGTTTATACTGAAGCACTCATGGATTTACAGGAAATGTCTGATTTGAGCTCTCAGCAGGTTTACAGCTTGAATCAGGGGTGTTGAATCTGGGGGCCACAGGAAATCAGACTGGTAGTGAAGGAAAAACTGTGATAGTTAAAAATGACGTATTATGTTAATAACATCTTAAATAACTAATTATCATTATTATTTGTTGTAAAATGTTACTTCTGGTTTCATTTCTCCTCACTTCCTTAAACTTGTAGCATGACTTTAGCTCATTTGCCAAAAAACTGACAAAAAATCACAATATAAAAGTTAAAAATGAAGTTTACTGACAGTAAAGTGTGATTTATTGCTCAGATTTTCTATACATATTAAAATATTGTTCTAAAGTCTCTGGACCTTGATAATGGTCCTGTGAAGGTGTGATAAATAAAACTTGCAGCTGGATCTTGAGGCTTGGGTTTGGCCCTTATGCATTTCTGTTCTTAGGCTTTAAAGCAGCCTGTGTCGAGTAACTTCAGACAGTGCTGAAGGAAGAATTTAGACACTTAAAGTAAACGTTCTGAACATATTTCAGATTATTTATATTCTCATACATATCTTACAGTGTTGTATGCTATAATACATGTCAGGTTTAGCTCTCTGGCTAGTCAGTGTAGGTTGTTAAGTGATGACGTATGAACCCTGAGCCAGGTTTATTAAGGCTGTTGTGTTTTTAACATGTTTGTATCTTGTTCTATTTAATCTGAACAAGCCCCTAAAAACAGTCAGTGATCACTGTCGGCCTCTCTCAGTTTTTATTACCACTGTTCATTTTAAAGCTCAGTTTTAAACCCTTAAGATGTAACTACAGCCCAGCCCATGCAGCAGTATATTAATGACTAACCTGGTATTGTGGATGGATTATCTCAGTTGTTCTCCTGACTGAAGTTTGGTCCGTTTACAGCATCCTGCCATGCGATTGCATTTGTCCCTAACCATCGGGAACCCTCACGTTAACTTTTATCGAGTGGAAAAAAGTTAGCGTTCGTCCTCCAGCTTCACTGTGTTTATGTTATGCTAACATAGCTGTGTCGCTAGCGATCACGTAGCACATCATTATATAGCAGCTAGCCCAACTTCAGTAACCCTACAAACGTCACTGCTGTTTAGTTTTCTGTCTTCATTTATGTTGGAAGTGATAGCAGAGCTGTACGTTTGAATGTTTCAGAAATCTCTCAGTCAGAACATGCTATATCATGTTTAGGTGGAAGCTAGCGAGCTAACTTCCTGCTAACTTCTAACTCTGTTAAACTTTATAAATTCTGTTTTTATGGATGTTAAACTTAATTGTTACACCTGGTAAAGCAGCAACACTGATCTTTTTATTAAAGATGAAAGAATTTAGACAGTTTTTAACTCTCAGTGATGCCGCAGTGTTCGTTTGACTTTGGGACCTGAAGCGGAATTTGAAACAGCTAATGACGTCAGACTCAAAGAGCAGATACTGGCCACAC
Organism: Oreochromis aureus; assembly: GCF_013358895.1. Taxonomy (NCBI): domain Eukaryota; kingdom Metazoa; phylum Chordata; class Actinopteri; order Cichliformes; family Cichlidae; genus Oreochromis; species Oreochromis aureus. The sequence goes on along the minus strand of NC_052957.1, from coordinate 1,136,759 downwards.
ATGAAGTCATCACACTTTGTAGCTGATGGTTGGCCACTAGCCGATGTTGCAAGCTCTGGTTGCCTAGGTAACCATCTAAACTACTGAATGCGCTATCATGTTAGGCTACGTTCACACTGCAGGTCTTAATGCTCAATTCCGATTTTTTGATCAAATCCGATTTTTTTGTCTGCTTGTTCACACTATAAATAAAATGCGACAGGAAACGCTCTCCAGTGTGAACGCTCAAAGCGGCCCGCATGCACAAAAGAAGACGTCACACACAACGCGCTCTGTTTAGACCGAGAGCAAACAATATTGTTTGACTGATGGCCCTTAATATAAAGACTTCGGACTTTACGTTTCCCAATTTTTGCTTGAAGTTATTTTGTTATTTACATAATAATGTAGATAACCTAATAATTATCCCTATTGCTGTTTTAGAGGAGCGGTGCTTTAAAGCAGCAGTCCCCAACCTTTTTTGCGCCACAGCCCGGTTTATGCCCGACAATATTTTCACGGACCGGCCTTTAAGGTGTCGCAGATAAATACAACAAAATAAAACTAGTACCGGTACCGAAAAAAAGAAGATTTATAGCACACGTGAAAAGACCCAGGAAAACCGAGTTAACGATAAAAACGATGACAAAATAACGCTGACAACCGATAAAAACCCTGAAAACCATACATTTCACACCTGAGCCTCAACTCTTGCGGCCCGGTACCAAACGACTCACGGACCGGTACCGGTCCGAGGCCCAAGGGTTGGGGACCGCTGCTTTAAAGGATAGTTGCAGATTTCTGTCAGAATCTGCAGATTATACAGTACAAATAAAATGTTCACGTTTCTCCAACGTTGTCTTCCCAACAGTTTCACTAACATCTACACTGGATGGCCAGGAAGCGTTCACGATGTCTTCTTGGGCGCTTCTCCGGCGCTGATAACTGGCGTCTGTCTTGTGTCAGTGACGTAAAAGACGGATTTAATGTGACATGACCGTTCACACAGCAGTCGCTTTCTAAAACATCAGATATGTATCGGATTCAGTACCACATACAAAAGTGACCCAGATCGGATTTGAAAATATCGGATTTGTGCTGTTCACACTGTCATACCATGATCGGATATGGGTCGCATAGGGTCAAAAAAATCGGATTTACGCCTGCAGTGTGAACGTAGCCTATGTTACTCTCCTTTGGTCCAAGGGGGAAAGTTTATCTCTGGGACACGCCCACTGTGTCTGTGGTCATGACGCTGCTGCTGGCCACTTCCTGCATGGACGCCCGTGAAACAGATTTTTCAGATCGTGTTAATGTCCGTTATAATAATGTAACAGCAGTCAACTTACCGCTAACCGCTGTCACAGAACCACCCCACAACACGTAAACAAGGGAGGCTGAGGACAGCGGCACGAGCCACAAAGAAAAGGTCCATGATCCAGATAAAGTAAACAGGCTCTTAACGGCAGGAGTTTAGCTACGCACTGCTAATCAGCGCGCAAAGAGCCACTCATCTGATTTACTCCTGAACACAAACGGCAGACTCGTCCTTTTTCTTAGTTTTAGTCTGGCTCTGTGTAAGTGATCCCTGAATTAGTCACCTGGAACGTCACTACCTCTGACGAAACGCTGACTCTGCTGTCATGTGTGAGTGTTTCTTCCAACAGCCTGCACTGCATTTATGTAATAGCCACTTGTTTGTGGCTCAGGTAAGTTTCATTTCCCTCTCAGTCTGTGCTGAAGTGCTCTCTGCTGTAGGTCGACACCGGCCCTGTGAAAACACCTCTTCTCTGAACAGTCACAGCCGTTTATAGCGGTGACTCTGTGATTGTAGTGCAGAATCTCAGCTTTACTTCACGGGACTGAACAGGAATATCACTCACTTAGTTGAGAGACTACAAACATGTCTTTGCACAGTTCTTGATTTTCAGGAGATCAAAAGGAGTTGCTGTTTCTCTGTAAATGAAGCGGGTAAAAGGTCTGGAGGTGATCCAGCTGTCCACGTTCCCATTTGGAAGCTCTTTTTGTAAACCTACCCTTCCCAAACCTGGAGGCTTAGTCGTGATCATTTTGAATAAAGGCTGAAGGTAAGTGACAGAGTCCACTTGTCCAAAGTAGGCCAAAAGGCAGGTCAGAGCAGCTCTGAGTGCGGCGAAACATCCATCGTCTCCTGTGGATGTCTTTAAAGAAAGAAAGAACACTGTCATGATCCAAGCACAGCATACAGACACCGCACAGATACACTGTGATGTATTCCCATCATGAAGATGTTTCCTCATCATCATCTTGATGCTTTGAACCCGGATGTGACAAACGAGCAGGTAGATCTGCTCTACCGTATCAATTTCAAAATTCTCTTGCTTACCTTTAAAATTTTAAACAATTCAGCTCCCAGCTATCTATGCGATCTCCTCCATTTGTATATCCCTAATAAGGCACTTAGATCTTCCAATCAAATGCTCCTGACTCAACCGAGGTCTCGTCTGAAGTCCAGAGGAGATCGGGCCTTTGCTGTCGTAGCTCCCAGACTCTGGAATAACCTCCCTCCTCATATTCGTTCCTCCGAGTCCATCCAGTCTTTTAAATTGCGTCTTAAAACGTATTATTTTAGTGGCTTTTGATTCAAACTAGTTGGTTATTTCGTGGCTAGTTATGCAGTTTGCCATATTGTTTCTTGCCCTCCTTCTAACTGTTTTTATTCTGTCTTACGCTATTGCTCTGACCGACTGTGAAGCACTTTGGTCAACTTTGTTGTATTATTATGTGCTATAGAAATTAATTTTGATTTGATTTGATGTGAGATCTGTCGGGACAGAGGGACGATGCAGTTGTCAATCAAATGTAGCTCTGCCCTAAACCCTCCCTGTTTTCAGGTCCCTTCTTACTCCAATGGGACCATCATTTTTGAGTTGGAGGCTTATGTCTCACAGACCCCTATGCAATCAGACTTCATTTCACAGCCAGAGGAGTCGCCCCCTGCTGGACATTAGAGCTGGACTAGTTTTTATGAAAAGCTCTTGCAGCTTCAGCTTCCCTACATTTCTCTCCCACATTTATGACTTCAGCTTCAAAGTGTCAGGATGGTGATAGTGAACAGCTTTAAAGCATTAATTTCTCCAATCACGCTGGGTTATTCCAGCATTCACATGTGAATAAATATCTGGTCAGTGACGATTCAGGTCACTGCATTTGGCCACACTTGCTCTCGTAGCTCAAGTCACACAAAGTTATAAACAGTAAATAATCCCGTTTCCCTCAGACTCACCGCTAGCTGCTGCTGCGGGTCAGTCGGCTCTCTGAATCAGTCCTCTGCCTCCTCAGATGTGGTCACAACTCTAATAAACAGGAGCTCAAATGTCCCGCCAACATCCTGAAACGCGTCCGAAAGCTTCGACTCGGAGATCAGAACAGGAAATCCTACCTGCTGCTGCCTGCTCGTGAGCATCGGACAAACCAGAATCTCTGTTTCTTCCTTTTTGTGTTCAGGAACATCAGGACCAGCTCATCATTCCTTCATGTTGAAATTACAGACAAGTTCACGTCTGAAAAATTCTGAATTTTGAGTCAGTCTGTGTGTAAAGGCCTACAACTCTGGAAAGTGTTCTTGCTATGCCACCCTTGCATAACAGGAGTCTTCCTCACATTGAGTCTTCATCACTTGGCTGGATGTTGTAAGGGGGGTTTTCTTCACCATGGAAAGGATCCTGGGATCATCCCCCTCTTATGTCTCCTGTGGATGTCCATGATCTTATCTTTGTTCTCTCTGTGGACCAAACTGTTAGTGAGTTGTCTGCAAATGGTCCCTCGCACTATTGGATGGATGAGTTTTGTTTTTGAAGAAACAAAGATATATCCACTCCTGTGTAAGAAACAGTGTTAAGTACATTATCCAGTTATAAAATAGTGGATTAATCCATTCCTTGAAGTAAAGCTGAGAGTTTGTACCTCAAATGCGTTTTGAGAGGTTCATTTTAAATCTGCAGAGCCAAAACTGTGTGAGTACAAACACTCCCTGTCTAAGCATACAGGAGGATTATTTTAAAACTTTTTTATATCCTCTTCCTTTCTGTAGCGACGGGCGTTTCCCTTTCTGCACCCTCCAGCGTTTCCATCTCTTCCATCAACTTGGAGCACGCACTCAGCTTCCAGCCGGGCCCTCAGACCCCCTCCGACGCCCGCTTCATGGTAGAAGTCATCCGCTCCAGGTATTCAGAAAATCTGATCAGAGATTTAAGCTGTCTCAAACAAGACCGATTCAGATTCAGAGTGTCAGGCTAGCTTTAAAGGCTTTCACTGGTCTTTTTAATAGAGCAGCTTGGACAGATCGCTTGGTCTTATTTGACACAGCAGAGCAGTGATTAGTGATTAGTACTATCACAGCACAAAGGTTAAAACCAGCCAGTGTCTCCTGACTAACCTCATATTGTGGATGGATTATCTCAGTTGTTCTCCTGACTGAAGTTTGGTCTGTTTACAGCATCCTGCCATGCGATTGCATTTGTCCCTAACCATCGGGAACCCTCACGTTAACTTTTATCGAGTGGAAAAAAGTTAGCGTTCATCCTCCAGCTTCACTGTGTTTATGCTATGCTAACATAGCTGTGTCGCTAGCGATCACGTAGCACATCATTATATAGCAGCTAGCCCAACTTTAGTAACCCTACAAACGTCACTGCTGTTTAGTTTTCTGTCTTCATTTATGTTGGAAGTGATAGCAGAGCTGTACGTTTGAATGTTTCAGAAATCTCTCAGTCAGAACATGCTATATCATGTTTAGGTGGAAGCTAGCGAGCTAACTTCCTGCTAACTTCTAACTCTGTTAAGTTTAATAAATTCTGTTTTTATGGATGTTAAACTTAATTGTTACACCTGGTAAAGCAGCAACACTGATCATTTTATTAAAGATGAAAGAATTTAGACAGTTTTTAACTCTCAGTGATGCCGCAGTGTTCGTTTGACTTTGGGACCTGAAGCTGACGGAGTTTAGGACCCAGATTACTCCGCGAGGCTCCTGACTACGGTAGCCGTAATGCTCCAACAATCCATCAAGCGGTGCGGCTTCATAGCTTAGCAAAGTCCTACTAAAACATTTGTTGACAGATTTCTGAGCGCCGTGTACCACAGAAAATCGGTTCGAGGTCAGTAAGCACAACCAGAATTCATACATAAGGCGCGCTGTCGATTTTTGAGAAAATTAAAGGATTTTAAGTACGGTACATCAGAGACTGTGTGGTTAGCTTTGTAGTCAGAAATGTAAACAAAGGCGCCTGCGAATGACTCGAGTCGATATTCTAGTGACGATGTCCCAGAAACAGAAGCAGTTTCTGTGTATAACGTGAATTCTTCACTGTACTCTTGGTTTGGTTTCTCAGTCCGTGAGGTTTGGCTCCTCCTGGGCTGAAGGTGCTTCTTACTAAAACTTGTCGTCAGGTCACAATAATGTCAGTAAAGTTAAATTCAGCCTCATTTGATCCTGAATGATATCTCCTGTGTTTGTTGTTTATTTAGCTCCTTTGTTCAGTAAGTTTCATGTTTCATTTCTGTTTCTGAGGCACCTCTAAATTCAGAGTCAGCACTTTCCTTTCTGAGTAAATGTGAACTTTCATATTTATTTGAAGGCAGATGTGAGGTTATTTATTGTGGATGACGCACACGCCCACAGCTTCATTCATCTGTGAGAGGTTTATTTCACAGGATGACACAGTAATCTGTCCGTCTTTGTGTTTTGTTTTCTTCGACATGAAGAAAGCAGTCGTGGAAGCCGGTGCCGGCTTGCGTGGCACTCAGGGCGGGACAGACATGTGACCTGACCAGAGCCTTCAAGGACCCGTTCGACCACTACGTAGCTCGTGTCCAGGCCTTCACGGCCACCCAGAGGTCCAGCTGGACGGTATCGGACAGCTTCCAGCCGCTGTCAGACAGTGAGGCACTTTAACACGTTTCATTACCTGTTTTATGATCAAACCATGAGCGTGTGATGGAGAGCCAACACGGCGCACTTATTATTATGTCATTTTCGTTGTAACCTTCCAGCAGTGTAAAACGATGCATCCTATTAACACAGGTTACATCAGTAACTCCACCCACCATCTTGTATTTAACACCACAAACATTATACTTAACATTTTTCTGGTTTTGTGGTTGTTTTATCAAAGGTCCCCTGAGTCAGGATACGCCCCCGTATCTACATCATGTGACTGTTCGTGCCATCACCTGTACATTCCTAATGATTTACCTTCATCTTCTTCTAATCCTGTTTACAGCTTTGTTTAACATAAATTACAGATTTTACACGGTTCCATGAGGTTTTCCTTTGAGAACAGTTTCACTGGTTAGAAATCTCTTTAAGGTTTTTCTTCTCGGATAAACTAAAATCATCGCCTGTGTTTGTGTCGCTGTACTGATTTGTGTCCAGTCTCCTTCCAGCTGACTGAATTTCTTCTTTTTTCTGTAGCTGTGATTGGACCTCCTGACGTGGCGGTGTCCGGATGTGGGAACTGTTTAATCCTGCACCTCACACTTCCTGAAGTCTTGGCGAGCGAGCACCTGAAGGACAGCCACACGGACTTAATCTTCCACGTACGACGAACCCGCGATGGAGCGGAGGTATGTCGGCCATACACTCAGGCTACGCCCACGAGCACTCGGGTATTTTTTGAAAAGGGGGTTTCCCCTGTTACCCCCAAGAACTGCTTTGAACATGAAAACACAAAACATGCGAAAAGTCAGGTGACGATTTAAACCTAATGGTACAAGAATGCTGACCAATAACCAGGTAATAACCATCACGAAAGCAGATAAATGTACACTTGTTTATTTGACTTCTTTCAGTTTTTCAGTAACCCAGGACCCCATTTACATGTGGACAAAAGGCCAAAACACACAAAGACTGAAACTTTTCTAAAACAACCTACAAACTCTGCCTGTTGTTTTAGAGATTATCTTGTAGATTTTGTGTTTGTGGACACAAAGGTGTCCCTCAGGGTTCCATTTTAGGACCTGTTTGTTTGTGTTTTCATAAAAATACTCATTAAAACTCATTTCCTGCAGGGACAACTGGTTTAAATTTGTTCATGAAACAAAGTTTAGGGTCCTCTGAAAAGTTCCTTACACGTTGATCCAGTTATACAAGCTTTTCTTTAATGAGTGAATCTTGGCTTTTATTTTATAAGTAAATATTGTTTTTTTTGTTGGTATAAAATAACTTTTCTGATTAAAGAGAATTCAGTGATATTTTAAGTTTTGTAAATCATTGCAGTGTTCAAAAACATACCAAAAGTCTGATTGTTTTAAAATACAAATTGAAATCTAAAATAATTTCGTGATAAATGAAAACAAATGACTGAACATGTCAAACACTTCTTTTCAGTTTTCATCAGGATTTGAGTTTTGAACCAACATTTATTCAGACTACAGTGTTTACTTGTACTACTGCAAATACAACAAATACAAATATTTTACCAACAAAATAATTTTATGACTAAACTTTCGGAGCGCTTTGGTTGTCTCGGTGCTGTCACACTGTTAATCTGAGTTCTGCAAACATGCGTGTGTTTAAACGGTACTTCCTGTCTTCCTCCTGTGGCTACACCCACAGGGGTTTGCATGTGGTTGTGTTTTTGGTGTACTCGGCAGTACAAAGTTCCTGCACACGTCTGTGAAGGAGTACATTTCCAGATTTTTATTAGTACTTCTCTCAGTTTGACTTATTACAAGGAAATGTTTTATAATCTTATGAAGTTCTCATGGTTCATTCAAATGTAGGTTTTTTGTTCTTGGTCATCATCATGTAAGACAACACAGCTTCCATGGAAAGCTAATTTTCCTACATTTCAGCCCTGCTGTTAATAAAAGGTGAGGCTCAACCTTTAATTTTCCACCTTAAACAGGAGCTGAACTTAACCACAATTCTTTAGCAGCACTTCTGTGTTTTGTGGAAAATTAGAGCTTTTTGATGCTGAGACAAACCAGCCGCAGAGCCTCGATTCCTCCCGCGCCACGCACACCTGCGTGTTTTAACGGAGGCCGTTTACATGCTATGAAACTCTGAGCCGTGTGGAATACCAAGAAATCACAACGGCAAACCCACACTGCAGCTCGTCTGAAAGCTCGCTCCGATTATTAAGCACCTCGCAGCGTGGAGAGGCGCCGCTGACGTTTTTCACTCTGTGGTTTTTGGCAGCGTCTTCCTCTCCCCCAGCTCACGTCTGCCTGTGTTCAAGGAAACGCTGAGCTTCAAGAGAAGAGGGTCAGTCATCTCTGTGAGCTGGAACATGTCGGCTAAAGAAGATTAAACACACGACTTACAGATTCTTCCTCGATAAGCAGGACCTGAAAGTCACACTGAAAGTTACAGAAAAATCCCCCGCTTACATGTTCTGGTAGGCAGGATTCATTCACTTTGTGGGGGATCGGGGTCAGCTGACACCCCCTGATCGGGGTCAGGGGTTAAGCAGGTGAGACAGAGTCTGGAGGTTTGGGCTGCAGGTGTAGAGCTGATTTATAGCCTGTATCACATTTACACAGGAGGCGCTAACACAAAGAGCACGTTCACACGCCCCAAAATACATCTGTGACAAAAATAAGCATAAAAAACAAAAACCTAAATAAAATGCTATTATGAAGATGAACATATTCCTATTTGTAGCAGTAATAGTGATGTTTCTACATCTGCACATTTATTATCAATAAGAGTCAAGCTGGACAGCAGATCTGTGGCCACGCGCACACATGTGATTAATACTCTGGGTTCTTTAAGTGCAACCATTTACTGTCTAATTATCCTCGTCCACATGGAAATGCGTTTGTTGGCCAATCAGAAGCCTACAAACAAAAACATGGCGCACGGTCTGGTGTCAAAAAAAGGAAGTAAAGGTGCGCACGAGGCACGGCAAGCAGCTTTCAAAAGCTCAGTTTTCACACATAGCTTTACAAACCATCTTATATTTATGGGGAAAATAACACATTTATAACAAAAATGGCAAATTTTTAGTAAAAATGTGGAACATTTCTGAGAAAAAGAATAAACTCCTCAGTATGTTGAAAAATGTGTTGTATCCTGATGATTGTAGTACAGCAACAAACTAACAACTATTCTGGCTTTGATCAAATACTTACGACAAATAAAACTTTAATGTATGACTTAAAAACTAGGATGAAAATAATTCACGTATTAAGCTAAAATCCACTAAAACAACACATAATGTCACAAGAGAAATAAAAGCAGTTCAAAGTAGTTCTACCATAAAAGTCCAGCAAAAACACAGTAAATGCATCTGAACATTAAAGAAAAACACAGTTATTTTGGGGGGTTTGGTGACTTTTTAGAAAAAATCCAAGTAAAGAAAAAAAGCTTTAACAACTTTTTCCACCACAGTCTCAGTCAAGAAGAAGTATGTGGTTACGTTTATAAAATTATAGTGATTTGTTGTTGCTGTTTTCATGGGTAACTGCATAGTTTAAAGGTTTAAAGCTCATTAAACCAGGAGGAGATGGTGCCGTCACCGAGATGATCAGCCCACCAGCGGCTGGGCGAAGGCGGGACACGAGGACTCCTTAACCTCGATACTCACTAATGCTCAGCTTTGACAGCTGGCAATAACTACACAAACACAAAATACAAGCTACTTAACGAGCTGCAACAACAGCTTACTAAAAATATCCCTGTGATGGAACTTTATAAATACATCATAACGACTTTCATTTGATTTATGTCCGAGTACACAAAATGAATATTTTCCACTGAAGTCAGCATCACTTCGATGATGAGATCCAGGATGGAGTCGTGTCACACTTACACATAATAACAGATAATAACTCAATAATTAGTATTAAGTCCATCCTCAGTTACTCTGAACTCTCTAAAATGTTCAGGTGTAAACACAGTTTGTCCAGCAAATCCACGTCTCACCTATGCGGACTTTTACGTGACACACACACACACACACACACACACACACACACACATATACAGTACTGTGCAAAAGTTTTAGGCAGGTGAGAGAAACTGCTGTAAACAAAGAATGCTTTCAAAAATAAAAGTGTTAATCATTTATTTTCATCAGTCAACAAAACGCAGTGAATGAACAAAAGAGAAATCTAAATCACATCAGTGTTTGGTGGGACCCCTTTGCCTTCTTCGAGGCACACTTTCACACCGTTTCTCGGCTGGTAGGTTGATCCAAACCTCTCAGAGATATAAGCACAGATCTCCTGTGGATGTGGGCTTCCTCACATTCTTCTGTCTCTGATCCCAGACACACTGGATGATGATGAGGTCAGGGCTCTGTGGGGGCCGTACCATCACTTCCAGTACTTCTTGTTCTTCTTTATGCTGGAGATGGTTCTTCATGACGTTGGCTGTGTTTGGGCTCATTGTCCTGCTGCAGAATACTTTTGGGGCCAATAAACAATCATTTATATTTCTGAAAGCTTTCTTTGTTTGCAGCATTTTATTCACACCTGCCTAAAACCTTCCACAGTATATACACACACACATATGAGTCCACACAGGGCCACCTCTGGCCCAGATGTTTCTGCGCTCTGTAGATCCTCATGTTAGCGGCTCAGTGTGTCGCTCTGCTTTACTTCCTGTTCTGATCAGCTGCTGAGCTGCAGCTCTTCCTGTCTTTGGAAAAATAAAATCACAGTTGTAACACAGGAAGTGATGCACTGTACTTGTACTTTGTACAGTGCATCTGCACCAGTTTGTTTGGAATGACAAGAAATGGAGAAAAGAGCGCCACCTGGAGGAACTAGTGGAGAAGCTACAAGTCAGGTAACTACATAGCATAAACCTGCCTGCAGAGAATCATAAGTCGAGTCTATTTACAGAAATCTGTGAAGGTTTGGTCAAAGGTTTAAAAGCTTCCCATATTGTCAGTTTCCGTCTTCTGTGTTGGATCAGGCTCTCGTTTTTTAACGTGCTGCGGTTCTTTGCCTCTACATGTATTTTTTTTTTCTTTTTTTTTTTGCCTGTCCCGTTTGGCTCTTTTGCCATCAGAATTATTGTCTAAAGGCGAAGAAAGATGCCCAACGGATTTACTTTACCAAATGGACCATCCCAGCCTTGCCGTAATGGTCCATTTGATTCACCTTTTATTGTTTATTTTATTTTCACTTGCTGAATACGGGACAGACTTGACTGGGGGAAGGAAAGGGGAGAAAGAAAGAGGGAAAGAAAAACAGCGGAGAAGAGGGACGAGGATAAAGGGCAAAAAACCAAAAACCAACAGAATAAGCAGACAAAAAATACATATATCGATCACCTGTTGAGAAAGAAAGAAGAAAGCAAGCAGAAGAAAACGAGAGTAATAAACATCATCACAATGATCTATGGGAATATGTCAGTAAATTCTAAATATTAAACATTATTGTGCAGCACGTAAGATCGACAGCGCACAGTGTGCTTTGAGGTAGGAGCCAAAAAGGGTGTAGTTTGTGTGTGTACACCTGTGAGCATGGACGCGCTTGTTTTTTTTTGTTGTTTTTTTTAAAAGGTTCCTCTACATGTATTTTTAAAAAACACAAGCCTACAAACCAGAACATTCAGTCTTCACCTTGTCCAGCTTTTTATCAGCTGTGTTCATGCGCACGTGTTTAAGGTCAGGTTTCAAAGCTCTCAGTGTAACCACAGTCCACACAAACAGTTTGTGAACACTTTGGAGAACACTCTGATTTTGGTGGACGTGAAGCTGAGCATCAGGACTTTTCACAGTGAATCATCCACACCACACAGCAGCAGATCCATGACTAACCTTTGATGGGGGATCTCAGGGTTGGCTGAAGTGTGGTCCATTTTCAGTGTCTTCCTGTCACATGATGACGTTTGTTTCCGCCTGTCGGGACCGTCAGTATGAACTTTGTCTGTTTGTGTGTTTCAGTTCACGCTGCATATGCCCTACTCTGCGGAGACTGTGATCAGCTACCTGCAGACAGGTGTGGAGTACTGTGTGACCGCCTCTGTCAGGCCTCACTTCTCCAAAGCCATCCCGAGTGAACCTCAGTGTGCCTTCACCAGCCCTCCACCCAGAAACTCACGTATGTGTGGCTGCAGACTCGCTCTCCTGGTTAATGTCGTTTTACTTTAGTGAGCTAATAATATGACAGCTATAATTTTATCTTGTTTTTATGTATAAACAGCTGAATTAACCCACTTTACTGTTTGCTAAACACTCAGTTTATCACAGTTTTTTCTTCTCCTGCATCTGTAATATGTCACAGAGGGGGTCAAAAGCCCCACCCACCAGAGCGTGAGACCCAATCAGAAAGAAAGGTGGATTAAAGAGGGGGAGGAGTTAAGACAGCTAGTTTCAGGGTCTGGTATAAGATGAAGGATTACTTTGTGCTCTGAATCTTTCAGTCCAGAAGTCCAAACACGAGCCGACACTTATTCCATGTTTATGATGGTGCTAAAGCTGAACCTGGTTAACGTCCACGGTGTGACAGGAAGACTTCTTCATGTGTTAGCACAGAAACACAGAATCCACACACTGCTGTAGCTTATTTGGAGTCTGGTGATAAAGAAATCCTGTTTGTGCCACAAAATCATGTTTGATAAGTTAGAATATTTATTAAATGTAAATATTCTCACTGCTCAGAGACATAAGTCAGTTAATTTGAATTGAATGTAGTATGTAAGACACGCCTCTGTGATTAGCCTAGCTCTTCTTTTCACATGATGTCACATGATGTCACATTCGTGCGTCCGGCACAGCCAATGGGAGCTCGGTTTTATTACCGTGTATGGACACATGCACAGACCTCACGTCCTGATGAAGGCACACGGACCGTGTTTGAAGACTGAAAGAGGAACCTGGTTTCAGAGCGAGCACTTCCTCTCAGGCATGTAAATGTACAGGTGGATGTCTAACACCTGCACCCTGCTTCTCTTCCTCAGTGTACATGCTGGTGGTGCTGCTGGGGGCCTTCTGCGCGCTGGCGTTCCTCCTCGTGGCGTTGGTCATCTACGGCAGCCGGCTGACCTTCAGTGTGCTGAAAACGAGACTCCCCAAATCTCTGGTAACAGCGACTAATCAATCAGATTTAATCAGTTTATCAATTACACTGATGATACAAACAGCCTACGTATGATGCAGTCCACAGAAAGTCACATGACACTGTGTGGGGTCAGTGTCTTACCTCTGCTGCTGTTGTTAATGGTGTTTTTATTTAAATGCTGGTGTCTGCATGTACTCGTGATCAGAGCTGCTGTGACTGAGCAGAGGTCAGAGTAAACGGTCCCACCCTCTCTTCCAGTCATACGTCATCCTGTACCGGCGAGGAAGCGCTCCGCCCGGACTCTCGCCTCAGAGCTCACATGACGACTGCTCGTCTGACCGCCTGAAGAGGAGCCACTCGGAGAAGTCTGTTTAGGATGAGCCGGCGGAGCGGGTGTGGGGGTTCAGGTGTAATGATGTGTAACAAGTATTTTATGGATGATGTAGGTTTGCGTCTGTTACACCAACGCAGTGGATTCTGGATCAAACAAACTTTGATTCAGTGGGCTGAACAAGCTAAGATCATTTTAACTCTGCCGGCTAGTCTTAATATTTGTATAAAAGTCCTGCTCTGTTAGCTCTGAGCCTGAAAATGGGGCGCGTGTATAAAAATGTCAAACTCCTGAACAGCTGATGCAATCCTTCAGTCTCACCTGGACTGTTTGAGTTCAGATCAAAACTACAGAACATCATCGCTGAGCTGACACAGTTTCCCACAGGCACACGTCCCACAACAGGTCGTTCCCGTCTTTGTCCGACCTGTGACGATGCAATCCTGACAACAGCGTCTCCTGTAAATCTGAATAAACTCTGTGTCTATATTTTTATAAACTGGAGCTCTTCTTCGTCACATTAATCGAGACAGGAAGTGAAATTTTCATAACATCTCAGTGTCGTTACTGTGAGTTTATATGTGAAGCGTTACTGTGAAGTGTTCCTGTATTTCCTGTTTTCTGTGCTAAATAAGCAGACCCATGCTTTTCATTTAAAGTCAAGTTCATCTGGTTTTCAGGGGAGTGAAGGGTGGATGCCTGTGCAGCCATCTCCACCCATATTTGGAGTGAACTTTGAATGTGATGATTTTTCTTTGATTTTTTTCTTGATTTTTCTTTTAATTTTTAAATAAAGGAAACTGAAATCTCTGAGAGTCTGATGTGAAGGTTTGTAGATGATGCTGTATTAATCACATTTTGGACTCACCTGTTTAAAGCAGGTAAGGACGAGCTTCCACACGCTGAGATCAAATCCCAGTGGCCTTGACCTCAAGGTCAGAGGTCAACCTTTGTGAAAATCACCTAGAATCATCACATTTATACCTCAGGTGCATCTAATGGGAGGCTGCCTGTATTTTTTAAAGTGCTCTTGAGCAACAGTTCTTCAGCTTTCTGGAGCTCCTCTTTGGACAGTCTGAAAAAAGACTAGACGAAAGGAACTGATATTTCCTGAATGTATGTTTGCCATCCATCCATTTTCTTCCGCTTATCCGGGGCCGGGTTGCGGGGGCAGCAGCCCAAGCAGAGAAGCCCAGACCTCCCTCTCCCCAGCCACCTCCTCCAGCTTATCCGGGGGAACACCAAGGCGTTCCCAGGCCAGCCGAGAGATATAATCTCTCCAGCGTGTCCTGGGTCTGCCCGGGGCCTCCTCCCGGTGGGACATGCCCGGAACACCTCACCCAGGAGGCATCCTTGTCAAATCCCCGAACCACCCCAACTGGCTCCTTTCGATGTGGAGGAGCAGCAGCTCTACTCTGAGCTCCTCCCGAATGGCCGAACTTCTCACCCTATCTCTAAGGCGTATGTTGTTTGTATTTATTGTTGTATTTGTATTTATGTATGTATGTTTCAATTTTATAGAAATAAGATAAGACTTTATTGATCCCATGGAGGGGAAGTTTGTGCATTACCACAGCTCAGGTACAGATAGCAGAAGAATACAAAGAGTATACCAAGAATGGAAAGTCAAGAAATACAAAATAAATAAGATAATTGTTGGGTTTATATTTCATTATTAGGGCCCGAGCACTGAGAGTGCGAAGGCCCTATTGTATCTGCTCTGTTTATTATTATTATTATTTTTCATTGAAATGAATTGCCTTTTTGAGGGCTTTAACATGCTCAAAAACTCATGAAATTTTGCACACATGCCAGGCCTGGTGAAAAATTTTGTATTTTAATGGTTTTACATATGAGCACTGGGAAATGGCTCTACAGCGCCACCTATGCCTTGTTAAATGCAGCCCTACGAACACATGGTTTGAGCTACATGTATGAAATCTGGCACACATGTGTATCATGCCAAGACAAACAAAAAAGTCTGTGGGAACATTGACGCAAACCCAACAGGAAGTCCGCCATTTAGAAGTGAAGGTGACATTTTGGGTCTAATTTTGCCATTTCCATGCCTCGAACTTTTTCGAACTCCTCCCTGGGATTTGGTCGTATAAGCTTCATCTTTGGTCAGTGTCAACTACACACCTGGGCCATGTTAAATTGCGGTCTAAATTAAGTCTAAATTAAAAATGGCTCAAAGGCTTCGAACTGAACATCTCAGTATCTGAACATCTTACCTTGGGCGTCTCAGAGGTCCCGCCCTTGACTATCTCTGATTGGTTTAGACCACGATATGAGCATAGTGTTGTCTGTTGTTGGCCACACAGAGACTTTCAGAGTTGCTGAGACTTTTTTTTACTCAAACAGCTGCTCGCACCGGTGCGACCTAGGATTTTTTTTAGTCGCATCGTTGAGAAATTAGGTCGCATTTGCAACCAAATTGGTTGCACTCTAGAGCCCTGCTCTATATAACAGTAGCTGAGGTTCTGTGTACACCCATGCACAGTATGTGTTATGGATAAAGGGTTGTGGAAATATGCAAGTAATAGATTTCAGCTGTTCTATTTGTTACTATTACTGTGAAAGTAACAGATATCTAACAGTATAGACATGTACATGCACACGCACGTGTACAAATACACATCCATCCATACACAGTATATATACATGTACATGCACACATCCATACAAATGTAGGAATTATTTAAACTGGAACTCTTCAGTAACGTTGTGCTGCAGTTTGAACAGTATAAACACTGTTAGACCTGCTGTGCTCTGTTCGTTTGTCCTCTCTGTGGTTTCCCTGAATGTGAACATCTGCCCGGCCTTCCCGTCACAGAGAGCTCTGTCAGGTTTCACCCTTATGCTGAACCTTTGTTTGAGCGTGGCAGACACGTCCTCTCCAAAGCTGGAGGCCTCGTCTGACATCACGGTGTGATGACAGACTGCTGACCTCCTTTCCAGCACAGCTGTTTGTGACACTTTCACCATCCTCTGGTTTCCTCTCTGTTGCCGGTTACATTGATGAAGCTCACCTACAGGGACTTTTCCCTCTTGGTCGTCCTGTATGTTTCACTTTTGATGTTTCAGACTTTTGTAGGAGCACTTTGTCAAGGTCGAATTTCAGAGGAGCTCAAAGGCAGCAGAGTTTGAGTGAAGCAAGGGCCGACTGCTGTCTTCTACAGGGGAGGGTGCTCACACCTCATCATCAGGTCACCACAGGTGCAGAGTGATGATGTGGTGAAGGATGGCGGTCTCCTTCAGCCTGGTGGTGATTCCTCTGCAGGACCTCATTTAGGTCTTGAGCGTGGCTCCTATCTTACAGCTCATGCTGTGTGTGTGTGTGTGTGTGTGTGTGTGTGTGTGTGTGAGAGAGAGAGAGAGAGACTCAGTGTACAGCACTGAGTATGGCTCAAACTGTCCATACTACCATCAGGGATGGAATATGCTCTCTGAATACTCACCCACTCTTGTAGACAGATGTTCCAGACCAGCGGTGTCACAGATCTGCAGAAATGGAGTGCACTCGTTAGCAGTGGTGAGACGGGTATGGATGGAGGTGTTGCACTCCATGGCGACCGAACCAAAGCCTGAGGGTTTCAGGTGAGGTCATGGCCATCGATATATTTGGACCCGGCCAAGTCCTTCTTCAGCTGTCTCAGTGGTCGATGGCTGGACTACACATTTGCCACAACCTTCCTCGCAGTGCACATGAAACAGCTTTCCCAGCTCATGAATGGACACGGTGGTGTTTTGGTCCCGAGAGACAGTTACTTCTTCATCTGCATCATCACTCACACTCTCGGCGCCACTCTCCCAAAACTCTTCGTCAGGCTCAACATGAGCTTCCTCCATGAGGCCGGCTCTCTCTGACTCTCTGTCCAGTTCATCATCCAAACAAGGCAGAGGGTGATGTCACATAATGTACTGGCACAAGATGGCGCTACACATGCTCTAAAAGCTGTAAACACTTACTGGTCAAATCCATCACAGACCTGACACAGGACCTGAGCGATGGTCACCGTTCACTGAAACCTCATCAGAAATGCTGTCAGTGAAGGACGGCTGAAGGGAAACGGGAGGAAAGGCTGAGGCTGAAAATGACACAAGAACTGGACTGAAGGTCAGAGGAACAGGTGTGATGGAGAGATGGATCCACATCATGGTCAGTGTGTACGAGGAGGTCAGGAGGAGGTCCAACAGTGAGAGTCTGCAGCCATCTGTGAAGCACGGTGGAGGCTCTGTCATGGTTTCAGGTCAGTCAGTGCTGTTGGAGATCTTTGATAAACTGATGAATTACAGAGTCTGATCCACCACGCAGGAACATCTGGAAACATCTGACTGGCAGCAGCTTCATTTTTCAGCACACCGATGATCCCAAACACACTGAAAGAGCAGTGAAAGCACACAGGAACACACACATGAGTCATGGAGTCCAGTGTCGAATGGAGACTGCTTTGTTCTTGCTGAATTCGAGGCCTTGTTTCTTGAAGAGTCAAACATGCAGCATTGTAGAGACATGCCAGCCAGAGCTGTAAAGCACTGTGGGTGAGCCTCATCCACCCGCGTACCTTCTAAGTCTCTAAGCAGGCCTTACACATCACTCGTCATCAGACGTCGCTCACTGTGTTAACAGTCAAATACAGGTGTAATTATCACCCCCTCCTCCCCAGACTCTGGTGTGTTGATGGGGCTGAGGAGGCGGCTCCATCAGCAGCACTGCATCTCCACTCTGAACTGCAGGGACTAAACAGTGTGTGTTTCAGGCTGTAAACATGCTTATCTGCTGGGAAGCTTTAACATGGGAGTCTACGGGGACGGGCTCACTGCTGCCCCTGCTGGACGTCAGAGGAACTGCATGTTTTGTGCTTCAGTGTGTTTCAGTGTGTTTCTGTCAGAGTGTGAACAGGTCCTCACAGCATGACAAACACCCGCCCACCCCCCACCCCCCCACACACACACTCCTGCCTTCCTTCTTTATGAGGCCCACTGTCATAATGACTTCAGACTGACCCGAGCCGAAACCAGAACCTCAGCTTGAACACACCACGAGTCCGAATCCCCACTGCCCCCAAAGCTGGCTAAATGCCCCCACAGCGCCACCTGCCCACGTGACTGCACACTGTAAAAAGTAAGTGTCGGTGAAAACTTTGAGAAGTTTTACGGTTCCGTTTTGGAATAACTCGGTGCCTGCTGGTTAGTCTGTCTGTGACTAAGCAGCAGACATGCGCGGTGTCACATAAATAAACCGATGTATAAATAAAGGCACGTGACACCCCGTGTCCGCGTGAACCCACACTTTTTCCAGCGCGCTCTGATTCCTTGAAGCCTGACGCGTTTCTGCGCACACGCCAGTTTCGCTTCCGCGTACTTCCCCGCCTCTTGTTGCCGTGAAAACTACCAGGAAACACACTGCGTCGTTCACTCACACACACTCGGAGCCGGATCACAGCACACTGACAGCGGGGAACCTGCCGGGGACATGGCAGCCTCTGTGTGCGCCTTCATCCTGGCACTTTACGCACTGTGCGGCTCCGCAGGTAAACATACCTTTACTTTAATGGTGTGAGGGCAGGTGAGGAGGAGGAGGCGGTCTGACGCGGAGGGAAGGGCAGCGCAGAGCGTCTGGAGCTCAAATAAGAAACCTCAGCTAGTGACGAGTGTTTAAACTAAAGCTGTGAGCTGAAACCCGGAGCACAGTCTGCTCTGTTTACTCAGTCAGACAGGTGAACTTTGACCCCAGCATAAGAGACAGCAGTGTCAACGAACAGCGCTAATGTCTTTGTGTTTGTGTCTGTGCTCAGCGGGGTCAGGAGGGCTCAGCGCACCCACCAACGTCCGACTGACATCCTACAACATGGACCTGGTGCTCAGGTGGGATCCACCTGAAGGGACGACCGATGTTCTGACCTACACGGCCGCGTACAGGTGAGTCACCGGCGCGGTGTGACAGCTTCAGGTGATCGCAGAGTCGAGTTTAGTGTCAGAGAACTGAGTCACTTTCAGTTTGAATGTTTACCTTTAGGAAGGCGAGTGTGATCATCACACTGTAAGCTATAAAACGAAACTTAATCTTTCAGTCTTACTCGTCGCTGAGTCAGTGGAAAATCAAAGAAGTTTCCAGAGCAGCTGGGCTCGTGGCTGCGGTCATTTCAGAAATCCACACGGACGTTTTTCTTCCTCCGAAGAGTCTGATCACCTCCGAGTGTTTGGGAGCAGGTCACACTTGGCTTTGTCATATTTTTAGTTGCTCTCTGAATCAGGGATGCCAAACATGAGGCCTGGGGACCAGAACCGGCCCACCAGAGGGTTCATTCTGGACGGTTCATAAAGTGTGATGAAGTTGTTTTAATTGCAGGACACTGGCTTGGAAATACGTGGAAAGTTAAAATATTCCTAGATCTTTATGAACTGCTGACATCATACAGAATGAGTGCACGTTTTGCTCACTCCTGCCAAAAATAAAAAAATAAAATTAAAGACCCCAGCAATAAAACATCCGATGATGCTTTCTCCATTGAAACCCTTCGGTTCAGCGATGCTGCACAGCTTCAGGTCCTGCTGGGATCTGTCCCAAGTATGAAGAGTGAGCCTTTTCCCAGGTTCTGCATGGACTGAAGCAACAGTGACTGCAATAAAGCATGTGAGCGGAGGATGTACCTACTCTGTTTAGGCGACATAGAGGAAGTTAGATAAACTGTCAGTAAACCAGGAATAAGGAAGAACTGCTTCTAAAAGGAAGATAATCCATGCAGAATGTGGGCTAATGAAATCTGATGTGGCAGATCCACAGACTGTCCCTGAGAAGACCCGCCTACCTTGATGTACTCACGTGTGCGAGCAAACCTGACCCCCCCATGACAAGCCCATTACCGTTAGATTATGAAACACCGCCCTGTTCTGTTCTTCCCACCATGTCTGTGTCCGACGGGCTCGTGCAAAAAGCTCATTATCTGCAAACTGACACGCCCCCTTCCCTGTATAAGGAAACACCTGTACCTCCAGGTGAAGCGGTGATGGTGCCCCGCGATGGGGAGACTGAAACAGCCGTGTCCAAAAAAGAAGCCGGATGTTTATAAAGTACAAACACAGTTATGGAATCACAGAAGTCACAAACGTTTCTCATCCCAGAGCGGCGGAACGATTAGTTCCAGCTGTTATCATAGCAGAGATAATTCTAAGAAGAACGGATTTCATGAGCCGTCAGTGATGCTGCATAAATGTCCCCTCGTGTGCAGTATCAGGAGTTTTTACTGCAGGCAGTATAAATTTGAACCTGATGTTCTTCAGTAGGAACAATGTCTAAATCGTGTTTATGAGTGGGAATCAAATACAGACATTTAAAACTCACCGCTGAGTAAACCTGGCTAAACTTTCCGTCACACCTGGATTTACCTGGACTTGGTTACAGTCGGTGTAGCGTGCAGAGGTGCAGCGGTTATTCTGTAGAGGGCGTCACGTCCTCGTGTAAACACGTGTGGTGATCAACAGTGTGTTTGCCTGCAGTTTCGTGGATTAGTCATGTTTTTTCTCTCCTGTTGAGATGTCGAGTAAAACCATCACAGGAACATCTTCACTTCTTTGTGGGTGTTGACCTCTGACCTCAGCCCCTCCTCCCTCCGCTGTCAGATCTCGACTTTATGAGGTCGATCTGATGAAGACTTGCGTTCAGGCAGAAGTCAGGAGGTGAAATCATGTCCAGGTTAATAGATTAAACTGTGGTGCGTTTGTGGAACTGACACAACCGCCATCATGTCTAAACATAATCTCAGCGTCTGATTGGTCAGGGCACAGCCTTCCATCTGTGCCCGGCTCAGGGAAGCCGGTGGGGTTCCCGGGTCTTCTTTGCGTGGACGCAGTGATGAGTTGTGATCTTGAGCCCATGCAGACGTGTCCATCCAGCTGTGCAGCTGCTCGCCGTCCGCCCACCGTGTGCTCTGTCCCTGAGACCTCGGAAACACCCGGCCTCCCTGTTTACTTGGCAGAAGTTGAGGTTGACACGCCTTTTGTTGCAGCTCGTCCAACTTTTCTGAAAAAAGATTCAAAAACGGTGTCAGTTTCAGCACTCGATGTGCTGCCTTTGTGCATTTTCAGATGATTCTTAATGATTATTTAAAAACAGTATGCACATGCTCTAAAACTGTGGGGACACCGCAGTGACTGCAGACTGGTTTAGTCCTGCTTTGCATATGAATCTGTGATATCTGCACCATCAATCCTGCTGTTCCACATTTCTGAAAAGCTGCAATCAGATCACTTACCGGAAGAACAGCACCTGCCTTTCTCATGCTCTCGGGGCCATTGAAGCCATTTTAATATGTGGAAAAAGTGCTGGTGTGGTTTGTGAGGACCGTGGTAAAATCGAAGCTGTTATTGTTGCGGTCCAGGTGTTCACACAACAGAAACTTCCTATTATCTGCAGCGTCTCTGTTCTGGGAAACACCTCAACTCGACTGACTCGTTAAAAAGCAAACGCACGCTTTTCTGTCCCGATGCACAAACTGTGAACATGGCGTTCCAGCTTTGATGTAACCAGCACCGCCGGCTCATGTGAGTTTTAGTTTCTTTGCTTCGTGCCGTCACACGTTCTGCAGGATAAAGTCAGTGCTGTGTGACATTAGATGCAGATTAGTGTCGGTTTGTGGTAGTTCAGATCCATTTGTCTGATAAATGTTCTTTTGTAGATTTTCTGCAGATGCTGTGACGACATCACTAACGTGAGATCTTCTGAACTGTGGTCGTGTTCCCGAGAGGAGATAATCTATCTGAAATCACACCTGTGACGCCATCGCTGTGTTTCTCTGTTACAGAAGCTCAGCAACTGGATACAAGAATGTCTGCACGAACACGTCAGCCCTTGAATGTGATTTCACCTCCTCCTTGTCCACCGTGTACGGGAGTTACACGGGCAGAGTGCAGGCGCATCGGGGGGCCGAGAACTCCAGTTGGGTGGAGAGTAACCTCATGATCATGGATAAACAAAGTAAGTGGAATCTCACCATATGTGTTGAAGCTCATTTGTCTCTGATCCAGTAGCGTGACACAGAGAGGAAAACCGACCATTAGCTGATGACGAGCTGATGGGATTAGGGTGTCGTTTATCCCACTGAAACTTTTGCCTGTTTGGCACACTCGGTTGGAAATTAGGCTAAAAAACCAGCACATAGTGGTTGGAGAGAGGATCTAACCCCTGCAGTTATCTGCATTTGAAACTGAAATCTGCAGGCACAAAACAAGACTTTTGGTTCTGGAAGCTTTTGGTATTCTCTCGTAGGCCACTTCAGTTCTACTGGACAGAGCTGAAGCTTTTCTAGTTGTGCCACAGGGGGAAAATGTTACCATAACTCCCATCGGCTGCTCAGTTTTGTTCCAAGCTTCCATGTTAGTGGATTTCCATGCCAAGACTTTCACTTCTATCGTCTGGTATTTACAAAGGAAGAGGAGAAAGGCTAATAAAAGCTAAAAAGCCAGAGCATCCAGTGGTCTGGCAGTTATAAGGCAGCAGATAATAACCCATACAGCTCACAGCTGACTTGTAGATGATAAAGGTTATTTTCCCTCGTGTAATGTTATCATTGATCTAACAGAACAAGTTTTGGGAGGTGAAATTAAAAAACTATTCGCCAGTAGGCTGGACAAAGATTGGTGAATGAGACCATTTGGTGACTCTCAGAGAAGCTTCCTGAGATCAGGATGGTCCCCTTCAGCTTCTGTTCAGACTCTGGCTGCAGCTGTGTGGGGAGTCTGCAGTTATGCAATGACTGCTTCAGCAGTCTGAAGAGCCTCGCTGAGCTGAAGACGATCAGAAATGAAACCGTGAGCGAGCTTTTCAGCATCTCGCTCGTCAGAGCTCTCACCGTCGCTGACTTCAGTCCAGTCAGAGTGAAATCCTGGTTTCTGTGTTTCTGTCTGTGTCCTCAGTGAAACTGTCTGCCGTCATGGTGCGAACTGCCCCCTCTCCAACCACACCGGCATGACGGAGCTGTAGCAGTTGGAGTGGACTGTTAGAGAAGCTGCAGCTTTTTCATTGTGGTTGATTTTGTCCAATAAAAACATCTCTCCACATCTGTCCCCCTCAGCCTTCATCGGTCCACCCAGTGTGACTCTTCATGTCACTGGGACATCTTTGGAAGTCAGCATTAAAGACCCAGTGTTCAAGTATTCAGAACTGAGGGAGGTGTACACCTTGGCCACCTATAACATCACCTACTGGAAGAGCAGCCCGAAGGAAGAGGTGGGAACGCCGGTTTGCCGGTTTGCCGGTTTTAGCTTCTAATATTATTAGAAGCTAACATTATGCCAGCTAATATTAGGCTCCTAAAATCACACTTTCCCTCTGATAAACAGTTTGATTACATTCTCACATCATATGAGAGTATGTTCACAAAGCGTCTGGGTCTAACAATGTTAGATGCACAAGGAAAGTTTCATTAAACCAGCTAATAGCAGCTAACGGGGGCTAACAGCAGCAAAAACAGCATCGCTAGGGACAGTTAAGCATAAGCTCAAAAACTCATGGCTGAGCTTCCCTGACTTGTACTGGCCTCCTGTCACAGAGTTTCACAGCCTCCTTCAGATTAAATAAAGGTGGCGGCGTCTCGCCCACCATTGACAGCCTTCCACAGGCTTGGAGGTGGACGCGGTCCAAACAGTAGCAGGAATACGGCCACAACCATTATGATGTACAGTCCAAATTTCATGTGTTTGATCTCTTATAGAAGCATGTTTGTCCTACAGCAGCCACCGTAGTTAGAGCTATGCACTTAAATTGTGAGGGATAAGAAAACAGAACTCGGCTGACTGTTATCTGCTGACAACTAGTGATGATATTTTATACACTGTAACTTTTAAAAATGTCAAAGAGTAAAAACACACTGAAAACACCTGACCTCCTCTCTGCTGCCTCCTACAGGTAAAAACAGTCAGTGGCATGATGCAGGACCGAGTGGTTCTTAGTGACCTGGAGCCGATGAGCGAGTACTGCGTCCAAGTCCAAATCATCGCCAACTTGGAAACCGGACCGAGCAACTACAGCGACGTCGTCTGTGAGCACACCGGTGACGGTAGGCACTGCGGTCAGACAGCCGTCACAATCACTGAAGGTGTCGCTGATGGGCTCACCTGGTGCTGTGTGGTTTTCTTACAGTGGATGCAGCTCCGTGGGTGGCGGCCGTGGTGGCGTTTGTGGTCATGGCCGCGGTGGTGGCTCTGGTGGTGACTCTGGTGGTCTACTGGACACGAATCTCCAAGTTCCTGTGCCCAGAAGTCGTGCTGCCACCACACTTTAAAGAGGTGTGTGTGTGTGTGTGTGTGTGTGTGCGTGTGTATAGGTGTGTGTGTGTGTGTTCTTTAATGTAACACTAACCTTTCTGCCCCGCCCCCTCAGTCTCTGCTGCCTGCCAACCCCTCCATCTACCCGGTCTCGCCGATCTCTGAGCACTGCGACCAGGTCAGCATCATAGCAGACCACAGGACTGAGGAGGAGGAGGAGGAAGAGGGAGGGTGCAGCACACAGCCTGATACCTCACAGGAGGGGGGATAGGAGGAGCAGGAGGAGGTGGGATGCACTTTAAAGAC
The DNA here is from genome assembly GCF_013358895.1 of Oreochromis aureus. Classification (NCBI taxonomy): domain Eukaryota; kingdom Metazoa; phylum Chordata; class Actinopteri; order Cichliformes; family Cichlidae; genus Oreochromis; species Oreochromis aureus. The sequence continues at coordinate 1,111,876 of NC_052957.1, read as the reverse complement.
TCTGAGAATCGGCCTCTGACTGTGAGGTTTTAGAGCTGTGAACTCTGCAGCAGTGAAGTGATGAAGACGAGCAAGAACAGGTGAAGCCGGCCCAGGTGAAGCCGGCCCAGGTGAAGCCGTTCCCACTGTCACAGGCTGCTGTTTATGCTTTAATAGTTTATTCATGTCAATGTTTTGTTTTTTACTGTTGTTTTAAAGGTTTTAATGGTTTTTTAATGATTTTTTTAATGGTTTTAATGGTCGGAGGTTAACCGAAGCCTCTGCTGTTCCTGCTCGTAGGAACCAGGTGACCCGATGCTGGGCTGTCCTGAGACAGTCTGGGTCTTTTACTGCTCTCAGTCTTCTTAGCCCAGTTTAATTACGTGTTCAGTAACTGGATTACAACATAACTACATGTGAAGGTGTAGCCCTGCAGGCTGTGTGTTTGGGTGTAGTAATAACTGATGTGGGGATGAGGTTGGCTTGGGTTTGCCACCAGCTGCTGTGAGACCTCACCATCCTCTGCTGTTTCCAGCGGGTTCACCTGATGACCTTGGATCTCCATCAGGCAGGATTCGGGCCGTCCAGCAGAACTTATGATGAAGAAGTGTGAACACTGTAAATACTCTGATTTATTTCTAATAAAAGTCCTTGTAACGATTAAATGCTTCTGATTGTTCTTTGCTACAGAAACACGTGAAGCATCGTTTTAAATGAGACTCAAACTTGGCTGCCGGTGTTCCAGATCAACTGGTGTTGGTCGAGCAGATGTGTGGGAGACTTGCTTTTCAGGAGCCGCTACCAACAAACCAGCATATAAACACCAAATATTTCATCTGTGACATTTGTGAGGTTCCCTCAAACACACTCTGTCAGTCTTGTTGCTGTTGAACAACAAAATATTTAAAAATGTCGCGAGTTTACCTGGCGACATTCTCATGCATGAGGCGATCGCGGAAACAGCAAACAATTAACACCACGCCGATGCTGCTCGCAGGACAGACGGAGTAAACGATCGGGAGAATCTTGTCTTCGTTATCGTCGTCCTCGCACGTGTTATTACTCCGATTTCAGTGTTTTCGCTTCATAACTAAAGCGTGCAGTTTACTTTGTGTTCACTCAAATGGAGCCGAGTCAACCAGCGCCACCTGTGGTCAAGTGCCATAGTCTACAGCCAGACTAACTTATGACACATCTGCACCTGGCTCTATCGCCACGTTTGAATGTTTCATGCACAGCACATTTGTAACTTTCTATTTTGTCTGTTTTGGTATCTTGCAAATGAACCTTTAAACTGAATGAAATGATATCATGTATCTATTTTTGGCCCACATCAGTAAGAAATGCCAAAATATATACACAAACTAATAGAAATCACCACTCCTGTTGTTCGTCATGATTTCAATATTTTTACCCATAACAAAGAAATACGACTTGGACAAATATATGACACATTCATATTTCACTAGTGTTGTAACATCACATCCTATAAGCATAGTGAGCCTGTGTCTTTTGTCTGGAAATGAACATTTCCAGCCAGTATAGGTAATACATGAACATGGCTGGAGAGAGTTGGTAGTTCTATAGAACTACCAACTCTCTCCAGCCAGTCTGTATAAGTGTGGTTAATATAATAAACATTTAGATGATGGCAGTTACTGTGAATTTACAGCAGTTACACGGTGATTAGTAACAAAAAGAGCCAGTGTGACTGAGTGGAGCCTGTGAGAGTGAGTGGATTTAAGAAGGTGTGTCAGTTCAATTCAATTCAATTCAATTTTATTTATATAGCGCCAAATCACAACAAAGTCGCCTCAAGGCGCTTTATATTGTACAGTAGATAGCACAATAATAAATACAGAGAAAAACCCAACAATCATATGACCCCTATGAGCAAGCACTTTGGCGACAGTGGGAAGGAAAAACTCCCTTTAACAGGAAGAAACCTCCGGCAGAACCAGGCTCAGGGAGGCGGGGCCATCTGCTGCGACCGGTTGGGGTGAAAGAAGAAAAACAGGATAAAGACATGCTGTGGAAGAGAGACAGAGATTAATAACAGATATGATTCGATGCAGAGAGGTCTATTAACACATAGTGAGTGAGAAAGGTGACTGGAAAGGAAAAACTCAATGCATCATGGGAATCCCCGCAGCCTCACGTCTATTGCAGCATAACTAAGGGAGGATTCAGGGTCACCTGGTCCAGCCCTAACTATATGCTTTAGCAAAAAGGAAAGTTTTAAGCCTAATCTTGAAAGTAGAGATAGTGTCTGTCTCCCGAATCCAAACTGGAAGCTGGTTCCACAGAAGAGGGGCCTGAAAACTGAAGGCTCTGCCTCCCATTCTACTTTTAAATACTCTAGGAACAACAAGTAGGCCTGCAGAGCGAGAGCGAAGTGCTCTAATAGGGTGATATGGCACTACAAGGTCATTAAGATAAGATGGGACCTGATTATTTAAGACCTTGTATGTGAGGAGCAGGATTTTGAATTCAATTCTGGATTTAACAGGAAGCCAATGAAGGGAAGCCAAAACAGGAGAAATCTGCTCTCTCTTTCTAGTCCCTGTCAGTACCCTTGCTGCAGCATTTTGGATCAGCTGAAGGCTTTTCAGCAAGTTTTTAGGACATCCTGATAATAAAGAATTACAGTAGTCCAGCCTGGAAGTAATAAATGCATGAACTAGTTTTTCAGCATCACTCTGAGACAGGATATTTCTAACTTTAGAGATGTTGCGCAAATGGAAGAAAGCAGTCTTACATATTTGTTTAATATGTGCATTGAAGGACATGTCCTGGTCAAAAATGACTCCAAGGTTCCTCACAGCATTACTGGAGGCCAAGGTAATGCCATCCAGAGTAAGAATCTGCTTAGATACCATATTTCTAAGATTTTCAGGGCCGAGTACAATAACCTCAGTTTGATCTGAATTAAGAAGCAGAAAGTTAGCGGCCATCCAGGTCTTTATGTCTTTAAGACATTCCTGCAGTTTAACTAATTGGTGTGTGTTACCTGGCTTCATGGATAGATAGAGCTGCGTGTCATCTGCATAGCAGTGAAAATTTATGCTATGTCTATGTCAGTTGGTTTGTCATGTTTTTGAGTGTGGGGGAGAGTTAGAAATCTTTTGTTTGAAATCCAAGTTAGGAATATTCATCATTTAATTTCCAAAACTTGCATATGATCTTCAATTTGTAGCAGATCCACTGACTATCACACAGCAGCTGGAGCAGGCTCAAACGGAGGTCAGTCCACTGCTGCCACCTGTGGTCAAGTGCCATAGCCTACACCCAGATTAACTTGTGACACATGGGGAGAAGGGCAAGATGGCGTCGTAGCGTGAACACCCGTCTTGCTGAGTTCCGGTGAGGTTCCTCGATTATCCGTCTAAAATACGTGTTCACCTGGTGAAACGTTACAAATGTGCGTGGGAGTAACTCTATAATGAGCCTGGACGACTATTTTTCTAAAATGCCTAACGTCAGGTCTAAGAAAAAGACAGCTCCGACTGTGCAAGCTAGCGACATTGTGGATCCTACTGCGGCTGAGCCTGAAGAAGCTAACGCCAGCGACACAGAAGTCACCGCTGACGCCGAGGAAACTGGGAGTGATATCAACCCGAACATCCTCGCGGCTCTGAGTAAGATAACCGACAGCATTACAACTTTGTTGGATGTTAAAGTTGATACCGTGCTGGCCGCAATCCGCGAACAGACATCTCGGATCCAGACCCTGGCAACGCGGGTGGGTGATGCCGAGACACGAATCTCAGGCGTGGAAGACACGGCAGATGTATTGCAGGCAAAAGTGGCACAACTCGAAAAACAAGTAACTGACATGGCAGACCATATGGATGATTTAGAGAACCGCAGCCGCAGATGTAACCTTCGCTTGGTCGGGCTACCCGAGGGCACGGAGGGAAATGATGTTGTCGCTTTCATGGAGACATGGCTCCCCTCCTATCTCAATCTCACAACTAAAAATGGGAAGATCAAGCTAGACCGCGCTCACCGCTCTCTAGCACCGAAGCCGGGCACCAGCCAGCGCGCCAGACCCATCATCATGAAGCTTCACAATTTTGCTGATAAACAACGAGTGATGGCCGCAGCTCGGCGCCTGGCTACACAGCCGAACCACCCAACAGACCGGATCAAAGTTTCCTTCTTTAATGATTATTCGGCGGCGGTAGCCAAGAAACGCAAGGCTTTTGACGAGGTGAAGAGCTGCCTGAGGAAGAAGAATGTGGATTATGCGCTTCTATACCCCGCCACACTGAGGCTGTCTGCCAACGGCAAGGAGAAGAGATTTCACACACCGGAGGCAGCTGCGTCTTACGCGGAATCGCTGCCCTGAACCCCCGTAACCACCGGAGTGTTCCTTTTATTCACATTGTGCCTTATGAACCAGTGTGAGTATCTGCCGAATCTAGGCGTATGTGACTCTATCTCTTTTCGTCCCCGCTGCTTATAAGCAACCAGGTGAAATGTCCCACCTCATCGGACACCGGACAGACTGTGTTTTCGTCTATGAGTAGGCGTGAGTTAAGCGCGTGCAATGCCTTTCGGCTTCGCCGACAGGCAGGAGGAGATTGTTTTTTCCTACACGTTTAGTAGGGCTGTTGCCAAATCACTGTTCTTTGAATGTTCCATCACGCAGCTCTTTCTTGCTCTTTTTTCATTTTATTGTTTTATTTTTCATTTTACTGTTTTATTTTCAACCAGGGTGTGGTGAATCTTTTGGCTCAATATGCTTTGTATGATACATGAATAAGACTAACAATGAATAAGCTGCGAATATGCACCTGGAATGTACGAGGGGTTCACAGCCCTATTAAGAGGAGAAAAATATTTACTTGTCTAAAAAAGGACGGTATAGATGTTGCTATGTTACAAGAGACACATCTTGATAACAATGAGCACTTAAAGTTACAACAAGGATCATATGGACAAGTATTTTTCTCATCCTTCACTACAAGAAGCAGGGGAGTGGCGGTGTTGATTAGGAAAAATGTACCTTTTATAGTAACTGACTGCGTTAAAGATCTGAAGGGCCGCTACGTGATAGTCAAGGGAATTTTGCAAGGTCAAAATATTTTAATAATGAATGTTTATTTTCCACCTGTCCACCCAACTACCTTTCTTACCAAAATGTTTCTGGATTTAACCCCATTTCTTCCTAACTCTACCATTATTATTGGTGGTGATTTTAATTTAATATTAAATCCGCTTATGGACAAATTTCCACATAGCATTGCATCCCCCTCTCCTCAGGCCAAAATGCTTCATGCTTTATGCGACCAGTTTGGGCTTGTCGATGCTTGGAGATGTACTCACCCCTCCGATAAGCAATACACATTTTTCTCGGCTCCGCATAAGTCCCAAACTAGAATTGATTACTTTTTTCTCCCAAAAACTGACCTGTGTTCAGTCGTATCATGCGACATAACCAGTATAATCATCTCAGATCACGCTAGAGTAATTATGGATCTTAATCTTAAAGCTGCGCTTCATAGGTCCCGTCACTGGAGGCTTAATACCATTATTCTTAAGGATGAAGAATTTACCTCTAACTTTTCTACTGAACTTAAAGCATTCTTGAATATCAACACTCCGTCAGCTAGTACTGCCTCTGTTTTATGGGAAACATGCAAAGCTTATGCGAGAGGGCTAATTATTTCATATTCTGCAACAAAGAAGCGACAACGGATGGAGAAACAAAAATCTTTAGAGAGTGAATTGATGGATAAAGAAAAAACATACATTGCCTCCCCGTCACCACCATTGTGGCAAGAAATAACTGCACTCAGATCAGCGCTGAATTGCCTTCTTACCAGAGATGCAGAGAAGAAAATTAAATACACTAGGCAGAGGTTTTACGAGCATGGAGATAAGGCCGGTAAATGTCTGGCGTACTATGTTAAGAAGCGTGCAGAATCTAACACCATCGCAGCGGTATCTGATGAAGGAGGCCACAAGGTATATGAAAACAAACTGATAAATAACTGTGTTAAGAAGTTTTACAAAACCCTGTACTCTTCCCAACAAGTTCCAGAGGGGGAGCAGCTAATGCACAATTTCTTTACCCAATTCGACTTACCAAATTTGTCAGAAGAACAGAAGACTGCCCTTAACAGCCCCATAACTAAGACTGAAGTGATCAAGGCTATTAAAGCACTACAAAATGGAAAGTCACCAGGACCTGACGGCTTCTGTTGTGAATTTTATAAACAGTTTCAAAATATTCTTGTAGAACCTCTTCTTGATATGTTCAACCACTCCTTCATTACAGGTGAATTCCCGCAGACACTGAAGGAGACCAACATTTCCTTAATTCTAAAGAAAGGGAAGTGTCCTGATTTGTGCGGGTCCTACAGACCTATAGCCCTCTTAAATGTGGATAGGAAACTACTTTCTAAAATCTTGGCCTCTCGCCTAGAAAACTTCTTACCTGTACTGATAAGGGAGGACCAGACAGGCTTTATAAAGGGTCGAAATTCAGCCACCAATGTTAGACGTTTACTGAACGCTATTGTAGCTTTTAAGCAAAAATCTATTAACGGCCTGGTGCTTTCTCTCGATGCAGAGAAAGCATTCGACCGAATTGAGTGGTCTTATTTATTATACACACTGGGCAAATTTGGCTTAGGGGAGAATTTTATAAAATGGGTCAAAGTTATCTACAATAGTCCACAGGCAGCAGTCCTGACTAATGGACTTAGGTCTGATTACTTCAACACTCATAGGGGAGTGATGCAGGGCTGCCCCTTGTCGCCCCTTCTATTCGCTCTGGCCATAGAGCCGCTTGCCGAGGCCATAAGGGTGACGCCCACAATACGTAGTTTAGAGATTGGACAGCTGTGTCATAAAATAACCTTGTACGCGGATGACGTTTTAATTCTTTTGACTAACCCTGAAACATCCGTACCTAGTCTCATTGAGGTGATTGACAGATTTAGCTGTTTCTCTGGCTATAAAATCAATCTGGCTAAATCAGAGGCCATGCCTCTTGGTACTCTTTCTACAATGCCAACTACTGTTCCTTCCTTTCCTTTTAAATGGTCCCCCAATGGATTTGTGTACTTGGGAATCTTTATTACCCCATCTTTCGATCAACTGTACAAAGCCAACTTCACACCCTTATTTGGCAAACTCAAACAAGACCTAGAGCGATGGGCGTCACTTCCTGTCTCCTGGCTAGGACGCATTGCCCTGATCAAAATGAATGTGCTGCCTAGGCTATTGTACCCTATCCAAATGATCCCTGTCTTGTTCTCTAAAAGGGTACTGAAGGACATAAACGGTTGGCTTACCTCTTTCATCTGGAATAAGCGCAGACCTAGGCTCAAGATGGCAGTATTACACCTGCCAAGCTCCATGGGCGGCTTGGATTTACCTAATATTAAAATGTATCAGCTTTCTGCCCATTTAAGATTTGTGAACGACTGGGTTAAGGGTAAAACTTCAATCTGGTCGGATATTGAGACAGCTCTGTCACAATGCAAACTAAGTGATTTATTATTTTGTAATGATTTTAAAGAAATTAAAGCCCTCTGTACAAATCCTGTAACACTCAACACCCTAAAAGCATGGCGACTTGTCCGCCGTCTTGAGGGAAGATCAAAAATAACATCAACCTTTACCCCAATAATAAATAACCCTGCTTTCCTTCCGGGTTCCTCGGACCCTGGCTTTCAACGATGGTCTGATAAGAATATTAAGTCTCTTGGTGATCTTTTCTCAGGTGATAAACTCATGTCATTTGAACAACTTACCAACAGTTACAAATTGCCAAAACAAGATTTCTTTCACTTTTTGCAAATAAGACATTATATCACTCACAGTACAATCCTTATTGAGCACCCTGAAGTATCTGATGTTGAGAAAATTTTGTTTAAGCAACAGCTGAAAGTGTCTCTGAGTTCATTTTACCATGTACTTAACGGTTTGACTACCACTGATGCGCAGGGGGTCAGAGGTGTGTGGGAGAAGGAGCTGTCGGCAACCATAGACGAAGAAAAGTGGGATACCATTTGGTCTCTTGCAAAAAGGATTTCAATTTGTACTCGGACAAGAGCAATACAATTTAAGATCTTACACAGACTGCATATATCCCCTCACCGCAGGCACCTCTTCAACCGCTCTCTTTCCCCTATGTGTCTCAAGTGTAAAATTGATGTGGGGACTTTAACTCACTGCTTTTGGTTTTGTCACAAACTTCAAAGATACTGGGTTGAAATTACAGGTGAAATGGGGAGAATCTTCCACGTTGATATAGAGATGGACCCTATAACCCTGATTCTAGGTTTTCCAAGTGACCACCTAAAAGCAGCAGCCAACAAAAGATTGTATAACATTCTAACATTTGCTGCCAGGAAAAATATCCTCTTGCAATGGGTCAGTGATAAGACTCCCACTGTCTGTGGCTGGCGCAAAATAATTTTCGAACTGATTCCTCTAGAATACCTCACCAACGTTATACACCACAGTGTGGGTCAGTTCTACAGAGTGTGGCACCCTTTTTTGGACTATATCGGGCCAGACCTTTCCGCCATCTTATTAAAAGGACTGTTGCGCACGTGATCATCACCCGGGCGCTGTAAGAATAACCCACCACCTCTTGTATTATGTCATATTTAAGAGCTGTTGTGTACGTTTTGTGTTTGTACTGTTTGTACTGTTTTGTTGTTTTGTGTCTGGTGTCGCAGACACTGCCTTGTTAAAGGAAAAAAAGGAAAAACTGCAATAAAAACAATGACAAAAAAACAAAACAAAAAAAAACTTGTGACACATCTGCAGCTGCTTCTATGATCACATTGAGTAGAGGCTGAATGGCTGCACTTACCCCTGGAGCATTCAAATCGACCCACAAACATGTTGAAAGATGCAATGCCAGCAATGTGGATTTTCAAGACTAAAACGAGTCATTAAGCAAAGACAACAGGGATCATTTTTTTCTTTTATTTAGCATGCACAACATTTGTATTCGCCTTCTGTACAGGGGAAGTCCACGCACACTGTATGGCACCACTTTCCGCAGAAGGTGCATTCAATCTGCAAGAAAAATTAGATTATCACAGCCATTCATCTAAAGTCAGGCTGTTGAGTGAAGCAACTAAACATGTCTGAATGTGCAGCTGCTACAGACCTCTGTACAGAAGTCTAACAGGTCGCTAAAGTGGATCGCTTGATGTTTTCGTGTGTCCTTTAGGTGCTCCAGTGCCTTTAAAGTGCAAAGACATGCTGGTTACCTGAACTATACCTTTTCTGTTGTGAGACCTCGCCGTCCTCTGCTGTTTCCAGTGGGTTCAAAGTGAAATGTCACCAGGTGATGTTGCAGTAACCCATTCAGAGTGCTTCAGTCTTCAGTATTGATTTGGTGATCTTACACACTGACCAGGTTCTGCACCGGAGCTTCTCTCACCACAGGCACAGCATAGCTGGGAAAGGTCTTTGAAAACATGCCACAATGAGGAAATACATATAAATGCTGACTGTGCTGACAGAATGTGTTAGGAGAACACTAGTCAAATATTAATGTGTAATATATTTGTGACATACATATTTCTTTGCTGTGAAATGATATAAACAATAGGAGTGGTGATTTGTAAAACTTCAAGTGTATGAAGCTGAAAAAAAACACACCATTGCATTTCACGTAGATGAACGTTTTTTTTTTAGAAAGAACAGAAAACACTGAAAGTTACAAATGTGCTGTGCATGAAACATTCAAACGTGGCGATAGAGCCAGGTGCAGATGTGTCATAAGCAGTGTTGGGTAAGTTACTTTAAATTAGTAACTTAGTTACATTACTAGTTACTTCTCTAAAAAAGTAACTCAGTTACTTCAAGTTACTCGTTACTTTCAAAGTAACTAGTTACTAGGGAAAGTAACTTTGGTTTTACTCAGAATTCTCTTGTTAATGTGTTGCTTCCGTAACTGGATACCCAGCCAGACTGCCAGTCTTCTAGCTTGCTTACTTGCCACAAGTGCACTGTGCCACCTACCAACAGAAAGGAAAAATAATGTGCACATTTCCACGAGAGAAATCACGCCTGGACCGTCATTGACCGCCGCCATGATTCTAGCCTGCTTTTTACATCCAACACAAAAACTGCAGTCGTGGTGCTTTTGATTGTACTCAGAACTTGGAAATTCTGCCTTCTGAATAGGAAGATGTAGGTAACACCAGACTGCAGATGAGCTGCATCCAGGGCTGGACTGGGACAAAAAAATCGTCCCGGGCATTTTGACTAGAGACCGGCCCACCATTATAGGAAAAATCATAAAGCCTTTCAATGAAAACAAACACTGTTGTGACAGTGATGTATACTGTTCTGATGGTATAGATGTATCAATCTATCAATTGTTTGTTGCAAGACTCAGATAATTATTTTTTTAAAAGCGAGACATTTTAAATGAGAATAATAAAGAAAACTATTTCCTTGTGCCCCCTTTTCCTGTTAATGCCCTACCTGGCCCCTGGCAACACTTTGCTAGACCCGCCCCTGCACAGTTACCAGCTGTCAGCTACATAGAAAAGGATCCTGGTGTTATTTGTCTCTCAGAAACAGTTCATAACTTCCCTTCAACTCATTCATGTCACCTAAAAGGTAAACCTGTTTCTCCATCACCTGTTCAGCTCTGATGATTCAGTAAGGACATCTCCTGGTTTCATCTGCATGTTTCCCTCTCACCACATATCCAAACCGATATCATGACCAGCAGCTTTACAGCTGTGGCTCCAACAAACATCAGCTGATACTAGAAATTAATATTAAATAAATTCTAACAACAGCTGATCAAGCTTAAACGTGTGCTGTTGTTTAACGCGACATCCGCTGGTTTCCTCTTTCTGGCGCAAAGTGGGCGATAAATAAACGAGAGAGAAAAGCCGATCAGCTGATCATTGATCAGTTTCGTGATTGAAGTAGAAACAGGAGAGAATGAGAGAAGAAGAGGCAGCTGTGCAGCTTCAGCTTTGTGTCTTTTTCATTGTAGCTGAAGTCCGGGACAAACTGTGTTCCTTTTCACCTCAGTACTAAACGCTGTAATATTTTCTCTGAATACCAGACGATTCTGTTTTTACGGGACGGTTGGAAACTCTAATAATTAACCGTATGAACAAAATAAAGTTCAACATCAGTAACATAGCACCCACCCAGCTGTATAGAAACTCCGTCATGCTAGCTAGTACGCAGTACGAAAATGTCAGCATACCGAAAATAAACTCCACCTAAACTTGGTTTATATCTGACTCAGATAGACTGCAGGTCATAACTTCTTACCTGAAGTTCAGTTCACCTGACACTCGGACCGCGTGCCGCTTCAGGTCTCTCCTCTTGCCTCCCTTTTCCTTCATCCACCTGCTGGCTTCCACCACTTGCTAATGTTATTGAATCTGTGGAAGCTCGCGATATCCACCACGAAAGTAACGAGCCTATCTAAATCCCAGTAACGAGTAACGCGTTCCTGGTTTTGGCATAATAACTAGTTACCGTGCTCGTTACCACAATAATAACGTAGTTACTGTAACGCGTTACTTAATAACGCGTTAGTCCCAACACTGGTCATAAGTTAGTCTGGCTGTAGACTATGGCACTTGACCACAGGTGGCGCTGGTTGACTCGGCTCCATTTGAGTGCAAACAAAGTAAACTGCACGCTTTAGTTATGAAGCGAAAACACTGAAATCGGAGTAATAACACGTGCGAGGGCGACGATAACGAAGACAAGATTCTCCCGATCGTTTACTCCGTCTGTCCTGCGAGCAGCATCGGCGTGGTGTTAATTGTTTGCTGTTTCCGCGATCGCCTCATGCATGAGAATGTCGCCAGGTAAACTCGCGACATTTTTAAATATTTTGTTGTTCAACAGCAACAAGTTTGAGGGAACCTCACAAATGTCACAGATGAAATATTTGGTGTTTATATGCTGGTTTGTTTGTTGGTAGCGGCTCCTGAAAAGCAAGTCTCCCACACATCTGCTCGACCAACTGTTGCCAAGCAAGTTGATTTTGCCTCTGACAAAGATGACTCCTCAGTCATTTCAAAGCCCTGGAGCGCCACCCTGAGGCCGGCCCCAGTCCTACCTGTACACGGGCAGGGGCTGTTGAGGCCAGCAGGAGGCGCTCCAGTTGAACTTATTTTCCCATCAGTCACTGCGTGGACGCAAACATCTGTTTGTGTCATGCTCGCACACTAAAGCTGCATTTATGAATCATTTGAACGCTCCTTTATTTATTTTGTGCATCTTGATGATGTTTTATTCTGCCGGGCTGTTCTTTTGGTCCGCCTCTCAGACTAAAGGTCAGCTGTTACATCACATACATGTAATACATACGTGTTATTTTTAGAGATGGCACGATACCACTTTTTTATGTCCGATACCGATACCGATATCATAAATTTGGATATCTGCCGATACCGATATGAATCCGATATTGTTTTTTAATCAATAAAACTGTTTTTTTTTAATATCTTGCTGCATTTTGTATAAGTTCATACTCAAGTTTAAATAAACAACAACACTAAAGCTATTCTGTTACACCTGTGTGTAAAAAAATACATTGCACCCAAAATATTTCATAGTTCAGCAACACTGATCAATCTAATAAACCTTACCTAACTTAAAACCTAACTTAAACCTACTCCATCCTCCCTATTCTGGTATTTTAAAGAGTACTTAGCAGAAATTTTAAGCAACCTAACTAATAGGGTTGCAAACTCCCAGCAAAAAAAAAAAAAAAAAGGGAACCACCCCCCACCCTCCACCTCATGATGCTTAATCGATGTAATCAACTTTAATTTGATGCAGGGTGAAAAAAAATGCACAGAAACAAATTATTTTTCAAGAATAATTAAATAGATTCAACATCTTTCTTCAACAGAATTGCAGACTGCACAGATGGTACCTTCCCAAAGGAAAAAGTACTATAGCTTACTAGGGTATATTAGACTTAACAGTTACTATATATAGTAATGGACTTCTATACATTTTACATCAGATTAAAACTTTGGGTGTAAGATTCAGATAATAATTTATTAAAAGCTACGTATTTTAAATGAGAATAAGAAAGTGAAGTATGTCTTTGTGCCCCCTTTTCCCTGTTCATGCCCTATCGGCCCCCCTGGCTAAACTTTGCTAGATCCGCCCCTGCACAGTTACCAGCCTCAGCTACGTAGAAAAGGATCCTGGTGTAGAAAGTAATATTAAATACATTCTAACAACAGCTTATCAAGGTTAAACGTGCTGCTGTTGTTCAGCCGCTAGTTTCCTCTTTCTGGTGCAAAGTGGGCAAAAAAACAAAGAAGAGACGGACTCCCGACAGAAAAGCCGATCAGCTGATCATTAATCAGTTTCACGATTGAAGTAGCTGCAGGAAGGTGAGGGAGAAGAGGCAGTCGCTCCATATATCGGTTGTTAAGCTTAACATGGGAATGCTTTACAAACATTCAGAGATGAACTTACACACTTGCTTTACTTCTCTCTGGGATAACTTCCTCGGAGATGAAATGCTGGTTTGGTAGCGAGGCTACAAATACACACAGCCGCTCTATCACCTGACGCACACTGCTCCGACGTGCTACGGTTATCAGCCGAGTTACGCCGTGTCGCAAGTTTTTGAGGTGCTTTTTGATATTTAATGGATCGGATTACATTTTTTATTTTTCGCCGATATCCGATCCAGTAATTTAGGTCAGTATCGGACCGATACCGATACGTAATATCGGATCGGTCCATCTCTAGTTATTTTACAGGCTACTGACAAAAAAACAAAGGCAGCACTCTTTTAACCACATCCTCGTTGAAAATACAGAAATGCAGAACTTCAGCAGCACAGGAAGTTTCAGGATTTTACTCAGAACCAGAAAAACTTTATTTTGAGATGTGAGGCAGAGCCTTCAGTTTTCAGGCCCCTGTTCTGTGGAACCAGCTTCCAGTTTGGATCCAGGAGACAGACACTATCTCTACTTTCAAGATTAGGCTTCAAACTTTCCTTTTTGCTAAAGCATATAGTTAGGGCTGGACCAGGTGACCCTGAATCCTCCCTTAGTTATGCTGCAATAGACGTAGGCTGCCGGGGATTCCCATGATGCACTGGGTGTTTCTTCTTCACTCACTATGTGTTTATAGACCTCTCTGCACTGAATCAGCTGAAATGAGTGTTTAACAGCAATTTAACAAAGTTTATTTTAGCTTTATGATCTGTAGTGAAACAATCTAAATTATTTATAAAACAAACTGACCTCTACACTTGATCTTAAAAACGTATTTAAAATCATACTTTCCTGGGTATGAGCCGTGCTCCTGATCCCTCAGCTCCCAGTATAAAGTGGTTTAGTGGTGTTCTTCTCACAGGCATCAGTGTCACCTTCCCTGAAGCTGCTGGTTTAATCTTTTAAACTTGTAGATCCTGAAACAATCTTTGCTTTCCAGTAAAATTCCTTTTGTGTCTCGTTTGTCCAGAAAAGTTTATCTGGCTGTGTTTCCTACTGATGTTGGAACTGTGACAGTTTCAGTGTGGGTGGTGAGGACAGCGTGCACACTAGGGCTGGAAGGCTAAGGAGTTTGGAAAGAAAAGCGTCTGGACTTGTTGCTTGAAGACGTTTAACCTCTCATCCGAGAAGCTTCTTCAGTTCTAGGGTCAAATGCTGGAGAGTCCCAGATTTAAGCCTTAAGTGTCCCCCCAGAGGGACAATGGACCGCCTGTTGATCCTCTACCTAATCACATGAGCCAAGGTGTGAAAACGGGTGTAGGTCACAATCAGCCAAGGTTTCGAGTGAGCTCATTGTGAAACCTAGCCCCACCCTATCATGTGATTTCCTGAGGTCAGATGGCCCAGGATGTGAGTGGGAGTTAAGGCGTCTAGGAAGGATCTCAAAACTGGATTATAGATGGCAGACAGTTGGTGTCGTAAACCACCGCCTCTCTTCAAAGAGGGTCGGAGAACAGAGGCAGTGGCTTACGACACCAACTGTCTGCCATCTATAATCCAGAACCTTCACAGACACAGTTCTGAAAGGTTCTCCGTATTTAGCTGAAGGGTTTCTATATCAGACCCTCGGTCTGTAACCAGCCTGCAGAAATGTGGACTTATTTCAGAATCTAAACTATGAGTCTGGATCGTGAAGCCTGATATCTGTCTTCATTTGATTATAATGAATTCAAATGGCTTCCTGTTGATAGCACAACAAGACACTGAAATTCTTTAGTCGTCTGTTTAATTTTGTGGGAATATTTACATAAATTCTGCAGCAGCGGTTTGTAAGAAAACAAGGACACATTTATAAAGCTCCATATTTCTGAAGCACCACTCTGAGACTGATTGACCACGAAATCCTGCACATTTTAGTCAGTCAGTCTTGTTCTATTTCATCTGAACAAGCCCCTAAAAACAGTCAGTGATCACTGTCGGCCTCTCTCGGTTTTTATCACCACTGTTCATTTTAAAGCTCAGTTTTTAAAACCTTAAGATGTAACTACAGCCCAGCCCATGCAGCAGTATATTAATGACTAACCTGGTATTGTGGATGGATTATCTCAGTTGTTCTCCTGACTGAAGTTTGGTCCGTTTACAGCATCCTGCCATGCGATTGCATTTGTCCCTAACCATCGGGAACCCTCATGTTAACTTTTATCGAGTGGAAAAAAGTTAGCGTTCATCCTCCAGCTTCACTGTGTTTATGCTATGCTAACATAGCTGTGTCGCTAGCGATCACGTAGCACATCATTATATAGCAGCTAGCCCAACTTCAGTAACCCTACAAACGTCACTGCTGTTTAGTTTTCTGTCTTCATTTATGTTGGAAGTGATAGCAGAGCTGTACGTTTGAATGTTTCAGAAATCTCTCAGTCAGAACATGCTATATCATGCTTAGGTGGAAGCTAGCGAGCTAACTTCCTGCTAACTTCTAACTCTGTTAAACTTTATAAATTCTGTTTTCATGGATGTTAAACTTAATTGTTACACTGATCATTTTATTACAGATGAATGAATTTAGACAGTTTTTAAGTCTCAGTGATGCAGCAGTGACTTTGGGACCTGAAGCGGAGTTAAAACGGATAATGACGTCAGACTTAAAGACCGGATGGCGGTGGCGCAGACGCGTCTCACAGACCGGACATTCAATCAATCAAATCAATCAAAATTTATTTATATAGCACATTTAAAAACAACAGTTTTGATCAAAGTGCTTCACAAATTAGGAAAAAAAAATAAGACAAATACAACACAAGACGAGACAAACAAAAAAACCAACCAAATGATAATCAAACTATCTTACATCAAAGCCAGAGTGAAAAGATGGGTCTTTAAACAAGATTTAAAAGACTGAACAGTCTCAGCAGAGCGAATAGCAATAGGGAGGTTGTTCCACAGTCTAGGAGCTGCAATAGCAAAGGCACGGTCGCCTCTGGTTTTCAACCTAGACTTAGGTTGCATTAAGAGCATCTGGTTAGAAGATCTTAGGATTATACAAATGAAGAAGCTCTGTTAAATAGCTAGGGGCAATGTTATTTAAGATTTTATAAGTGAGTAAAAGAATTTTAAAATCAATGCGAAATTTCACAGGAAGCCAGTGTAAGTTGGCTAAAACTGGAGTCATATGATCATGCATTCTGGCACCCGATAAAAGGCGTGCAGCAGCGTTCTGTACTAATTGCAACCGGTGAAGAGAGGAGTGAGGGAGGCCTAAATAGAGGGAGTTACAGGGAGTCCAGTTTAGAGGTAATGAATGCAGCTTTTCAAGGTCCTTGGGGGAGAGGAAAGGCTTAGCTTTAGAAATTTGACGTAGCTGATAGAAGCTAGATTTAACCACAGCAGTACTTGTTTCTCTAATTTGAAGGAGCTATCCAAGAGTACCCCAAGGTCTCTTACGTTGGTGGAGGCCCCGCCCATGTTTTTATTTTGAAAACCACGCAGGAACAGAACTTCACGAATTACAGACGTCCCGAGGTGTGGAAGTTTCTCGGTCCGTGGGTCCTCTCAGCGGCGCCATGTCCGCCGCCCCCCGCCACAGAGTGGCTCTTCTTTACGGCCTCCTCCTCCTCTTCTTCTGCGGTAAGTCCCACAGCTGGCTGCGTTAGGATAGCATGCTATCCTCGGTCCGTGCCGCTGATTTACTTCATTATTTCCGAATCTACAGAGCGAGCCTCACCTGTGTGCCCCGCGGGCGTCTCACCTGCCCGCGTTGGGGTTTATATTTGAGATTAAAGGCGCTTCGTCTCGTTTTCGCCCGCAGCTGTTTGTGCGCGTGTGTGTCGTATCAAAGTGTGTGAGTACATCATTTCAACATCAAAGTCTTCATTTCCTGTGTTTCCCTTTAGCGATCACAGCTTCTACTGATGTGTGAGGCTGGGCTCATGCAGTGTAGGGTGACTGTTCAATAACTGGTCAATAACTGGTTAACAGTCGACCAGTGTGAGGCTTGGTGGTGCTTTATGGTTTAATGGTGGCGACAATAGTTTTACAGGGAGTCATTTAGAGTCGGTCAGCCTGGATGAACCTGCAGGACTCTGCTGACTTCATGACGAGGGTAAGCAGTGCTGTCATGACAGGTTCCCAGTGGTCACATTGGTTTCATACTGATGTGTTTCAGATGGCTGCTGCTGTAATGCACAGCTCTCCCCGTCAGTATGTCTCTAATATTTGTGAGCGGCTGCTTGTTGTGTGGATTCACTTTCATTTCACTTTGCCTCGGTGTGTTTCTCTCTGATTCATGACTTGAGTTTCACTGTGAGTCTGAGGCCACGCCTGTGTCAGTGGCGTGTATCTGCAGGCTGAAGGACACTTCCCTTCCTCACCTCAGGCACAGATTGCACAAACACTGTTTCCTGTAGTTGTGTGCCTGCGGTGGTGAAGGCTGGCACGTCGTTATTCAGGGCGGTGAGCCGACACCCTTTGTTGAGCCGACAGTTTCACCTTGAAGTTGTTCCGCTTTGGATTCGCAGCAGTAACACGTTTAGCGCACAGACCCCCCCACACTCAGCTCCCTGTCACTTCACTGCATTTTACCTCATATACACCATCAACATGTCCAAGCTACACTCGCTTCAAGTACGTTTGATGCTTGGAATGAATTTTCCCGTGTTTCTGGTCCTTCAAAAGTTCAGCAGATCTCCACCTGCAGGGCTGAAAAACTTCAGCTCTGAAGAAATCTGCGAATCAGCTTTAAAGCCACTGCAGGAGTCCCGATCTGAAGACTCGGCCTGTGTTTGTTAAAGCAGCTGTGAGCAGCTGTGTGATGCTTCCTTTATATCCTTTAGATTTCTTCTGCTGCGTACAAATAGCTCTGCTGTGTGTATAAAAGAGTAAAAGTGGTGAGAAAATCAAATCAGTCACTTCTGTCCCACACAGTCAGTGATTTCAAAGCGCCAGCGTGTTGAAACATGAAATAAATGCCGTTCCTGAATGTTGGTGACTTCCCAGCAGCGCTCAGGCTGGGCGCTGTGTTCAGAGAGGTGCACAACCCAGCGCTGGTACCTTCACAAAGTGCATTGTGGGTAAACTTTGAGGCTCGGTGTCTGCTCGGAGCGTCTGCAGGCAGATAATCCTCACCGCTGAATAATCTCAGAGTGGCTGTGATTCTGGGGGATTCTTGTTTTGTTGCTGTGGCCAGCACATCTGGATCCAGGTGTGGGGGAAGTCTGAGCTCCGTCTTTATCCACAGTTCCTCCTTCACTCTCACAAATGCTTTCTCGCTCATATTTTTATTCTGCTCGGAAACACCTGTGCTTTATTTTTGTCCCTGGGGCTGCTGGGTAAATAATCACTCTCACTCCCAGTGTGGTCAGGTTAGTCGCAGCACTTCCTGTTCCTCGGCAGACGCTGTGCTTGTGTTTTTACTCGATGTGCAGACGCTTGTTTTCGTGGCTGATACGATTATTGTTATTCTGATCACAGCCATGTGGACCTGATTTACAGCTGCCGGGCCAGCAGCTAAGGATGAAGGAACAACATAAGGGTCATGTGACAAGTTGATGGTTATTTTTCAAAATAAAAGCCTCACTTAGTTATAGGACCTAGGGATGGATAATTGGGGAGGGAATCAAACACGGGGTTCGTGTCCCAGACTGAGGTCACATTGACCACCTGTGGGCCTGAAGACAGAGACTAGAGGCAAGATGGCGGCAGCTGATCTGCTGTGTGTGCACGTGCATGTGTGCGTGTGCACGTGTTACAAACCCTCAGACCACACACACACACACACACACACACACACACACACACACACACAGCAGGGCTATAGACTAACGTTTACTTCTGTACCTTGTCCTTTTTTCCCATGTGTCTGCGATGACACCTGTAACCTGGGTGCACGTGACATCATTACTGGAGGTGGGGTTTATTTTCAAGCCATTTGAACTTAGTGAACGGAACATCTTCTTTGGGAATATCGTAGGCAATGTTAAACCTCATGTCGGCCTCTGATGATCTGTTTGCTGCTGCCTGAAAGGCCGTGGAAGGCCGATGTCTCGGGACTACTTCCTGTGAGGCCGCGCTGACGACACACTGAGCTGGAAAGATTTCTGTTTCTCTTCGCACACACATGTTGACTTTCTCAGAGTGCGAGAGATAGCTATATAGAATGCATAGTATGCAAACTGTTAACCCCACTCCAGCCAATCCCCCGCTGCCCGCCCCTCTCCTCCCTGTGCGACAAGCAGCAGGCACACCTGGCAAACAGAGTGACTATCTCTGATTGGTTTAGACCACGATATGAGCATAACGTGTGTCTGTTGTTGACCACACGGAGACTTTCAGAGTTGCGGAGATTTTTTTTTTTTCTTTTCTTTCAGCTGGTCGCGGTCTTGTGACCTACGTTTTTATTTTTTTTTTTTCAGTCGCACCTTTGAGGAAGTAGGTCACATGTTTAGAGCCTTGCACACACGTTTACTTTCTCAAAGAGAGAAACAGGAAACAGAAATCTGGGGCGCCTCTGTCAGTGCGCCCCAGGGTGGCTGTGGCTACATTGTAGCTTGCCATCACCAGTGTGTGAATGTGTGGATGACTGGATATGTAAAGCGCTTTGGGGTCCTTAGGGACTATTAAGGCGCTATATAAATACAGGCCATTTACCATTTACCATCAGTGTGTCGTCAGCGCGGCCTCACAGGAATCAGTCCTGAAACATCAGCCTGATTTGATTACTGATTGATTGATTACCAATAATCAGCATCAGGCCTGAGGAATCCTCATTGATCGGTCCTGTCTGATATCTCTGCCTAATTTCGACATATTTTTATTTGGACCCCGCCCTCTAACAGCTGGGGTTGGATGGACCTTATAATAGAAACAGAAGAAGATGAATGTATGTCACTCTGTTTCTGTCCTGCAGGTGGAGCCGATGGATCCGAGGTGCCGCCTCCTCAGAACGTCACCACGAAGACCTTGAACACCAACTACACGCTGAGCTGGGACTGGGCGCCGGGCGCTGCAGGGACCCACGCCGTCACCTTCACCACGCAATATGTGCTGTAAGTCTGAGAATCATGAGGGCGGGGCTTATTTACCTGTCAGACGGTGGACACAGGGGGGCGTGGTCCACCTGAAACATGTCTTCTTGATTCAGGTTCAAACAGGTTTGAGCTGAGAGAAACTAACTGTGAGCCAGCTTTAAAGTCAGTTACCATGGTAACACAGAGCGCTGCTCTAAAAGGGGAAAACAGCCCTGAGTAAAGAAAGACATCATCAATGGAGCTCTGGCACCAGGATTCACCATGGCAACGGGCGACTGAGCCGCTGTGGTAACCCAGCTAACAGCTGATGGAGGAGTCGCCTTTCACAACATCTGTCGTTACGACGGCGCCGTGAACGATGCGAGGAACATTTCAAACCTGCAGCAGAGTCTGAAGTTCAGCTTCTTTTCCTCCTGGCGGCCGAATCGCTAAAGATGTGAAACTCCTGTTTCTGTAAATAAAACCGAGCTGTGTGAGTGATAGCTCCTCTGCTGCTCTTAACATTAAACTTAGCCTTCCTCCGAATGGAGGCTGTGCTCCTTATCACGGCGTTGCCATGGTGACTCCTGGTATCGGGCTCGCTTTCATGGACTCGGGCCTGGGTGAACATTGATCGGCTTTACTGGAAGTAAAACGTCTCTATCGCCCCCTGGTGTCTGGCTGTAGTATAGGTCCTAAACCCCACCTCCTCCATGTTAGCGGATGGGACTGGGGTCAGGCTAATATAAAAAAATTCTCCTCATAACTTTTTCCAAAATTTTTTTTCTTACATTATCAGTAGTTCTCATTGCACTGATTTGTGTTCAGTTGGTCTCCTTTCTATTAAGTTTGATTCTAATTACGACCATAATGCTGTTAAACGTCATCACAACACTTCTGACTCGCAGCTGCAGTCACGGATAAACTTGCGTCTCTCTGTTTGGGAGTAGCAGATAGAGCGGGGATGCCGAGAGGAGCTCCAGCGTTTACGTTACTGACTGTATCAAACAGACAGCCTGAGGTGTCCTTCAGTAAACTGGACTACCCGACAGAACGACCCGAGGTAAGTTAAATGTGTTTGTAAGCTAATCCGTAACTAACGTCCTTAGCTAGCTAGCTAGCAGAAACTCGTTTTGTAAAGTTCGTTTAGCTAATCTGAGCAGGTGAATGGATTTACCCTGACTAAGGAAATGAAGAGAAATGCCCCGGGCCACTCAGTTACTAACTACCGTTACTGTACTTTTAGACTGTAAGAGCAACAGGCTGGACTCTTCAGCTCCTGTGCAAACAGCAGCATGTTTTCGGTCTCCTGTCACATCTGAAAGGACAGAAAGACCAACTTATAAAAAAAAGCTTGGACTTCAGTAACCCCCCATTAATTATTAATTAAGCATATAACTGTACCAAAGCCCAATATTTATGTGCTGATGCCAACTACGGCCACTTGACAGCTTAAGTTAAAATGTATGTTTAATTTTCCCACTTATGACTTTTTTTTAAACTAAGTTTGTTTAAAATATTCAGGTTAAAAAAACAGTCTGAATTGTTGTTAATGAGGTAGGTTCACAGTCACACGTGCAGTACTCTGTACAGCTTTACATCCTTGAGGAGGAATAATTTAAAGCATTAATGTTTGTTTCTCAGTTCTCAGGCAGCAGCTCACACACTGCTGATAACACCTCCGTATGTTGGAGACCAGGATGCAGCACAGACTGAACCAGGACTCAAACCTGCTCCATCATCTCATCTGTGCAGATCTCCATTTACAAAGCACCAACAACTCAAAGGTCAATATTATATTGGAAAAACATGAGTATATAAGGCTTATTTTAATAAACAGTTCAGCTGTCAGCAGAACTGTAGATCAGATCCTGGGTGTGTGAGGACAGAGAAGGATCAGCTGTATTTCAGATCTGAGGGATAAATTTTATATTTCAGTTTGTGATGATTCTGTTGTCTTTGTGATTACAGGAGCCGTCCTCAGATTCAGACCTCAGCACCTCCCAGTGACAGCAGACAGATCATCCATCATGTTCACATGTTAACTACAAAACTAATGACAACAGTACAAAGGTTAAAGCACCACATGTGCTGTCAGTGAAAGCTGCAGCTGTTTATTGATAAAGTTAAACACTGACTGTATGAAGAGCACTTGATGTTTTCTCTGACACAATTAAATAAAACCAGATGAAGGTCAAAGGTCGTCACTTGTATGTTGAACTAAAAACTTGTCGTCTGGAATCCTTTCACTGTCTTTTGCCAATGGTGTGTTATTTATCATAAGCTTCTACCATCGCAGAGTCCAACACACTTCTGCCCTCAAGACGAAAGTTCAGAAGTGTGAAATCCAAAACATCTCATCACGTTTGGGCTGCTGACACCTTTTGTTGGTACTCGACTGCTAGCGCTAACAGCTCCCACAGTTTCTGTGCTCGCTGCAACATGTTTTACATTTAGATGGTACTATAAGGTGGAAGTGCTTCGGTGGTATACAAAGTCCTTTTTGTACAGTTTGTACAAAACCACGCTTTTATCAAGGCTTCTACCAGGTAGTCTTTTGAAATGAAATCTGCCTCCGATCACTCCTAGCAATGCACTTTCTTCTGATACTTTAGCTGTGTCCCAATTCAGCGACCGCACGCTTCGTAGTGCACATTTGTAGACCGATTGCGTCACAACGACGCGACGAAGGGTGTCTCAATTCGAAGAGTCCTCAAAATGCGGTCGACAAATGTGCCCTTCATTTCCCCAGATTTGAAGACTGGGTCTGGTGTAGCCTTCGTGACCCAACCTATCCCACAATTCATATCCACACCACCACTGCGCTATTTTTTTTTTCGGAAAAAAGCGGCGGATGGCTGAAGGGGAGCGGCCGAAGAGTTAACTTTTAAAAGTAAGTACTGAATATGATGTCACTTATTTATGTGCAAATGTTTAATAATGAAGAAATTTAAAACATTACTGTTGGCCACATGTCGGCAAAGTTATGTGACATTAGTGATGTTTGTACTAACTTGGTTTTAAAGCCTCTACTGTAAAATATACGCCGTTCAATAGTCGACCTTATCTTACAGAGAATGTGATGATTTTATGGATAATTAAAGTCAGTCATATATCCACAAACACAACAAGCTGAAAGAAAGATGCTTTAATCACAGGAGTCACACATGTGTCCACTGGACCATCTGGAACTCTTCTTGTTTAGCACTCGTAATAACACAAACACTAAATCCTCCTTCTCTTGTGCTGTTTTGTAGCAGTGTGTACACCTGAGACTGTCACCTGTCTGTCTGTCCTGCACTCTCTCTCTGTTTCTTTCTCTCTGATTGTGGAATAAAAGTATGAACATGTATTTATAAGTTACACTTGTGTTTGAATCCTGCAGCTTATCACACATTTGATTTCCATGTGTGACGACTGCAAGTGTCCAGAGTGAGGACAGACTGAGGGACCCACTGCTGCACATCATCTGTGAGGCTTTGCACCCCTGATGATCCACCAGGACAAACTCAGCAGTGTGTGAGGAAGAGGAGGAGGAAGAGCCAGCAGCAGCTGACAGATGGAGAGAATAGACAGACTGTTCCCTGTTTGTGAAGGACTGCTAGGAAAGTTTAACATAACTAATTGTCTGTCCTGAATCAGTCTTATTAGGTAATGTTCAAATAATGTTATCATCCCAGTGTTTTCAGTGTGGGAGAAAGTACTCAGGGCCTTCAAGTTACACACTATGAAAGGCAGCAACAAGTTTAATATTCAGAAACCTAAAGTATGTATCAGCAGCAGAATGGAGCTAAAAATAAATGTTTGTTTCAGTTCTATGAAGCTTTGAGTATTTTGGATTAGTAGCACTGCTGTGTTTGTTGCATCATATTGCTGTAATTGTTTATATGCTTTATATATTCTGAGGTAAGTTGATCTATAGTGTTACATCATATTCTATAAGGATGTTATGTGTTTGTAGACTTTCTGCCCAGTTTGACCCATTTAGCAGAAGTCGGCCTGTTTAAGGCTCTGATATCTATTCTGTATGACTTAAAGCAGTTATGACATGGTCTGATTTTCTCACCCAATGAAGGAATATTTCATATATCAGTCTGATCTTCATTCTATCAGACACAGTTATCACAGCTCGTACATTTTCTTTTTACACATATATATAAGCATTGATACAGATTTAGTAATGCCAACATATTAAAAGAACAATATTTGGGGGACTTCCGGTAAGCCGCCACATGGAGTAGTTACGTCGTCGCTCGGCTCCGCTCAATTCCTTTTTCAAACTTTACTTTCCTAACCTTTCTTAAACCGCCAGCTAGACACATACCCATATCCCCCTACGGAGCACTCTTATGGCTTCAAAATCAACTTCGAAGAATAAGGCAGGTAAAAAAGACGACTCATCTCCTGACCTAATGGTGGGCCCCATTGCTGGGCATAAAGAGGAGCTAGCAGCAGAACTCGAGGCTGAATTTAAGTCTTCCTTCACTCAGCTGGAGGCAAAGTTCGATCAAGTTCGCCTAGCAGTGGATGAACATGGCCAGCGTTTGTTTTCGCTCGAGCTGGCGGCAGAAGATGCGGGTCAGCGGATCGAAGAGCTCAAAGAAGCATATGGTAACCTTCGAGAGGCTAACTCCAAACTGGCCGCCAAAGTCACCGACCTAGAAGGCCCCAGCCGTCGGAAAAACCTACGAATACTTGGCTTAGCAGAATTCACGGAAACTGACTTTTTCTCCTTTTTTCTTCCTCTTTCTTCTTTTTTTCTGGGGTGTGTTTGCTACTATTTTTATTTGTTGGTTTTTGCTTTGGGGTTTCTTTTCCATACGTTTTCCATACGTTTTCCATACCTTTCTACTGTGCTGTTTACACTAACAAAGTGCGCTGTCAGTCTTCCCTTCTGTTTTTGTCTGTTTGTTTTCTTTTCTTCTTCTCTTTTCGTCTATAGGGTAGTCACTCTTCATTCTTGATTAAGGTTTCAAGTACATTTTCCAGACTTGAGTAAGAGCCGAGTTAGTAGTATTTCTGATCTGGAAGCTGTTTCCTTTTGGAGGAATGCATGTTGTATGGGGGAGCTTGCTGCTGTGTTCTCCAGTAGCTGTCCTTGGCTCAGGGCGAGGGAGGGGGGTTCAGGTGGGTGTTTTGTGTGTTGTTGGAGGGTCTCTTCTTTTAACCCACAGAACTCATATGGGGTGTTGTTCCATGTTCTATTCTGGGCTTCTCCCATACTTTTCTCTCATCCAGGTATGACAGACTGTTTATACATCCCTTCATTATCTTCCTATGATCTTACATGATTAGTCCTTAAACCTGCTCAGCTGGAACGTTAAAGGTTTAAACCATCCCATCAAGAGAAGAAAGGTTTTTGCACAAATTAAGCAAGAAAATGCCTCCATCTTTTTACAAGAAACCCATGTCAGAGGTTCGGATAACTCACGGCTTATGTCTCGGTGGGCGGGGCAGCAGTTTCATTCCTGTTTTGAGGCCAAGGCCAGAGGAGTATCCATTCTCATCAGCCCTAAGGTTCAATTCGAAAACCATAACGTGATTTCAGATCGACACGGTTGTTTTGTCATTGTTTCAGGGAGGTTGTAGTTTTGGTCAATGCTTATGCTCCTAACACAGATGATCCCAAGTTTTTCGAACATCTTTTTTCTAATTTACCAGACCTAGCCTCGTACTCTTTGATACTTGGCGGAGACTTAAACTGCTGGTTGGACCCTGTTTTGGATCGATCCTCATTAAAACCGGCCTGTCTGAGTAAGTCAGCCTCGCACATTCATTCCTTTCTTTCTACATATGGTGTTGCGACTTTCATCCATAAATAAAGCCACGGCCGGCTGAGTTGGTTGTGTTCCTGTGACGTGCCTCCAATAATCCATAATGAATCGTACTTGTACTTTGCGTATTTATTTTAAGAACAAAACAAAACAAACTTTTGTGCTTTGAATCAGATTAAAAATAGCGCATGCATTAACTGATGTGCCAAAAAAAATGACGGTCAACAGAAAAGTTTGCCCACAAACCACTCACCCAACACCCCTGCTGCAAGCACCAAGATCGGGTAAATAGACTGTGACCACACCCCATGCCATCACCTGAGATGCAAGTAAAGCTATACACCTGTGCCATCATAACAAATAAACAAAACATAAACTTTGACTTTGGCTCTTACATATGGTGTTAGGAATATTTGGCGACATCTGCACTAGGGCTGGGTATCGTCACTGATTTCTAGAATCGATTCGTTTCCGATTCACAAGGTCCCGAATCGATTCGATCCACGATTCGATTCGATTTGAATCTGGGAAATTTTGACAGTCAGAAATATTATAATTCAGATCAGTACATTTACATATTTTTGTATCTATAAAAAGGAAGCTGACACACGCAAGACTTTATCAAAGGTGTGAGCGTCACAGCAGAGGCCTTTGTGTCAAAGTAGCTGAAGATAAAACACAAAAACATGAAGGTGATTTTCCTGGCCTGGATTTTATAAAAATATTCTGCAGTACATCAAAAACGAAAGAAAACCATTAATCAACACATGAACATTACCTCTGACGTTACAGCGGTTTTATTAGAGACACAGCTGAGCGTTTTGCATTTTGCATAATTTTAAAAAGTTTAAATTTGTTCAGTATTGAACAGCAGAAATTAGGTTTTCTTTTCGGAAGTATGTAAAACGAAAAAAAAAAAAAAACAGCTGCCGACAGCGCTGTAAACAACGGTAGACTTGTGCGTAACAAGCAAGCGAATAATGCAGAAAACAGATTTTTAGACGGGAAACTGTTCTTGAAGTACAGAGAGAGAGAGAGAGAGAGCTGTGCATGAAGTGTGATTTTTATCCTGGTGGAAGCAAAACAGTAAAAGTCAGAGTGATTTCATGACGATGTTTATGTGAAGCGTAGTTTGGATCTTCTTCTGCTGCTGGTTCGGTCAATATTGTTTGGAGAGAGATCAAACTAACAGCTTTAGAATCAGCGCTTTCAGCCCGACCGTGTCCGTGCAGTTGTTGTGCCAAAAAGTGATTGCCGTCCGCGGGAGCGCGCGCAGCCGCTTAACGCTGCAGCGCCCGTCGGGTGAGAAAGGCGACATCTCACTGATTCTGATCCGCGGGTCCGCGCTGTGTGTTTACGTCCTTGTGCAGAATCCGTGTTCCTGCTCTCATTTACTGTCTTAGCTGTTTGGTGGTTGTTGAAATTTTGTGAGGTTTCACCTGAGATTCTGGCGTTTCGGGCAAAATAAATTTATATTAAAAAATCGATTCAGGATTTTAATGAATCGATTTCACGTTATCCAAGCCAGAATCGATTTTAATCGATTATTAAAACCCACCCCTAATCTGCATCCAACTGACAGGGAGTATTCCTTTTTCTCTAACATCCATCACACTTTTTCTAGGATAGACTACTTGACTAGTATTGCATGTACCTGTGAATACTGTGCCATACTTATATCAGACCACGCCCCTTTAATTCGGACTCTGTCTATGCCCGACTTACCTAGAACGGACAGGAGTTGGCGTTTTAACCCCACACTACTATCTGATAATACCTTTCTGGAATTTATAAATAACCAAATTAAACTCTCTTTAGACACCAATCTTTCCCCAAATATTTCTAGCCTTTTAGTTTGGGACTCAATGAAGGCCTATCTCCGAGGACAGATCATTTCTTTTACAGCTAATATGAAGAGTGTGAACTTAAAAGAAAGGCAAGAATTAGCCGATAAAATAAGACTTGGACCATCACTATGCACACAGTAAGGACTCTGAGGTTTACAAGAAACGTATTGAACTCCAAACCAAATTTGAGCTTCTTTCATCTCATGCCGCGGAGAGGCAACTCTTAAAGAGTAGGAGTACATTCTTTGTGCATGGAGAGAAATCAGGCAAACTCCTAGCTGACCAAATAAGGGGTGTAAAGCCACGTCAGTGCCATTAACTCGGATGACGGGCTTGTTACTGATCATGCCAAAATCAATGATGCGTGAAGCTTTATTCCTCTGAATCTCCCACTGACCACTCACTAATCACAAATTTTCTTAAAAGCTTGGACTTTCCTGAGCTGGCAGACACCCACAGAGATGTTGGATGTGCCATTTTCAAAAGAAGAGATTAGTGCTGCAATTTCCTCTCTACAGTCAGGGAAGTCCCCTGGCCCAGACAGCTTTTCGGTAGAATTTTTCAAATCATTTGCCCCACAGCTTGTACCTCTACTCCACTCGGTTCTATCTGAATCAATGCTTTTTGGAAGCAGTAAACTTGTCCAGGGCATACAAAGAGGTCAAACTGGACACAAAGTCTCTCTCTATGCTGATGATTTATTGCCTTTTATTTCAAATCCACATACTTCCCTACCGTCTATACTGTCTCTACTCACGCTTGTCAGTCAAGTCTGATTATAAATTAAATCTGTCCAAGAGCGAACTTTGTGTATCAAATGATGAAGCGTTTCAAATAAATTTGTCGGGTTTCCCCATTAAAGTGGTCAAAGAGCAGTTCACCTACCTGGTTATTACAATTACAAGAAAGTATAAACAACTTCTCAAAGCCAACTTTTTTACACTATTGAAGAATGTCAAACAAATCCTTTTACAGTGGACGAATTAATTCAATTAAAATGAATATCCTTTCTAAATTCTTATACTTATTTCAATCTTTACCAGTCTTCATCCCCAAGTCTTTCTTTACAACTCTAGACTCTATAATCTCCTCTTATATTTGGAAGGGTAAACAACCTCGAGTAGCTAAGGTGCATTTACAGAAACCTAAGATTGAAGGGCGTCTGGCACTCCCCAACTTCCGTTTTTACTATTAGGCTGCCAGTATTCGGTCCCTGACTTTCTGGTTGCAGTCTGGGGAGGGCGTGGGCCCCACCAGCCGGCTGGCAATGGAATTAGAGTCAACTCAGGGTGTTTCTCTTGCCTCCTTTCTGGGTTCTTCTCTTCCTTTATCCATTGACAACTTTACATCTAATCCGATAATTACGTATGAAATATCTAATAGATCACTGTCAAAGATACTTGTCTTTGAGTAAAGATGTGAAGTGATAGGAAATATTAATAACTGCAACTTGAATCTTTACTGAAGTTCAGTATTTGACACAGAGTTCAAGCTTGGCCATATTATATTTACATCACCAAAGTGTAATGACACTAGTCTCATGAGCGACATCAGCTAATTGTTATTTACTAGCTAATCTTAAAATGACTGTTCAGTACAGAAATGAAGCCCAACTATCATGTGTTACAGTCCCGCGGTCTCAGCCTCAGATACTCAACAAATCAAAACATTTCATAAAAAACAACAAATGAACAAAAGAAACATTTTTTTCTTCTTCATTTATGTCAAACAATTCTGTATGAAACGTTCCTAGCGGTTAGTATCATTTTTGCTAGGCAACCTGAGCAGTGCGACGGAGGCTAGACCGCCCCACGTAGACCGCGAAGGCCGCATACTCCGAAGTGTGCGGCCCCTGAATTGGGACACAGCTTTTGTAGCGCATCAGTGTATCGTTACCTTTGAGGGAGCTGCTGGTGAAGATCACGAGTCCTGCTCGAGTCATGTGATGAGCTTCAGTTTTCCTGATGTTTCTGAAATGATGCCTCTCAATGGATCAACAGAACATCTGGCACAGGACAGCTAATTTAACATGTGATCAGTCGCGGTAAACCCATCAGCAGATGAACTGGACCAGCCGGGCTACGTAAAAAGTGTAGGGGGTGTCTTTGTGGTCACGTCCAGCGGGTGTGTGGGCGGGAACATGATGCAGACATTTCACCTCAAGTCACTACTGCACAGACTCTGGCTCCAGAAATGCAACATAGCAGCCTCTACAGCCAGCCAGGTCATCCATCTTTTCTACAGTCATTGGTCAGGTCCTGGTGGTGTCAGCTGATGTGAGCTGCTCAATACGGTTAATCCAAACCAGCGACAGGAAGCTGCTTACTGGAAACCGGCTCAGTAACAGCCAGCTCTTCCTCACAGTTGAAGCAGAGCATGAGGAAGAGCTGTGAACTTATTGTTTATTTATTTTATCTTGTGATTTTTGTTTGTTTTTGTTTTTATTGTTCTTCGTTTTGTCATTTTATTGTATTCTTAATTGTTCTTGGGTGTCTTGAAAGGCGCTTTTAAATAAAATGTAGTATTATTATTATTATTATTATTATTGTTATTATTGTAGCTCGTGTCCCGGCTCGTGTTTCTCCTCTCTGGTTTCACTGGAATTCATTTGAGACGTTTATTAACCACCTGGCCTGCCATCATGTGATCACATAAAGACCTTTTAACTCCTCGCTGATATTTTAATACGAGTTTAAGTGTAAGTTAGAGTGTGCTCCATGCCTCAGAGAGGAGCAGCCTTCCTTTTCGCAGTTTTCCTCCCTCGTCCCCATCATCCTGCTTCCACAGGCATTAACCTCCCAGCCCTGACCTATGAAACGCAGATGACGCCTGTTCAGACACGTTTACTGAAACACGGCTGGTGTGTTGCTGTTGTAATTTGATTTTATTTGAATGAGAGCTCTCCCTCCAGACCCGCCGAGTATTCGGGGAGGAGCGAGCGAAGACAGAACACAAAGAAAGAGCAGAAGGGTTTAATGTGTTTTCATGTTCATGTCTCCTCAGGAACCACCAGCTGAACAGGAAGCCTCCAAACTGGATCACAGCGTGCAACCAGACGTCACACCGGTCATGTGACCTCACACGGTTCAAGCTGTTTTTCTGGGGCAACTTCATGCTCCGGGTGCGAGCCACCGTGGACGGGCGGCACTCGGAGTGGGCGCAGAAGGAGTTCTGCCCCAAAGAGGAGGGTAAGACGAGTACTCGGCTTTCCAGGAAGTGTGACGTGCACATGCTGCAGCAGCGTGTGAGCACACAGCCTTCGCACAGTATCGGTGCAACAGCTGAGAGGTGCGCTCAGTAGAGATAAAGATCTCCAGCTTCAAATATCTGACTGTGAATTGTGCGTCCATGTGTGAGGCTCTCATCGCTGAAGTAAACGAACCAGAGTCAGTCAAGCAGTCACAGAAAGTCTGTGCAGGTGTTCATTAGTGATGTGTCCTGTGTGTCGAAACTTCGAAGCGTGTGTCGGGTAATATCGGGGGAGTTTTTGTGAAGCGCGTATAGATGCTTGCTTTGATTACGTATGCAGTGACGTTCGAGGCCTCGCGGGCAGTCCGTACCACGTGACTGATTCAGGAACTGGCTCGCCGGTTCGCGCCAGATTCGAAGTAAAATGGGCAGCAAAACACAGCTGATTCCACCATCACGTTGTGTTGTGGAACTGGATTACGTACGTGCTACATAGCTACTTGAGCATTTCTTCTTCGATGGAACCAGCAAGGAAGAGATTTTTTTTTCTCATCTCTCCTAATAAAGTATGCACACAGTAATAAATATCACGAATGATAAGTACCATAATATAAATAAACAACACTAAAGATCCTATAATCTGATTTCTGTCTTTCAGTTTATTAAAAAGTGAAGCGCCACACACTAGTTTGTGTCATTATCCAGATGTACATAAACATGATTACACAGTTACACAATCATACCAAAACTCTGTCCTGATAGTTTCCACTTTCTCCTTTGTATCAGACATACTGAGACAATATTCCGAATAAATAACTATGAAAACAATTTATTTCTTCAGTTTAGAGGTTTACACATCACATCATTATAATCAAAGAGCCTGTTTCACTTGAATCGTCCACTTGATGGCACAGTAGAGCAAATGAATCATCACAATGCTTCGAACCACGAGTCGACCAGTTGGATGGAAAGCTTCAGTTCATCACGAGGCTTCATCTCACCATCACTAGTGTTCATTACACATCCTGGGACCTGAACTCACCTGTGTCTGAATCATTAGTGTAGGTATTTGCTTACCTGAGCCGTCAGTTTGTTCTTCCTCACATCTGCAAATATGCAAACCCAGCAGCAGAGCTCTCTGCAGGTACACCAATACAACGTACGTCTGACGGCATGTTGAGGATTGGTGAATGAGACCATTTGGTGACTCTCAGAGAAGCTTCCTGAGATCAGGATGGTCCCCTTCAGCTTCTGTTCAGACTCTGGCTGCAGCTGTGTGGGGAGTCTGCAGTTATGCAATGACTGCTTCAGCAGTCTGAAGAGCCTCGCTGAGCTGAAGACGATCAGAAATGAAACCGTGAGCGAGCTTTTCAGCATCTCGCTCATCAGAGCTCTCACCGTCGCTGATTTCTGTCCAGTCAGAGTGAAATCTTGGTTTCTGTGTTTCTGTCTGTGTCCTCAGTGAAACTGTCTGCCATCATGGTGGGAACTGCCCCCTCTCCAACCACACCAGCATGACGGAGCTGTAGCAGTTGGAGTGGACTGTTAGAGAAGCTGCAGCTTTTTCATTGTGGTTGATTTTGTCCAATAAAAACTGGAAACTCTGGAATAACATCTCTCCACATCTGTCCCCCTCAGCCTTCATCGGTCCACCTGATGTGACTCTTCATGTCACTGGGACATCTTTGGAAGTCAGCATTAAAGACCCAGTGTTCAAGTATTCAGAACTGAGGGAGGTGTACACCGTGGCCACCTATAACATCACCTACTGGAAGAGCAGCCCGAAGGAAGAGGTGGGAACGCCGGTTTGTAGTTTGGACCTTGAACGTGTAGAAACAGTCAAACACAGGAAGTTAGTGATGTTTCCCACACAGCTGATGTGATGGGCCGCGACTGCTGCTCAAACTAAAGTGACCGTCTGAGGGACTGGAGAGCCAGGCAGCTGTAGTTCACTCATGATTTCAGCCACGTTAGCAGTGAAATGAAAACTCAACATTAAAAGAAATCAAAGATGAACATTTTTAAAATAAAAACTAAACACTTTATTAAAAAAGAACATACAAAAACTAGAAAGCGAAAATTTCAGAAGAAATTTTATGTGTGCCTATGCCGCTGCTATTCAGTGTAGTTTGCCATTCATATAGCTACAGAGAGCAAAACTCAGAAGAGCACCCATTCTCCACCATGAACTATGGTAAAACAAACACGCTCACGCTTCACAGATAACAGCTTACAGTTTTGTGTAAAGATGAAGTTACCGTACAGCGCCGATTTGCAGGCGCTGTGCACACAGGTTCATGAGCAGAAGTCCCATTGTACCACGGCAGATCCGACAATGTTTGCATGAACACGCTTTGAAGCATTACGTTATGGACCACTTTTCACACATGGTTGGTGTACCCAAACAGCCGGCTGTAGCTTTTCAACTCACAGCCCGACACACACCCAAAAACAGCCGAGAGAGCACAGACTACGCCCGAGAGGCGTGATTGCAGGTGCCGCTCAGGTGGGTCCACCTCCCTGCAGCGGCACTGCAGACCACGCCCGCCACACACATCAAACACGTAAAATAAATATTTATGCACTTTTGCATTCACTTTTTGTTTTTGTTATTTTTACACAGTGTTCTGAATGATGAACAATGGTCTACAGCCAATCTTGTGTATTATTATACAAACTTTGGTTGTAAGATTCAGATAACTATTTAATAAAAGCTAAATATTTTATACAGGGTGTGCAGAATTATTAGGCAAATGAGTATTTTGTCCACATCATCCTCTTCATGCATGTTGTCTTACTGCAAGCTGTATAGGCTCGAAAGCCCACTACCAATTAAGCATATTAGGTGATGTGCATCTCTGTAATGAGAAGGGGTGTGGTCTAATGACATCAACACCCTATATCAGGTGTGCATAATTATTAGGCAACTTCCTTTCCTTTGGCAAAATGGGTCAAAAGAAGGACTTGACAGGCTCAGAAAAGTCAAAAATAGTGAGATATCTTGCAGAGGGATGCAGCAGTCTTAAAATCGCAAAGCTTCTGAAGCGTGATCATCGAACAATCAAGCGTTTCATTCAAAATAGTCAACAGGGTCGCAAGAAGCGTGTGGAAAAACCAAGGCGCAAAATAACTGCCCATGAACTGAGAAAAGTCAAGCGTGCAGCTGCCAAGATGCCACTTGCCACCAGTTTGGCCATATTTCAGAGCTGCAACATCACTGGAGTGCCCAAAAGCACAAGGTGTGCAATACTCAGAGACATGGCCAAGGTAAGAAAGGCTGAAAGACGACCACCACTGAACAAGACACACAAGCTGAAACGTCAAGACTGGGCCAAGAAATATCTCAAGACTGATTTTTCTAAGGTTTTATGGACTGATGAAATGAGAGTGAGTCTTGATGGGCCAGATGGATGGGCCCGTGGCTGGATTGGTAAAGGGCAGAGAGCTCCAGTCCCACTCAGACGCCAGCAAGGTGGAGGTGGAGTACTGGTTTGGGCTGGTATCATCAAAGGTGAGCTTGTGGGGCCTTTTCGGGTTGAGGATGGCGTCAAGCTCAACTCCCAGTCCTACTGCAAGTTTCTGGAAGACACCTTCTTCAAGCAGTGGTACAGGAAAAAGTCTGCATCCTTCAAGAAAAACATGATTTTCATGCAGGACAATGCTCCATCACACGCGTCCAAGTACTCCACAGCGTGGCTGGCAAGAAAAGGGTTTAAAAGAAGAAAAACTAATGACATGGCCTCCTTGTTCACCTGATCTGAACCCCATTGAGAACCTGTGGTCCATCATCAAATGTGAGATTTACAAGGAGGGAAAACAGTACACCTCTCTGAACAGTGTCTGGGAGGCTGTGGTTGCTGCTGCACATAATGTTGATGGTGAACAGATCAAAACACTGACAGAATCCATGGATGGCAGGCTTTTGAGTGTCCTTGCAAAGAAAGGTGGCTATATTGGTCGCTGATTTGTTTTGTTTTGTTTTTGAATGTCAGAAATGTATATTTGTGAATGTGGAGATGTTATATTGGTTTCACTGGTAAAATAAATAATTGAAATGGGTATATATTTGTTTTTGTTAAGTTGCCTAATAATTATGCACAGTAATAGTCACCTGCACACACAGATATCCCCTAAAATAGCTAAAACTAAACACAAACTAAAAACTACTTCCGAAAACATTCAGCTTTGATATTAATGTGTTTTTGGGTTCATTGAGAACATGGTTGTTGTTCAATAATAAAATTATTCCTCAAAATACAACTTGCCTAATAATTCTGCACTCCCTGTATGAGAGTAAGAAAGAAAAGTATATCTTTGTGTCCACCTTTCTCTGTTAATGCCCTACCTGGCCCCTGGCAAAAGCTTTGCTAGATCCACCCCTGCACAGTTACCAGCTGTCAGCTAAATAAAAAAGGAGCTTGGTGTTTATTTCTCTCAGAAACAGTTCATAACTTCCTTCAACTCATTCATGTCACCTAAAAAAAGGTAAACCTGTTTCTCCATCACCAGTTCAGCTCTGATGATTCAGTAAGGTCATCTCCTGGTTTCGACCAGCCGCTTCTACAGCTGTGGCTCCAGCAAACATCAGCTGATACTAGAAATTAAAATCAAATGAATTCTAACAACAGCTGATCAAGCTTAAACGTGCTGCTGTTGTTTAGCGCGATAAACAAACAAGAGAGAAAAGCCGATCATTGATCAGTTTCATGACTGAAGTTTGAACAGGCGAGAGAATGACAGGGGAGGCTGTCATAAACTCCATCGTGCTAGCTACCACGCAGTACGAGTTATTATAACTGATTGTAAAAAGTCAGCACAAGAAAAATAAACTACACCTAAACTCGGTTTATATCTGACCCAAATAGAGTGCAGGTCATAACTTCTTACCTGAAATTCAGTTCACCTCACGCTCCGACCGGCAGCCGCCTGCTTCTCCTGCCTTCGGTTTCCCTGATCCACGATCTACCACCGGTCGATCGGCGGTCGCCCGCCGCCTCGTTCCCGCATGTTCTTTCTGACACACACCGGTGGATAGCTGCCCTCGGTTGTAGCTCGCGTCAGCGACTACCAAACAACTCAGTTATTTTTTCCACATCGACCAGCATCTGGACAATCCACCGCCTTTCACTGTTTGTACCGTTACTAAAAAAAAACCCTCATCGGCTCATAAAAGCGAAAAATAAGTCCAGCTATGACCCTGAGTCAAAAGACAGCCAGCTCGGGTTAGCTAGCTACCTGTCTAGCTCTTTGCAGGCACCGAAAACATCAGAGCTAATATGGGATGTCTTGGTAACACGAGCAGATATTTGAAGTTTACATCTGGCCAATCCACCACCTTTCACTGTTTATACCGTTACTAAAATGAATAAATAAATAAATCATCGGTCAATATAAGCGAAAAATAAGTCCAGCTAAAACACATACTGTCGGCGAGCGACGGGTGCTGACACGAGTTTCACCCGCCTCAATATAAGCCAAGCCTGGGTGCTTTTTCACGAAGGGTCGCTAGCGGTGCTAGCTAACTATGCTAGCGGCACTAGCTAGCTAGCCGCTATCAGCAACACGTAAGAGAACTGCTGCTAAATAAACTACACCTAAACTCGGTTTATATCTGACCCAAATAGAGTGCAGGTCATAACTTCTTACCTGAAATTCAGTTCACCTCACGCTCCTGCCTTCGCTTTCCTGATCCACGATTGACCTCCAGCGTTAGCAATCGCCTGCCCGGCCTCATATGTCTCGTTGGCGGCATGTCCTTTCTGTCACACACCGTGGGTAGCTGCCCTCTGTTGTAGCTCCACCACCAAACAACTCAGTTATTTTTTCCACATCGACCAGCATCATCAGCCCATATAAAGCGAAAAATAAGTCCAGCTAAGACACAGACCCTTGCCGGCGATCGGGCGATTAAACAAATTTTAGCCACCTCACTATCAGCCAAGCCTGGGTGGTTTTTCACGAAGGGTCGCTAGCCGCGCTTAGCTAGCTAAGCTTAGCGGCGCTAGCTAGCTAGCTAACCGACTATCAGCAACACGTAAGAGAACTGTTGCTAAATAAACTACACCTAAACTCGGTTTATATCTGACCCAAATAGAGTGCAGGTCATAACTTCTTACCTGAAATTCAGTTCACCTCACGCTCCTGCCTTCGCTTTCCTGATCCACGATTGACCTCCGCGTTAGCAAACTGCAGACGATCGGCGGTAGCCTCACCGCCTT
The DNA here is from genome assembly GCF_013358895.1 of Oreochromis aureus. Lineage (NCBI taxonomy): Eukaryota > Metazoa > Chordata > Actinopteri > Cichliformes > Cichlidae > Oreochromis > Oreochromis aureus. Next base: position 1,074,435 of record NC_052957.1, on the reverse strand, counting down.
GTATGTCTCGTTCGCGGCATGTCCTTTCTGTCACACACGGTGGATAGCTGCCCTCTGTTGTAGCTCCACCACCAAACAACTCAGTTATTTTTTCCACATCGACCAGCATCATCAGCCCATATAAGCGAAAAATAAGTCCAGCTAAGACACAGACCCTTGCCCGGCGATCGGGCGATTAAACAAATTTTAGCCACCTCACTATCAGCCAAGCCTGGGTGGTTTTCACACGAAGGCGCTAGCTAGCTAAGCTAGCGGCTTAGCTAACTAGCCGGCTATCAGCAACACTTAAGAGAACTGTCGCTAATATGGGATGTCTTGATAAAAGCGAGCAGATATTTGAAGTTTACACACCTACATTCTCGCCTGAAAATATCTTAAAAGTGTATTTTGTGACCTAGAAACACGAATAAAAGACATAAAAGCGAAGTGGTGTCCGCCATTGTTTAACTCGGCAGAGGGGTGCTATGAATTATGGGATATGGAGTTTTGTAACAAGCATACAGATTTTCAGCCGTACTACTCCCGGTATACCACTAGAGAGAGCCAACCCACCACAAATAAAGTCTGTTTCTATGGAAATTGGCCTAAATTTGCACTAAAATCTAAATATTTCAAAAACTATAAAAGTCATAAACACCAAAAGTGTATACCATACTAGTCCAGCTCCAGCCGCACAAAATGATCTAACATATGTAACCCTATTTTCAAAACTGTTTGGCAGAGAAGCGGGAAAATTTTCACTAAAATATTAATATTTAAAAACTATAATAGTTATAAACACCAAAAGTCATAGCACACCATTCCTGATCCAGCCGCACAAAATGAGGTAACATATATGAAGCTTGTCTCAAAACTGCGAGGCGAGTTTTAGCTGCAAAATTTCAATGAAACTGAAGAATAATAATAATAATAATAAATCCGACGAATAGTAATATGTGTGCCTCTTGTCATAGGCACACATAACTAAACACTGAAGATATACTCAGTAATAACTATATGTGTAATTACATCTTTGAACAATTTTCTTAAACTTATCATTAATCTGTTAAAAATAGGCAGGAGCGGCTTTGTGGTTTGTAGAAGCTGTTTACCCACCATATTTGAATACAATGGCTGGGAAAGACATCATGTTTTACATACGTGGCCAGAGACTGGCCACAGACGCAGCATGCCAAAGGCGGAGTAGAGAAGCCGTAGGTGTAGACATAAAAGATCACACCTGTTTTGTCATCAGAAAAGGGTTCCCTTCTCTAACCTCAACAACTCATGGCTGAGCTTCCCTGACTTGTACTGGCCTCCTGTCACAGAGTTTCACAGCCTCCTTCAGATTAAATAAAGGTGGCGGCGTCTCGCCCACCATTGACAGCCTTCCACAGGCTTGGAGGTGGACGCGGTCCAAACAGTAGCAGGAATACGGCCACAACCATTATGATGTACAGTCCAAATTTCATGTGTTTGATCTCTTATAGAAGCATGTTTGTCCTACAGCAGCCACCGTAGTTAGAGCTATGCACTTAAATTGTGAGGGATATCTTAACAAGGTTCCAAGTAGAGGTTCAGCATGCAAGAAGAAGAAATGTGAGTGAGACAAAACAACACTTAAACTGAAACAGGCTGTTTTACACCAGTTCAGGACCACATGCCTTTAAAAGGCCAAATCTGTGCAAAAATCTGGATTCATTGTGATTTTCTGTCAGGTAGTCACACTGCCATGATGTTCTGATGGCAAAGGCAAAAAAAACTTTCCCTTGTTGAACGTGGTCGGGTTGTTGAAATGCATAGGCAGAGTCTCTCGCAGCACGCCATCGCTGCTGAGGTGGGACACAGTGAGACAGTCATTTGGAATTTCTTAAATCTTAAATTCTTAAATGATCCTGAGGGTTATGGAACAAAAAAGTCAAGTGGAAGACCCAAAGAAATGTCTCCAGCACTGAGCCGGAGGATCCATTTGGCTGTCCGTCAACACACTGGACGATCCTCGACCCAAATTAAGGTCGTTACTGGTGCCGACTGCAGCCCCATAACCATCAGATGGCATCTGAGACTGAAGGGCTTCAAAAACAAAACACGTCTCCAAAGGCCTCGTCTCCTTGGACACAACAAAACTGACCGTTTTGACCAAACTTGGGACATTGAAAAGTGGAAGAAAGTTTTATTCTCTGATGAGAACAAATGTAACCTTGATGGTTTCCAACGTTACTGCCATGACAAGCAGATCCCACCTGAGATGTTTTCTACACCCCACAGTGGAGGGAGCTCCATAATGCTCTGGGGTCTTCCTTCGGTGGAACAATGGAGCTTCAGGAGGTGCCGGGCCGACAAACGGCCGATGGCTGTGTCCAGATGTTGCAGAGAGCATCCCTCATTGCTGAGGGCCCTCGTCTGTGTGGTAACCACTGGGTTTTTCAGTAGGATAACGCTACAGTACACAGTGCTGCAGGACAAAGGGCTTCTTCCAGGAGAAAAACATCACTCTTCTGGACCATCCTGCTTGTTCCCCTGACCTAAATCCAACTGAGAACCTTTGGGGATGGATGGCAAGGGAAGTTTACAGAAATGGACAACAGCTTCAGACAGTAGATGTCCTTCATGCGGCCGTCTTCACCACTTGGAGAAATGTTCCCACTCACCTCATGGAAACGCTGGTATCAAGCATGCCGCAACGAAGTGATCAACACGAACAGTGGCGCTCCTCATTACTGAGTTCATGTTTGGAACTTGATTTATGTGTTGGAGGGTTTACCTTTTTTGAGGTGTGGTCCTAAATCTTTGATGAGCTGTAAAACAGCCTGTTTCAGTTTAAGTGTTGTTTTGTCTCACTCACATTTCTTCTTGTTGCATATTGAAGCTCTACTTGGAACCTTGTTAAGATCCAACCATACAAAATATGATTTTTGCTATTTTTCAAGTGGTTTTAAACTTTTGATCTGGATTGTGTCAAAGAATAAAAAGATACTGAAAACCCCTGACCTCCTCTCTGCTGCCTCCTACAGGTAAAAAAGATCCTTGAAACGAGGCAGGACCGAGTGGTTCTTAATAACCTGGACCCGATGAGCGAGTACTGCGTCCAAGTCCAGATCATCTATGAGATGAACCCCAGACCGGGCGAGTACAGCGACGTCGTCTGTGAGCACACCGGTGACGGTAGGCACTGCGGTCAGACAGCCGTCACAATCACTGAAGGTGTCGCTGATGGGCTCACCTGGTGCTGTGTGGTTTTCTTACAGTGGATGCAGCTCCGTGGGTGGCGGCCGTGGTGGCGTTTGTGGTCATGGCCACAGTGGTGGCTCTGGTGGTGACTCTGGTGGTCTACTGGACACGAATCTCCAAGTTCCTGTGCCCAGAAGTCGTGCTGCCACCACACTTTAAAGAGGTGTGTGTGTGTGTGTGTGTATAGGTGTACGTGTGTGTGTGTGTGTGTATAGGTGTACGTGTGTGTGTGTGTGTGTATAGGGGTGTGTGTGTGTGTGTATAGGTGTGTGTGCATGTGCATAGGTAGGTGTGTGTGTGTGTGTGTGTGTGTGTGTGTGTATAGGTGTGTGTGTGTGTGTGTATAGGTGTGTGTGCGTGTGCATAGGTGTGTGTGTGTGTGCGTGTGTGTGTGTGCGTGTGTGTATAGGTGTGTGTGCGTGTGCATAGGTGTGTGTGTGTGTGTGTGTGTATAGGTGTGTGTGTGTATAGGTGTGTGTGTGTGTATAGGTGTGTGCGTGTGCATAGGTGTGTGTGTGTGTGTGTGTGTGTGTGTGCGTGTGCATAGGTGTGTGTGTGTGTGTGTGCGTGTGTATAGTGTGTGTGTGTGTGTGTATAGGTGTGCGTGTGTGTATAGGTGTGTGTGCGTGTGCATAGGTGTGTGTGTGTGTGTGTGTGTGTGTATAGGTGTGTGTGTGTGTGTGTTCTTTAATGTAACACTAACCTTTCTGCCCCGCCCCCTCAGTCTCTGCTGCCTGCCAACCCCTCCATCTACCCGGTCTCGCTGCCCTCTGAGCACTGCGACCAGGTCAGCATCATAGCAGACCACAGGACTGAGGAGGAGGAGGAAGGAGGGTGCAGCACACAGCCTGATACCTCACAGGAGGGGGGATAGGAGGAGCAGGAGGAGGTGGGATGCACTTTAAAGACTCTGAGAATCGGCCTCTGACTGTGAGGTTTTAGAGCTGTGAACTCTGCAGCAGTGAAGTGATGAAGACGAGCAAGAACAGGTGAAGCCGGCCCAGGTGAAGCCGTTCCCACTGTCACAGGCTGCTGTTTATGCTTTAATAGTTTATTCATGTCAATGTAAATGTTTTATTTTCTACTTTTTTAAAAATGTTTTTACTGTTTTTTTAAATACCATAGCATAGTTTATTTATATAGCACTTTAAAAACAGAACATTCCTGACCAAAGTGCTGTACAACAGAAATAATAACAGGGACAATAAGAATAATAAATACAATAAATAACAATAATAATACCAATAAAATAATAGTGTCAGTTACCCACTGAGTCAAAGGCCAGCGAATAAAAATAGGTTTTTAACCTGGATTTAAAAACCACCGCTGATGTAGACGGCCTAATGTGAAGAGGAAGATCATCCAAAGCTTCGGGGCCACAGTAGAGGACGCTCGGTCTCCTCTAAGTTTCAGCCGATTTAGAGACTGAGAGCAACAGCTGACCAGAGTGGACGGGGTGGGCATAGGGCTGCAGCAGATCAGACAAATATACAGGCAACAGACCATTTAAGGATTTAAATTCCAGTAAAAGGTTTTTAAAATAGATCCTAAATTCAACTGGAAGCCAGTGTAAGGAGGCCAGAACCGGAGTAATGTGCTCAGATTTTCTTTACCAGTTAAAAACCATGTGTGTGACACGCCCCACACTTGCAGTAGTCCAAGCGTGAGGTTATAAAAGCGTGGATGACAGTTTCCAGCTCACGCCTGGACAGAAAAGGCTCGACCTTCGACAGACGTCTGAGGTGATAGAGTGAAGATTTCACCACCCCGTTTACGCAGTGTCGATTTTTACCCCAAGATAAGTAACTGAGATCTTCAGGTAAATGTTTTTACATGTTTCTAAAGGTTTTAATGATTTTAAAAAAAGTTTTTTAAAGGTTTTAATGATTTTTATTGATTTTTTTAAAAAATGTTTAAGATTTTCATGATTTTTAATGATTTTTTTAAAGGTTTTAATTTTTTTTAACAAAATGTTTTTTAAAAGGTTTTAATGTTTTTTGCTGTTTTTTTTTTTAAAGGTTATAATGATTTTTATTGGGTTTTTTTAAAGGTTTTAACGATTTTTAAAAAAATGTTTAATGGTTTTAATGGTCGGAGGTTAACCGAAGCCTCTGCTGTTCCTGCTCGTAGGAACCAGGTGACCCGATGCTGGGCTGTCCTGAGACAGTCTGGGTCTTTTACTGCTCTCAGTCTTCTTAGCCCAGTTTAATTACGTGTTCAGTAACTGGATTACAACATAACTACATGTGAAGGTGTAGCCCTGCAGGCTGTGTGTTTGGGTGTAGTAATAACTGACGTGGGGATGAGGTTGGCTTGGGTTTGCCACCAGCTGCTGTGAGACCTCGCCGTCCTCTGCTGTTTCCAGCGGGTTCACCTGATGACCTTGGATCTCCATCAGGCAGGATTCGGGCCGTCCAGCAGAACTTATGATGAAGAAGTGTGAACACTGTAAATACTCTGATTTATTTCTAATAAAAGTCCTTGTGACGATTAAATGCTTCTGATTGTTCTTTGCTACAGAAACACGTGAAGCATCGTTTTAAATCAGACTCAAACTTGGCTGCCAGCTCAGATTAATAATCTGACCAGGTTCTTCTTTTCACCAGGTTACAGCTTCAGGCAGAGGCCACACCTCTTTGATGGCACTGAGGAACAGGCGGTGATGAAGCTGAAGCTTTCAGAGCTCTGCTGTGACTTTCTCTCTCTACTCTGGCTGCTTTTCACCAGTTTGTGAATAGTCCCACAGGGAGCAACAGGACAACTGACCTACCAGGGCTCTAGACTAACTTTTTGCCACGGTTGCACTGCTGCGCCTAAAAAACAAAAGTTAGGCGCACCCAAATTTTTCAACCGCATCGCTTAACACCGCAGTTCTACATGTGCACTTTTTGGTTGGGGAAAATTGCTGTCCATACAGACACTATTGATTTGTAAATGATTAACTAACAATCTTGTGCTTGTGCTTAAAGTGCTTTGGCTCTCTTTGGCAATATTGTAGACAATGTTAAACTTAATCATCATCATCATCCTCTGACGACCTGTTTGCTGCTGCCTGCTGCTGAAAGGCAGTGGGGAGAGGGGACACTTGGGCAGTGCATTTATTGCAGCATATAATGTGTTTTCTGGATGCACTGCTGCTTTTTCAACGTTCAGAGATTGATGGCTCCGTGTCAGAGCTGGTTATGAATTTCAGACAGATCAGACCTTAACTTAACAAAAACGTTATCAATAGTTCTTTTCATCTTTCCTCATTACCCACAGCTACATCCACTCTGTAGGGCCTAGGCTGCTCACTAGGGCTGGGCATCATCACTGATTTCTATAATACATTCGATTCAATTCAATTTAGCCTCAGACAGTCAGAAATATTATAATTCTGATCATTTATCAGTACCGACACTGTGAGACTTCATCAGAGGTGTGAGCATCACAGCAGATGCCTTTGTGTCAAAGTAACTGAGGATAAAACAGAAAAACATGAAGCAGATTTTCCTGGCCTGACTTTTTATAGCAGATAACCTTAAAAATATTCTACAATTTTGCATAATTTTAAAAGTTTAAATTTCTTCAGTATTGAACAGCAGAAAAGAGTCTTTCCTGTCCGAGGACATTTAAGTAAAACAAAAAAGAGTGGCCGACAGCGCTGTAAACAACGGTAGACTGGTGGGTAATAAGCGAGCGAATAATGCAGAAAACAGAGATTTGAGACGGGAAACAGTTCTTGAAGGAGAGAGAGAGAGAGAGAGAGAGAGAGAGCTGTGCATGAAGTTTTTATCGTGTAGGAAGCAAAACAGAAAAGTCAGAGGGAATTAATGACATTGATCAAATGTGAAGCGTAGTTTGGATCTTCTTTTGCTGCTGGTCTGTGAAATTTGGTTGGAGACACAAAACCTGCAGCTCAGAATCGGCGCAAAAAAAGCGTAAACACAAAGCGGACCCGACGCATCAGAATCGGTGAGCTGTCGGCTTTCAGCCCCGACGGCGTGTCCGTGTACGGGCCGTCGGGTGAGAAAGCCGAGAAAGACAAAGCTGATTCTGATGCGTCGGTCCGCTCTGTGTTTACGTCTTTGTGTGGAGTCTGTGTGCCGGCTCTCATTTGCTGTTTGGTGGTTGTTGAAATAGTTCTGTGAGCTTTAACCTGAGAATCTGGCGTTTCTGGCAAAACACATATTATATTATTATATATTATATTTAAAAGTCGATTCAGGATTTAAGGAATCGATATCGCTTTATTCAAGCTACTCACCTCTCTCTATCCACCTGCACTTTCAAACGTACACAAAGGACTACGGGACAACTACAGGACCACGGCCAATCACAGAGGTCCCGCCCCTGACTATCTCTGATTGGCTTATATGGAGTTAAATCAGGGCCATAATGTTTGTTTAGTTAAAAAAAAATTTGAAATCGAAAATATGTAAACTGAAAGCAAAAGTCACATTTTTAGAGTGAACTTTGAAAAAGAAAGAGTTGGATTTAAAATTTTCA